>NW_024884253.1:23430611-23521953 GCF_019232065.1 Centrocercus urophasianus
TTCCTCCCTTCCTCCCTCCCTCCCTCCCTCCCTCCCTTCCTTCCTTTGTTTTTTTGTTTTGTTTTTTGTTTTGTTTTTGTTTTGTTTCTCTGTAGTGAAGACCAGTTTATGAAGACACCCTTTGGAAAACACCACACTTAGGTCAAATCAGCGGCCTGTAGAACTCCTGCCACTGTGATGTCAGTTCATGGCCAGCCATGGCCTTTGTCCTGTACACTTATCTCTTGTTTTCCATATCACTACTGAATCAAATTCTTTCATCTAGTAGAACACCACATCATCCTTGCCTTCTTACTCAACTGTGGACAAGTTTATGATACCTGTCTCCTGCCAGTAATGCTGTTGATGTATTAAGGTTCTCTGAATTAGCTTCTGCCAGTAATGGTTGCAAGAGAATAATATGCACAAGTGGAGCAATATCTCTCTAAGCAGTTACCAGCAAAATGTGGCAGGTGGCAAGGGTTATTGGTGCTTCATATTCTTTTCTTCATTGTGCTTATCTCTTTCTCAGGCATCTGTATTAGTTGTAGTTTTGTGACAAATAAGAATGGCAGAGATGCACCTTGGTTGGTCTGCTGACCTCACTTCATGTATCTCAGTTATTCTTCCCCCGGATGCTTAAGTAGTAGCTTGACACTCCTACCATTTTCTATTCAAGCTCTGATTTGTGTGCAATTTTGGAACCCTGTAAGGTTTATGGCTAGGTGTTGCTAACAGAATGACAGCACTTGTGTCATTTATGGCAGTGCCACCTTACACTGTGACACTGAATGAGCTTTTCCTCTTCTTTCTCCTGTGGGACACATTAGATATGGGTTTGCACAGCTCTGAGGAAGATCTCATAGATGCTGCAGCAATTCCATTTGGCCCAAAGCGTGCCTCCTGACCTTCTGCATGACCTCATCTGCTATGGGAATAGCAGACTTCACATTGGCTCTATTTAGCAGCAGATGCCAGTGATAGAGATAGGTCACTGAGATGTTTCTGCTTTTCTGGGACAATATAGATTACCAGATCCAATGTGAGCTTTGGCACAAAAGAAGTCACCTAATTTTTAAGAGCTCAGAGGACTTTTGGAGAGCATTATTATTTAGTAATCTACAAAATAAATAATCTGTGTCAATAAAGATTCAAATTTTCATACATAAAAAGTAACTAACCTCTATCCTACCTCCTTGCTGAGAGCAAGAATGAATGGAGCAACAAATCAGAAGTTCATTCTTGTTCCAGGTAAGAAGTTGGATGTACAACAAACTCCCACAGACCAGGCTGAGATGTTCCTGCAGATCTCCTCTTTGAGGTAGATGTGGAACAGCAGAATTGAGAAATGGAGAAAAAAATTATCTATCGGGTACTAAGAATGAAGATTACTCTGTTAAGCAAGAGGCAATTATTTTCTTCTATAAGGTGCTACACCAAGAAAATCAACTGAGTACCCTGCACACTCACAGCATAGATTTATTTCCACAAATGCAGAGAATCCCAAGGAGAAAAGTAGCTGTGATTTATCCCCACTCCTCTGACTTGTGCTCCTACAATTCATCACGAGAAAGTAGGTAAACATTTTGAATGCAGAAAACATTTACTTTTACAAACGGCTTCACAAGTAATCTAGCTGCTGCCCGTGGGATCAGTCATGTAATAAATGACTGCCAAAACTTGTTTAAACAGTGGGAGTATGGGATGGAGTAGAGAATCTAGGAAAACAACTTTGTTTTGCTTTATTTAAAGCATTTCAGAAACTGACTACATGTAACATCTGGTTTCGTGAGTCATTATAAGAAACAGATTGCCATACTCTTGGATGCAACCCGCAGAGAAACATAATGCAGAGATTGTTTGAAATCCTGCAGCTATTCCAGCTCTCTTTAGCTGAACATCTGCTCAGAGTTATAGTATTTTAGCTTAACAGTGAACAGCAAACAGTTTTAACTGATTATCACATATCAGTAGAGCACGATTTGATCTGACCAATTCAGTGGCTGAAAAGTCAGTGATTTGTAATCAACATTACCCGAGGACTTACTCCGTCTTTTTTTTTTTCTTTAAAAAAAGCAATTTTTCCTAAGCCTTTCTGTTTTCACCCTCTTACTTTCAAATGTGCAGAGCTATGAAAGAGAATAAACAGCCCAGCAACCCTCAGAGAGCTCAGACTTGTCTTGCAGGCTGGGTGAGTCTGTCACTTGCCTGTTACTCCCCGGTGCAGTACTCTCACCACACACCTGCAGTGAATGTGCTGGTGCTGTCTGACACATCAGACATTTTGGAGGGTTGGGCTGAGTTTGTTCAGTTGTATCTGGATTTTTTTAACTGGTAGACTTGTTATTCCCTCTGTTTTTTTTCCTAGTCTCAGTATTTCCCCTCATTTCCTAGTAATATGAACCCGTATTTTCTCCAGAAAGTACAACAGCAATTTAGCTGCTCATCAGAGTGAACTTCCTGAGAATTTCTCCCTCTTTTCCTTCACTTTCTAAATCATGTTGCACAGAAGCTAAATGAACATGGATAGATCCCAAAAAAAGAGATTAATAAACTGTGTACAAGTAAAGATGCATAATGCAGCACTGAATACTTCTGGTGGCTCCACAAGCATAGTCAGTGCTCAGCTCCCCAAGAAAAAGACCAATAAACAATTCCAAGAATCATCTTTGCAGATGATCTGCTGGACTCTCTCTAGGTCTCTCTTCAACTGAGGAGCCCAGAATGGGATACAGTATTCCAAGAGCGCAGGATAAGACATCACTGGACAAATGCTGTCCTCTGGTCTTAAGCATAACTTGGACAGATACTCAGCCTGAACAGGAACATCCACAGACTGGCATATACGAAGGTAGGAGCTACGAAGTATGGTTTAGTAGCTAGTGGTAGTAATGGTGATGGGAGCACTGTTGAACTAGATGATCTTGTACGTTCTTTCCAACCTTGTGATTCTATGATTCTATGATACTATGATTCTATGAATAATCACTCTCTACAACTACTTGAAGGGTGGCTGTGTTGAGGTGGGGGTCAACCTATTCTCCTGAGTAACTAGCAATAGGAAAAGAGGGAATGGCCTCCAGTTGTGCCAGGAGACACTGTTCCTGAAAATGCTCAAGAAACGTTTAGATGTTGTGCTGAGGGACATGGTTTAGTGGGAAATATTGGTGATAGGTGGAAGGTTGGACTGGGTGATCACAGAATCACAGAATCACAGACTTGTAGGGGTTGGAAGGGACCTCCAGAGATCATCGAGTCCAACCCCCCTGCCAAAGCAGGTTCCCTACAGCAGGTCGCACAGGTAGGCATCCAGGCAGGTCTTGAACATCTCCAGAGAAGGAGACTCCACCACCTCCCTGGGCAGCCTGTTCCAGTGCTCCGTCACCTCACTGTAAAGAAGTTCCTTCACACATTTGTGCAGAACTTCCTATGCTGCAGTTTCCGGCCGTTTCCCCTCGTCCTGTCTCCACTCACCACTGAAAACAGTCTGGCCTCGCCATTCTGCCCCCCACACCTTAGATACTTATAGACCTGGATCAGGTCCCCTCTCAGTCTTCTTTTCTCAAGGCTGAACTGACCCAGTTCACTCAGCCTTTCTTCATAAGAGAGATGCTCCAGGCCCTTCACCATCTTTGTGGCCCTCCGCTGATCTTGGAGATCTTTTCCATTCTTGGTGATTCTTTGATGTAAGTAACCTCTGTGTTGATAGACTGGAGGCTGGACTGTCCTGGAGTAGTGTGACCTATGGGTTTGGGCTCTGTAGCTCTTGGAGAGTTAGGCACAGGAGAAGGGCAGCTGTACTTTGCTACTGGTATTGTCTCAACTTATTCTTCAAAAATCAGAAATCGGGCTTATTTTGTATAATAAGCATTACCTAAATAAATAAATAAATAAATAAATAAAAAGAAACACCACAAGATGTAAAATAAGTGTCTTTTTTTTTTTTTTTTTTCTTTTTCCTGTGGGCGCTTATAGTATCTCTCTTTATAGCCTCATCATATTTCAAGTTTTTCTTTGCAACAATGAGGCATGGAAAGAGTACTGTTTGAGTAGCTTTGTTCTCCTTTAGTTGATTTTTTTAAAAGGAGAGAATGCTGTAGAATAAAAAGAATTGTGTTGACATTTAACTGCAAATACTGAACAATTTAAAGCTGGAAATAAAATTAAGAGATTTTGACAATCATTATTTCTGAGAGTCAGAAAGGAGGGCAGTCAAAACCCAGCTGTAGTCACCCTGCAGTTCCCAGAGCTGAGGCTGCTTCTGGCCATGTCTGCTCATCACTGCCCTTTACTTCCTCTATAAGAGTCCTTCCAAAAGTTGTGACAGAGCTGCACAGAGAGCCAACGGTAAAATAGCTGATGTGGAGCTAGGGAAGGAACCAGAATTGAGTAAGAACAAAATCAACCTTTCTGCAGCGGTCATGGGAGCAAAAAACATACAAAGGTTTAAGAAAGCCTGTTTTGTTATTGTTGTTGTCCCTACATGTATCAACAGTTTATTTCTTCTTTCCAGTTTTCTTTCCTTTGCTATTTTTCCCTAATCTTTCTTTTTTAACTTTTCACTGCCACACATTCACTGAAGAGTGAATTTACTTTATACAACATTATGGACAGGAGTTTCCTTTCATTGCCTCCTTCTTTCCATCCTCCCTCGCACCATTGCTGTAATGACCTGTCCTAATTAAGTTTGAACAAATTCTTTATTATGTTTTCAGATTTTCTGTGGCCTAATCATTTAACCTGGAAATTATAATTGCAGGTTTGGTGCCCATGCAGACTGATCATTATAATTGGCTCCTGCTAACTCCCTTCTAGATTTCATTATAGCTTTAGAATTAAGGAAGTTCAGATAATTCCTTTTTAGGAATAACCAGGACACAGTGTTCTAAAAGAAGAGCCATGGTTCTCTTCCAAGCTTGTATTTCTTTCATAGAATGTCCTTAACTTTTAAAAAGAGAGATAGCTGAATGTGGGAAGACTTAGACCACAGTCTCAAGCCAATACATCTAAACTTACAGAACCATTATGGACCAAGAACCAAACCAGTGTTTTTGGAGCCAAAACTTGAGCTGAAAATTTGGCTGAGAATACTCCCAAGAGGCACTGCTACAGCAATAACTGTGACCCTCTGCAGTGAAGAGATGACTGACAGATGTTATGGGCCTCCCTGCGGTAACTGAACTTCCTTGCAGCTTTCCATGCAATGAAAAGTGTGATTTGAGACCTGAGCTGGTGATTCAACTCAGGTTGGATATCAGGAACAGGTTCTTCACCACAGGGTTGTGGGCATGGAACAGGCTCCCAGGGCAGAGGGCATGGCCCCGAGCTGATGGAGTTCCTTCCAAAAGCATTTGAACAACGTCTCAAACATAGGGCTTGTTTTTTGGCTGGTCCTATACGAAGCCAGGAGTTGGTCTCAATGATCCTCATAGATCCCTTCCAATTTGGGATGCCCTATGATTCAATAGGAGAGCACTTCAAGCCAGGGAAGATTCGAAACCGATTGGTCTGAGCCTGCTCTGCTAAGAGGAGGATGAGCAGGAAGGTGAAAGAAAGCTCTAGAAAAGGCTCTACAAAGCTCAGAAAGAGACAAAAAGGGCTCCACAGTTTGGGGGTTGTGTTCAGCAGAGTGCACAACTCCTGGATATTCATGCCTGCTCCTTGCCCCTGCAAGGCCCCTTTACAGGTGCCACTAACAGCTGCCACTTTTTTTTTTTGCTGCATCAGAAACTTTCAAACAGGACAAAGAAGAGTAGTATTTTTCACATAACTTGCTGAAACTTTTAATTGGTGAGCAGCAACTGCTTTTTTTTTTCTTTCGCTCATTCTGAACTCTGCTAAAATGATGCAAGCAAAGTTACTCAGAAAATTATTTGGAACTGAGATATTTTTAAATTTCTCATCTGCTACGGATGGTGGAAGTTAACACAAATTGACTGCTCTATTGCCGCTTAATAGCCCGCATAACCAAGACTTGAGGAGGTAATTTACAACATTTTTTATTGTTTTATTGCTTCTCTTGTGCATTTACAATTGCATTCCCAATAGCATGTAGAAACCTTCTGTAAAGTTTTACATTTTTTGACTTGGTGTCTGTACATATATTCCTCTACTGACTATGCTAAATAAGCTTTAGTGAGTAGATATTTTGCTCTTTGTTTACCTTTTCAGGGAGCTTCTATGAAAATGCAGGTCTGCCAGTGGTACTAAGAGCAACAAAGGCCTCCAATAGCCCTCACCAGAACATCATTTGCATCAGCAGGACTCTCTTAACCCCGTGCAGACTTGATTTGTTTGGAGTTTTTCCTATACAGTCATTGGAAAAGGCAGCTGATTCTAGTGGTGAAATAATTCTTGGCACTAGGTATGTCCTAAGAGCATTTTATGCAGCATACCCCCAGGCTGCCACAGCTTTCTCAGTGCAGTCATTGCAGGAAAATTCTGCAGCTCGTCCAGCAGAGTCCAGTAAAGCAGTACTATTTTCTCCTTTCCATATTGTCTTTTCTCACCAGCTGGTCTCCTTCCTTTCTGGGGAGTTTGCAAGGAAACTTCTTTACCAGTTTTTCTTTCCACTCCCTTCTTATTTTGCTCATTTCTCTTTGCTGATGACGGTCAGCTATCATACTGTTCTCCCTCCTTCCATAATTGGCCCTTCCTCCTCCCTGTCTCCTAGTAATATTTACAAGCACTTGGAACCAGAAGTCTACTCAGTGTTTGCAAAATTTATTGCACTTGTGACCACTAATGAGTGCAAGACTATGGTGCATAACACATGTAATCATCCTAAGCTTTTTGCAGGTCAACAATTCCTCCTTTCATTGTTTATTGAAAAGCATTCACTTATAAAGTGTCCTTGATTATTTGTCACCATTACACTAAAAAGTCTCCCCAACTGAGCAAACTGTTTCCACTGGTGAATACTCTGCTGTAATGCAACACAGAATGTTGCATTTCAGAGTATGTCTAGGTGAATTTAAAGCTGTAGTTGTACAACTGTTGAAGACTTTCATTTATAATGACTCTAAAACAATAAAAGTCAGAGAATAGAGTGTGATGTCTGCTGAAAAATTTATTTCACTTGTTTGCAGATGCTGGCATTCTGGTGAGGAGACTTCCCACCAGCACCAGCAGAGTGTTGTAAGTTCCCCATGCAGCAGAGGGAACAGACGTGCACTGCTGGGGCCAGATGGAAGGCAGGCCGTGGCAGACTGGAGACATGGGCAGAGAAAGCCCAGCCACTAGAGGAGGAAATGACACAGGGCTTGTCAAGGTCCATGACTGTTCACACGGCCCCACCAGCCGGTGATGGGTGACCAGTTTAGCCTGGTGGAGAACGTACAGAATGGATCTACATTCTAAATAACAACGTCGTTTAATTAAAAAAGGAAATAAAAAAGTTAATGAAGCAAGTCTTGTGTCAATAAATGGTAAATTATCAGTGAAAAGGCTTGATACACACTCATCTAGCAGATAGTTGTCTTCAGGAAGAAGTAGGCTGCTAGGTCATGGAGTTTGGTTTACTGATTGTATTGACACTGGCTTACTCAACTAATTAAAATCCTCATTAGTGATCTTAACTGAAAAGCTGCTATTTTCAGGTCAAGTTTCTGCCTGCATTCATTTGTGTGATCCTGGGGTTAAAGCACAGGAGTTCAGCAGCAGAAAATAGCTCTTCCCAGCTATCTCCCCATCTCCTGGTGTGTCCTTGACAAGTCATTTAATCTCTTTGACTTTCTTTGTCATCTGAAGACAAGAACTTCCTACTTGTCAGTCGTGCAGAAGCTAATTTCCTAGTATTTGAAAAATAAGGTGACAGAGAAAATGGAATTAGTACCACTTACTCAAACGCTGACAGTTTGTAAGAACAAATAGGTGAACCGGGTCAGTACCAGAAGACTGTTGTAACAGTTTTGAAACTGTACATACACAAGTCATAAAAGTGCTTTAAATCTGAGTTGCTGGCATACCTAGCAGTAATACTGTTGTGTGCAATAGCGACTTGATTAAGAAAGGAGAGTGGAGGACTTGCACACAGAGGTGTGTATGTCTGTACATGAACACTGCCACAAGTCAAGTACTGAGTCACCAGCTTCCCCTAAAGCACACTGATAGGATTTTACTTGGCTTTCTGTGTCTTCAGAGGTCTTAACACAGAAGTGCTCTTTAGGTAATCAGTCAGCAATACTGTGTTTTAGCACTGTACTTCAGGATTTCTGCTTTTAAAAAGATTTTTCCAAGCCAGGTATACTAAATAGGTGTTAAGATTCACACTGACTGAAAAAGATGAATCTACATTAAATAAGCTGAATTTGCTTACACAAAAAGTGCGTTCATGTACGAACAAAAACTATGAATTTTTGTCTATAAATTTTTGATAAATTTTGAAAAATTTTGATAAATTTTTGTTTCTGTAGCAAAACCCTTACCCTGCTGTTGATGCTAAGGATATTTTGCTGTTTGTTTGCCCCATATTCAATACATATTTGAAAGTTTTAAGTCCACATCTGCAGACATGAAAAATGATATAATGAAGAAATCTTATGCAATTCTATGTCATCTCTTCAAATACTGCTGATTAATGTTTCATTCTCTAATTAATCATCATTACTAATTTCCCCTTCTAATAAAGGGAGAGTACTAGCATAAATTACAATACAATAAATAGCCTTTTGCTTATTCTTTAGTAGAGAAGACTTTACATACTCAAGTAATAAAAAAGATATATTTTACTTTTAAAAAATATGGAACAGGAGCTCTTTTATAAATTACTGTCCCAAACAATTTTGTATTTCTATATGAGTCAATAAGAATTAATTTTATATGTAAATATATGTATATATGTATCTTAGCACAAGAATACTCAGGCACACTCAGAAACATGATTTCCAGAGCCCAAATAAAAAGAGCATCGGGAAGAGGAAAAAAATGACACTAAGTGAATAGAATATGTAACTTTTCACTAAGCTATATCACGCTGTATGTCACATGAGATGTGGCTGTGCCATACAGGAAATCCCACGTAGTCTGGGATATGTGGAGGAGCTGGGATCCAGCAATATCTGAGCAGCCTTCTGTGGCAGGAGCCCAAGGCCCAAGCTCTATGGTCTAAGACGAGTGAGTCAGATATCAAAGTATCTGACACTGCTGGCACCTGGGAGGCCTCTGCAGCTGTAAACTATAAGCTGCTTTTTCCCAGAGACAGCTTTATCTTCCAAAGAACTCCATGAGCAAGTGCCATGTTGTTTGTTGTCTTAAATATATATAATTATCTTTACAGATGGTTTTCAACAAAGTATGTCTCCACTTAGAAAGAAAGAAAAAACACTGGACTGGACCAGATGGAAAATATATAAAATGCTGTGGGGATCTTTGCCGTGATACAAGATGTTATTTGGGGCAGAAACAAAACAAAAACACAAAAAATAACAATTACTTGTGTTCAGAGGAGTAAGTATTCAGAAATGAGACTATACAGTACAGCACATAATAGTTAGAGAAATATTGAAGAATTAAACACTGGTGATCTCGTTTAAAGGATGGACAAAATGAGAAAATAAAGTTAATGACTTTTGAAGTTTCACCAGGAATTACCACAGAGGGCAGTACTGGAGGATCCAAGCTTTCATTTTCCAGCCAGACCATCAGGCTGCAAGGGGAGCAATGTCCACAATAAATACAGTACTTAGAATCCTGTACCACAACAGAGCATAATAGACAAATTCAATATGCAAAGCAAGGAATATGTAAGAGCTACAAAGGCTAGATGAGTGATCTCTCCAAAGATCCCCATCAAGATCAGCAATTCCATGACTCTGTGTAAGCATCCAGGACTGTGTATCTTATATTCACTGTAGGTACAGAATTGTTCACAAAAACTGCCAAAAATGTGTAATGTATTTTCTGCCATACATTGACTATTGTCATGTCAAATGAATTAAATGACACTCTCTGTAATACAGTAAGCAACTCAAAGAAGGAAGTTCACATAAACAAAACAAAGCAAAAGAAAACAAAAAACTAAATGAACATAGCATCATTTAAATAAATCTTTAATGGTTTAATACAAGTATTGTTAGAGTTACTCAGTTTCATACCTACGAGCATCAAAAAGGTAGAACAATTATCTTTGCTATGAAACTCTCAAGACTTCCCTCTTGTGGAGAATTTCATTGTGTAAGGGCAGAACACACATCTGGAGATTTGAAGAATGAGAATTTGATGGAAAAGTTTTGGCCCAAACAGCAAGCAGCACCATAGGATGTCTTTATGTTAAACCAAAGAGGACTGGGTTATCATTCACTACCCAGACAGACAAGGCACTTCTTAGAAAAAGCCAAAGGACTATATACACTTCTCTGGTTATTTGGACACAGGAAACAGGATAGTGTGGGATGTTAACACAAACAGCATACGCATAATATTTCAACACTGCCTCTAGTCACCTAGAATGACCATAAGCAACAAGTGAAAAGGTCAAGCTGTAGCTGAGGTTAACCAGTATTGACACTGACCATACATTCATTACCATGTCAAGATCATAACTAAACAGAAAGTTTAGGGAGTAGGCTAAATGCAACAGTATTAGCAAATCCTCCCCTGCAGAGTGATTCAATCAGTTGCATAAATGTCATTTCAGCCATAATGAAATCAACATACTTGACACAAAAAAGCTCATGTCAGTATCATTTATCCTTTTTTGTTGCTAGGATCTGTTTTTAAAAAGGCAAGTTTTGTTAGTGCTTATTAACATATAGAAGAAAAGCAAGACATACTGTTGGGTACATGTGATGTTGAAACAGCACAGTGGTAGCAGAACGTCATCAAGCTCTTACACATCCTTCTCACTTGCAATTCTATATACAGGAAATTACATAGAGGCAATGGTTGAAAGACTTTTTAAAAGAGTCCTATTTTGAAATACTGCTCTCCAGAACCACTCTTCTGATTACGCAGGCCCCAACCTCACTAGCCCATTATGAAAAGCTAGGTGTCTGTGGCCAAAGGAAACTAAATATATTTAGGCCTTTTCTGAGTACAAAATGTAACCAACATCTCTGAGCTACCAGCACAATTAATACCCTGTAATGCTGAACAATCAGCAGCCCTTGATCTGTACTTCTGGGACATAACACATTTCATCAACTGAATCAAGTGCTCTCAGGATAACTATGAAGAGGAAATGAAGCAACTACTGTGCACCAGAAAGAAGTACAGAAAAGCTGCAAAGGACAGAAGCACCCAGTTTTCAGGGAGGGAATGTTTCTTAGAAAATAATCATGTATTTTATGTTGGATGCTTATTTTGGATGCTCCTCGAGGAATCCTACATTTCTTTCCAAAGAAAAAAATGGGTGGTTTCACAAACCTGCTGGATAATAAACACCATGAACTCAGAGACAGTCATTTTCTTAGATTAAAACCTCCTTTCATCTTCTGACGTCTTTATTCCTTGGTCTCCTCCTTCTTCTATTTCTTTCTATTTTCCTCCCTCTTTTCTTCAAAAGCATCAGCTACTTTCTGTTTCAGATGATCTGAGGCACAACAAATATACCACCAGAAGACAACGATCTCAACTTCTGCTTAGCTCTGAAGGCTGCTGCTTCAAGTTTCAGGCATTTAAAATGAGTCACATGCAGAAAAAACTTGTCTAATTCTCCCAGTGGTACACACTCATATAATAAGAGATACTTGCTCTGCCAGCAAACTGTCTTTAGGCTGTCATAACAACAAACAGCACCATCCTTATTCTTCACGTGACATAGTCAACCAATTGATCCACATTGTCTTTCCATAAGCTGTGCGTAAAGCAAAAATAAGCCATCACTTGTGGTTTCAAAAGAAATAAACAAACAATTGAATTAAAAATTAAATTCAGAGTAAGGCAAGCACAGGGAAGTATATTCAACTAATAGCACCTAAATGCCAAATAAACTCTTGAAATAAACCAGAATTATTTGTGGAAAATTCTTTATAATGTTGAATCAAATTGAATACTACACTTCACTAAACATAGAAGATATAAGGCTGAATACTTTTGCTTCCAGGTTTCTTTTTACTTCTGTTTTTAAAGGCTGACATCTGTCAGGGATACTTTTTTGAGGGGAAACAGAAGAAAGAGAAAACCCTGTATAAGGAGATCATTTGCCAAACAAAGACGGGGGAGAATACAAACATGGAGTGAAAAAGGACATAAGGAAAATAAGTCTACCAAGAGAGACAGTCTGTTGGGACTGTTTGAATAAGTACACAGTGGGGGAAGGGAAAAGGAAGGAAATAAAAGGCACGTATTTATTTTGGCTACATGTACAGAAAATGAGCGACTCTGAGAAACCTGATGTAGATCAAAAGGATCTAGTGAAGGAGAGGGAAGGGAATGCGTTGACCAAGCCATGGCTTGTCAGTGAAAGAGAAAGATGGCATCTGTGTCAGGATTGTAATCTCCATCCAAAATCATTCAACAAAAAGAATCAGAAATAATAGTCTTACTACTGACGCATCAGGAAGAGATATTTTCAAAGCTGTTTTTTAACCAATGTTTTCATATAATTTCTGCTATAAAATTTAATCTCATGCTTCAGCACATGTTAAAGACCTCAATTGCTTCTGAATCCGATGACTATCTTACATTTGCAGATTAGTTTATTTTGTTAAAAGTCTAATCTGATAAAGGTAAAGCAGATGCTACCACGTCAAACATCTTTTGTTCACTGTTGTATTGTTTTTAATGAGTAATGGAGAACCACTCCTCAAGTATCTGCTTCCTTGAATAAGCTCCCTGTTTGAAGACGCATATTGGGGATGATTTGCACACGTATTTTCAAACATTCATTTGGATCCATTGCATTCACTTTTCAGCCTTCTTTAAAGGAAGAAGCAGACATCTGAATTCCAGCATAAATGCATGTCTACAAGCATCATCTTGCACACAGATCATTTGTATTCAGCACTGAATAGAGAAGTAATTTCACAGAGTTGACTGTGTTATAAAAAGGGGATTAGACTAAAGGATCAACAATGATTGTTTCAATGCTACACTACACAAAGGTGGGGAGCTTAAAATAAAAGCTTTCAGATACTCACTACCTACTATATCTGAAAGACTATTTCATTCTCTTTTTCAGTGTATTCCAGACATCAGTTCTGAGCTCCCCAGAAAACAATGATTTAAATGTTAACGAGGTCAGACATTCCTCCTGGGGAGGGGCAGACTCCTTAAATAGAATGGTAACTGCCACAAGTCAAAGAAGGAACTCAGTAGAGAACAGTATGGAGAGATGAAGAGATGACACTTGGTGGAACCTACAGGAGTGACACACTCAGTATTACCTCAGAAATGGGGACCTGGAAGTGATCGTAGGGTGATGGCTTTTCACTGAAAGGAATGTTCTATCAATCAGATAACATAAACTTCTCTCAAATCTTAAATATTTATAATTATACCACCACCTTTTTCTTTCCTCTCCAGGTTCCACAACACCTACAAATAATTCAAATGCCTACTGCCTCCAAAAAATATGGGGAACTGGAAGTCCCCCAAAACCTAAACTTTGTGGAATTGAAACTTTTAAGTATGGTTTTTAGAATAAAGTTATGAACTTTAGCCACCATCTTGCCTCATGTAGCCTCAGGAACCTCTATGGCTACAGAGCCTGAATTTAGTTCCTCAATGAATAATCATTGGAAAGGACCTGTTGAACTCTATGCAGGTACAGCCATTCTTTCTGTGCCTATTAGTAATTCCCACATGTCCCCACAGAGTACTGAGCTAACTACACCAGTGGGTTAATAAAAACCACTCAGCATATTCTCAAGAGGATCAACAATTGCTAAAGACACTAACATAACACAGAAAAAAAAAAAAATCCTTCTGATTTCTTAAAATAAGTGCTATTTCTTGCTTTGTTGACTTTTTCTCTACTAATGTATATTTTGTGGATTTCAGATTTCAGCCATTAATAAACAGCTGTAATGAGACTCCTTTTGTTTTGAATGATGTACTATGTGAATATACAGAACCATACATCATTCACACATCGGTCTCAAAACCACACAATGCTACATGAAAGCTGCAGAAGTCCCCTGTTGCAGGGGAGCTGTACTAAATGACTTTTAAGGGTCCCTTTCAACTCAAACAATTCTATGATTCTATGATTCTAAAGTATTTAAAAAACTACAGTCACTGACTATGTGGTGTCATCAGATGTGCCTGAGCAAATGAGTGCCTTGGAGCAAAAAAGAAGTCAAGTGCCTCTGAAAACTGCACTCTAAATCTTCCTTTTTAACAGTGATCAACTTGAGTGCTGTACTCTTCTGAATTTTTCAATGAAACTCAAGAAATCTCATCTCTTATGTTTCCTTAAAATTTAGAACACGTGAAAAAAGAATCTGTATTGCCATGAAAATGCATCAAAAAACTTTTCTAAAGTCAGACTCTTGCTGTAAACCTCAGGGAATTGGTTTCAGATTAGAAGTTTCCTTTTGGTAGATCCTAATGGTGTCCTTTCATAGCATATGGTGGACACAACTACCACAGACTTTAGCAGGACCTCTGCTGGCCTGAGGAATCCAGTACCAAATCAGGCAGGTAGAAGTCACAACCTTATTTCACCTTATCTTTAAAAACACAAAAAAGTCAGAATCATTTTGTGGAGCTGTGGTTGTTGTTTTTATTATGTCTAGCCAATTCATTGACCAAAGGCACCAGTCTGTGCCCTCTGGGAAACTCAAACTTATTTTCTGTAAGAGGTTATGTTGGATTTTCTGCTCATGCTTTTCATTCTCTGTTCACGTAATCATCTTAACAAATTATTTGGATAACAGCTTTCTTTATCAAGAATGGTGTTAACTGAGTTCATTTGTAATCTGAAACATGCCCACTTAGCAATCATTCCTAAGAATGATGCATTAAAATTCCAAAATATTGTATTCAAAATGACATCCAAAATGAAGGAATCAAATCAACACATTTTGTATTAAAATTCATACAGTCCTCAACACAGATTTCATTATAGACGATCCTAAAAAAAAAAAAAAAAAAGCAAACAAAACATTAACAAAGTATCAGTATTGGTTCATATCAGGCAACATGACAAAATTTACATTTTCTTTATTAGATAAAATCTATTTTTATATGAGCTGTTTTTAAACAGCATGCACTAAAGCAATGCATGAACACCTATAAAAATACAGCTGCGCTGCCCTCTTTTATGTAACCGAGCCATAGTAACAAATTCCCTGTGGCTTTTGATGGAAAACTCATTAATATTTTTGCTTTTTTGCAGGTAGTGTCTGTTCAAACTGTTGTGTCCTAGTGTGGGATCAGATGTCAAGTATGTAAAGCCATGTCTGAGACTCAGATGGAAACCAACTGCAGATACAATGAAAAGAGGGCCTGCAATAAAATATGGTCCCCACCTCATCATCATTTTCTATTCTGAAATTAATTATTAGTAATACTTGCTGGACAGATTTCTGCATTACACCTTCTGCCGTCTTCATTTTAATGAGCCTGTTGGTATCAACAGAAATTTTCCATAAATAAGCTCCGAGGACTAAAATTCTGAAAAAAATTCTACCACTGGCAGCTTCAGCTAGCAATATTTGTGCAGTTGCCATCTCATCCTTGCTTCTGCCCATGGACAGGTTGAGCAATAATGTATCTATCAGATTATATTTCTTATTTTAAGTATAATTAGGGTCCGTTGACAGGTGTGGACAGTTCACCTGGTTGTGTGTAGCTTCTCCATTACAGCAGTGTGGTGCTCCTGCTAGTAAGGTGTCCCAGAAGGCATTGCTTTCAGAAGTGACCAGACTTAAAGTCTGACAGCACAGACTGTGAGGAGAGCAAACACTCACCAATTTCCCACTGCCTAGCTGGATATATCACTTTATTTGTCTATAGTGACACAAGATGCCTTATACCATGCATGCTTTTTCTTTCCAGGTATTGGCAAAGCATTAAAATTGAGAATGAGTAGAGTAATATTATAGGAGTTTCAATAAGGACATCTTTTGAAAGCCTAATGAAGAGCAAGACTCAGAGGTTGATGAGTCTGAGAATCTTTACAAAAAATGATGTTGCTTAGACCAATACAGTTGTATACAAATGAAGCTTTGGCAGTATTACTCACTAAAACAGTTCTGCAATGGTGACTTAAGCACACATTTTGTATCATGCACATCTGATTTAATTAAACAGGTTATGCTCTATCCTAGAGGTAGCTGGCTTTGTTATGAAGCTGTGATTTACCATTCAGTGTTTTAGCTGCACTTGCACATTATATTTTCCACTGCCCTCTGTTCCAATTTGATAGCTCTCCTCAGTGAATACATTTCTAGAAAACTATTGGATTCCTGCCTTTTCTACCAAAGGAAGGTCTGCGTTCAAGGAAAAGAAGTGTTCGCTTAACACCAGTTACTACCAACTGCAGATCTGGTGATTTAAGCTGACCTCAGTTGACTTTCATGAAACAACAAAGGGGCTGACTGGTAGGAAGAGCCTCTCAAAGCTGCTGGCTCCCAAAAGGCTCAAAGCTGCCAGCCAGCAGTTCAGCGGGGTCAGCAGCTTCTTATGTTTCTGCACAGGGGAGCAGGGAAAACGGGGATGCAGACTGGGAGAAGAACTCAGTGAGAGCAGCTCTGTGGAAAAGGAATTGGGGCTTCCTACTGGATGAAAAACTAGACAGCAGAGCATGATTGCAGTCTGGAAGTCCAATAGTATCCTGGGCTGCATGAACAGAGAAGCGGCTAGCAAAGCAGGAAAGGGATTGTCCTCCTCTATTCTGCCCTTGTAAGGCTCCATTTGGAGTACTGTGTTCAAGCCTGGGGGCCCCCGCACAAGGAGGATGTGGGGCTGTTGGTGAGGGAGCAGAGGAGGGCCATGAGTGTGGTCAGAGAGCTGGAGCACCTCTCCTATGAAGACACACGGAGAGAGTTGCACTTGTTCAGCCTGGAGAATGTCCCATCCATGGAAGCACTCAAAGCCAGGTTGGATGGGGCCCTGGGCAGCTTGGTCTGCTGGGTGGCAAGCTAGGGTTGGAAGTATGTGATCTTTAAGGTCACTTCCAATTCAAGCCATTCCTTGATTCTATGATGCCATGATTTACATACAGAGTAGTAGCAACTGGAGCAAGATGTACTATTTATTTGTAAATTATTATGGAAAGTATGTAATATGAACCTGTTTGAGCAATCTGCACTGTTCAAAAGTAATCTAATAATTTTGGCAACTAGTATATTTTTTGGCTAAAGTAACTAATGGAGCACTTAATCAGCAAGCACAGACAGTGTTATAATGCTATAAGAATAACTTCTTTTATTATCAATTTGAATGATACATATTATTTAACTTTTCTTTTCCAGGCTAAACACCTTTTTACTTATGAGGAGAGAGAGCAATACTGTCAGAATAGTCAGTTGAAAAGCCCTGTGATTACAAGACTATGAGATTTTCCAGTTACTTGAGTCATATTAATCATAGCTCAGCTGATTAGCAATTTTAAAAGGATCATCCCACTAACAATTTAAAAGAAATACCTGTGCACAAAGAAATACTGTTCTGTTTGGCTCCGGTCTTGATAGTAAGAAATAAAAGCATCTATTGTGTGAAGGCGGGGAAATGTCTCATCTGTAGTGATAGATTTGTTTCGGAGTGACACAGGCACAGCTTCTGTTTTCTCAGTGTATTGCAGGGAACATTTGGTTTTCTGTTTATGGAGAGTGAAATTGAAGGTTAGAGACTAAATTATGTCAAAATGCCTTTTGATCATCTGATGTGACAAGGCAGCTGAGCTGTTCGGGGATGTGTCCCAAATGCCAAGAATAGATGGTTTTTAAGGGAATGATGTTGGTGCACTTTTTGTTTCAGTTTACAGCTCAGATTTCAAAAATAAAATGACCAAGCAGCACAACTTTGAAAATATTGCAATATTTTTCTAACATGAGAAATGCTGTTACACTAGCACATATAGATTGCCATAGAAAAAAGTGATTTAGAAGGTGCTGACTTGATGCCTCATTGCCCCAAGCACTGTGATGGCTTTTATAGATGCTATGAAGCATTTCATTTTGCCTTGGATAAGGACACTGGCAATGGAGATCTTGTGATACCAGCCTCAGCAAAACATTCTTTCTCTTTGGGATACAGCTATGGAGTGATTTTTCCTAGGAGATTTGATGAATCTAGCCTGGGCATCTGCAACACCTTTTTTCCTCTCACATAATGGAATGCTTTTAATCAGAAATGCAAACCAAGCTAGTAACAGGGGCCCTACTGGCTTTCTCAAATCAAAAATAGAGAAATCAAAGCAAACAAAAAATTCCAAAGAGCCTAAACTGGCTCTCTGTGTATAACTCAAAGAGAAAGAGCTCTATGTGCCAAAAAGAGATTGTAATCACATGTTCAACATGTTCATGATTCTAAAAGCAACTAAACCAAACAGTTGCTGTTGTAATGCTATCCCAATATCACTGCTGAATACTTGTTAACCTAACTTCAGAACTACTAGTTTGCAACCAGCAGCACTACAAGCACAGCTCCTGGCTTCCAGGGAGCAGGGATCAGGCACTGTGAAGCAGTGGACGACGAAACCCTCAGCTCCTTGGTCCTTAAGCAATCCCAGGCAATTGTGAAGTTAGTAGACTTTGTAAGTGAATGCCAGAACAAGATATACAAATAATATCTCGGCAACTTCTAAGAGGAAGATTTTGGAAATAAATTGCTTTTCCTGTTAATACAGTGAGAAATATATACCTATATGAAAATATATGCATGTATGATTTTTGTTTGTTTGTTTGTTTGTTTGTTTCCCCAAAAGCTCTGTCATTATCTGCCATTACCTGTGATAAGACCTCTTTTGTCATACTGAGCATGATACCTGTTACTGATGTTGGTAATGCCATGGTATTAGAGGCAACATTTGGGCTGGGGGGTCTGCCAAAAATAATGAAGAGTGCTGTTGGTTTTTATTCTAGTTGAAATGACATGCACAATTACATTCTGCTAAGATAAAAAGATAATTTCCTAACTTGATTAAATTCTCTTGTTCCCAGCTGAAGCATTTCTAAACCGTACGTTAGATAGATCATGATGAATAAAGGCAGTGAATTAGCACAAACAATAGGAAAAAGAATTCATGTAGGAAAGAATTAAACAAAAGAATTTAGTAAGAATAGAGGTGATCTGAACACAGCTTTCACATGCCAGGGGTCTGAAGGAAGAAGGGTCAGAGAAGAGAAACTGCAGGGATGGAACAAGATTTGAAATCATAGAGGAGGAAAAGAGTATAATTGACTTCTAAAATTAAAGCAGTATCATAATTATCTTCAAGCATTTAAACCAAAGTTATGAACAGCTGAGGGTAAGGGGGAACTATTTTTTATGAAGAACATAGCTTAGGAGCAACAACAAATTAGACCAGATTAGATGAAGCAACTTTTGGAAAACAAAGATATAAGTACTCATTAGCTACTAAATGCAATATGAAATCTGCTTTTCATGCTAAGAATTAACAAGATGACTAATTTTAACTGTAACTAGTGATTCAAACTCAGAGAAAAAGTAGTCACAGAAACAAAACTCAAATCAAGCATTGCTTTTTCTCCCTATCCAGGTTATGATTTATTTTACACCATCTTTAAGTGCAGAATTTACAAGCATGAGCCATTCAGGAATCCACGGTGACCACCAGTACAAATAAACAGTATGAGAAACAATCTCATCAGTCTCATCCGAGTATATGAAAGCAAAACTGAAATTTCTGCAATTTGTATTTTTTCAAGATGAGGTTGCTACTATGGACTAAAGGAATGTCCATGTCTGCCATTCCACAAACAGTGTGGAAGCACCAGGGATATATATTCACATCCTGCATCCCTGAGTAGCTTTAGCTTATATGTCCTGAAATGCTAAATGCCTGCAATTGTTTCCTGTAGACCAGTTGGCCAGCCTGTAGAACAGTTAAGCCTTTATTGTTACTAGACTTAGCATTTTCAGCAAGGTTGAATAAAGCTATTATCAGGGAGTCTTTCGCCTGTTGTTTCAGTATTGTAACATGGGGCTTTTCAAGCAAATGCAGAGACCTGTACATATTACTGAGCACTGATCCCCAAACAAAGTTGCACCAGAAAAGCTAAGCCACTTAAGAACACACAGAATTACAAGCCATGCTTGCCTC
Organism: Centrocercus urophasianus; assembly: GCF_019232065.1. Taxonomy (NCBI): domain Eukaryota; kingdom Metazoa; phylum Chordata; class Aves; order Galliformes; family Phasianidae; genus Centrocercus; species Centrocercus urophasianus. The sequence goes on from NW_024884253.1 coordinate 23,450,764, forward strand.
TCTGCCAGTTACTCACCTTAACTTGTCCCAGTAAATTTGATTTTCATGCAATCACACTGAGGAGCACGATGACTTTCTTTCCATCGAGTGTTTGTACAAAAATATACTTTGAAGATTCAGATCAGTCCATTCAGTCACTAGCAAACTATATTTGACTCCTGAGATAAATACAGTCTGGGGACATAATGGCAGCTGTTCTCATCTAGAACTGAATGCTGCTTGTTCATTTAAAAGATTACTATAAGCACGTCCCTGTATTGCAGTGTTCCCCAGGATTATAATCCAGACTCAAGTGTAACAGTACCATATGCTGTACAAAACAAGAAGAAAATACTACCACTCCCTCAAACTGCAGGATTCAGTACTTGACTGACATGACGAAGGATAGAGTGATGAAATTCATTTTATAAGTACTGGAATAAATCATATTTCTCATGAGAATTTTTGAAGTGTTATTATTGAATATCCACTACATTTGGATTCTGTACTTTTTCCAACAATCGACTTGTCTTCTGTTAGACACAGCTGATAAGGTGAAGCAAATCTTACTGTTGTGTGGATTCATTTTGCCAAGTTTGATTTGTATATCTGATTTCACCATTGCTGTGTTACTACAAAATGCAAAATTATATAGTCCAGTTGGGGCAGGGTTTATTTCACTTCCATGGTTGAATAAAGCAGGAAAAACTACATAAATGAAATCACATGTTTCAGTCACAAAAAAAAAAAAAAGGAGTAGGAGGTGGCCAAATGTTTAATTTTTCTCTTTGTTCTGCCTAAAAAAAAAAAAAAAAAAAAAAAAAAAAAAGCCCACAAGATTTCTGTTGTTGAAACAGCTAATTTTGGCAGATTGCAGTGCTCTTTGAGAAATATTTTTATGCATTACTGACCTCAAGGCTTCTAAAGAACAGCATTTTCAAGCTTTCTGCATGGAATTGATCATTGCTATTGCAGATGGTCTGGTGCCCTGGTCTGTCTTCATTTTATAAAACATGCAAGCCAGCAGATACTGTCTGAGTTTCCATTGTCTTAACAACAATGTGGTTTAGGTGCATTCACTACTACTCATGTTTGATATACATATTATAACATATTGATTACTACATATTATAACATATTTGGTATTACATACTATAATACTGGGTAGAGTAATTTGGTTTTAACAGGCTTTGTAATGCAAAAGCATGAAGGAGACTATGGACCTGAGCCAAACATTTGCATTTACCCTGAAAACATGTCCTTGAAGTCATAATACATTATATGTTATAATGTGATTATAGGTTTTGTCTCACATGAAGTAAAGATTAACACCTGCATTACAATGCAGTAAATACAGCACATCCTATACAAACTGCCATTGGATTTACAGCAATGATAGGACAATCACACATTCAGATAAATAATCTTTTAGCCCATGTACAAGAAGTCAAACAGGACAAGAAACAAGAATAAAATAAAAAAAAGCATAACGTACCGCAGTGGCTTGTGGAATAATTTATTTATTCTCAGATAGAAAAGCATGGAGTTAGCGTTTATTTATGTGCTTCCAGCTACATGTTTTCTCAAATTGGTCCTTAAAAATGCCCATCTAGGACACCACATACATTTTAAGTAAAAACAAACAAGCTACAAGTACAATCAGGACTGGCAAATGCTTCCAAAAATGCTGTCCAGTTACCTCAAGTCAAATCCCATTCCGTCTTCAAACACACGTGAAACTAAGGGCAAGCTGCACACCATTTCTGTGGTCTGAAAAACAACACGGGACACAAAACAAAAGCTTAAGTGTCAAAAAAGAGTGAGAAATGTCATGATCAAGCAATCTTATAAGAGGTACGATAATACACTTGAGACACAACATTAACTCACATTGTTCTTTCTAAAGCATTCTGCAATACTTCTTCACTGGCCAGCTTGATTATTTTGACCAGATTTTGTCCTTTTTAGGACACACACTTTTCTCATTTGTAACACACATACTATGACTAATCTCATGTTTTGTTTCAGTATATAAATCCCACAGTTCTTGCAGGATTCTGTCTTTTACAGATCTGAAATGGTTAATAACTATGACAATTTAAAAAAAAAGTGGTTTATAAATTGGAATTCATGTTCATATACAACCGCAAAGTTTGGTCAAAGCGTAGTTGCTAAGGGGGTGTAGCTGTAACCAAGCTGTCATTGGGTACTGTGCTATTCTTAAATTTTAGAAATCTAACATTTAAATGATTAAAACCTTTTGTATAGTCCTTTTTGGGGGTTTCCTTTGATATCTACTGGAAAGCAGGAAGTGTGATAAAAGCGTATGATGTATTTTGGATAGTGTGAAAAACGACTTCTGCTGATTTTCAGCAACTGCATCTCCCATTCTGTGACATAGCTGTAAGTCACTGGCAACACAGTGAGAAAAATGCATTTGTCACTATCAAATATTTTTGGTCAGCTTTAGGAAATGAGGGTGTCAGATTAAAAATAGAGACCGATGTCACGATCATCCTGCAGCAGAATCAAAGAAGCACTGACAGTCTTATCCACACTAACTGTGAGATTTACCCCATGCAAGTGATTAAGAAGATAACTGAAAAGCTAAACCAGTTGTAAGTATACTTTTCACCAAAGTATTCTGGTCATGCAGTCTCTTCTTTCATTCTCACTTACTGACTTTGGGTTACAGAACAAGCTGAAAGCCCTAATCAGAGCCAAGGCTCCAGCACGGAAGGAGCTGCCCAAACACACTGGCACGTGTTGTTCTCCTAAGAATGCAATCAGAAATAAAATGCTACAAATAGCTGTGGTGGATAACAAGAGAAACAGAAAAAAAAAATCAATGCCAATTCTAAAACCCTATACATAATTACATTGCCCAGTTCAGTGACTGAAAGCTTACACTTTCCTTTTTTATCCAAATACCTCTAAGAGCTATTCCTGAACACCAATTTTTCAGTACTTAACACCATTGTTTTGATGTTTCTCACCCACTCTCTCCTTCACTTCCCATTTGGGCAACACAAGAAAAGTGTGATTCAAAGAAATGTGTGAAACAGCAGAAGTATTAGGATGCTTATGGCAGCTGCCTTTTGAATAGATTAAAGGGGGAAGGAATATAGAAGTCACAGCAAAAAGAAACAGGTTGGAGGACATTATGTTGCCGCCTTTCGCAACTGAAGAATTTCAGCTTTTTTAAATGATGAGTTTTTGTCTGTTTGAAAACCATTGATATCTTCATTTATATTATGCTCCAGATACCTCGCAGCTCCATGCACGGCAGCCCTGACCAGTGTGCTTCTCTCACAAGTTTCTCCTAGCCCTTGTAGAACATCAGTGCTGGTGCACATCAGTGCCCCCCCCAAGGATTCAGCACTGCTCCTGAGAGGTGCAATGTGACTTTCACAAGATGCAGGTGCAACCTCTATTTCGTAAGAGAAGAATGGAAAAACGTTAAGCTCATGATGAATTCAATTGCAGTTTTGACATCTTTACAAGCATGCTATTGTTTCCCCAGCTTCCCCCACAACAAGCTTCAGGGTGTGCTGCTGACTGAGAAGGTGGCATGAGACATGCACTGGATACTGTCAGGAACAAGCAGAATGCTGTCACATTTATATAAAAATGCTGTTTGCATCATGATGCTATGTCTAAAAGAAATTAAAGCAATGCAATAGGAAGCTAGCTTGAAGTATATAAGAAATTATGAGGAAGACAAAATATACAGAGCCAAAATTCATTTATCTTAAAGAAGTTACATTTGATAAAGTTTTGGTTTTGTTTGTATTAGATGTGATTGAGTTACATTTTTCATATATATACATGTGTATTTTTTCAGGAGAGAGGATTAGAAGCAGCCATCAAAATAATTTGTGTCCAGGAGCAGGACACTGGTAAAATAACAAGCACAGAGAAAGACCTGGCAGAACTATGAGGTGAGAAGTTCTAATTTATTAAAAAAACAAAAAACAAAAAACAACTTATTTATAAATGAAAACCCATGTTCTAAAAAAAAAGTCTGAGGTAACAGGAAGTCCTTCCTAATTAAAAAACACAGAACTGCTTCCCCAAAATGAGTGTGCATCTGGATATATGATAGACAGTGGATATATGACAAAAAGTAGCATTACTATTAACATTACCTTTGAGCTTAGAGGGGATTTCTTCCAGAACAAGACTTTCAAAATAAACAAGATAAGAACTATTAATTGTAGGTGGAGTGTAGCTTTGCTGAAAGGCTGCCTAAGACTGGAAGCACAGCTGCATTGCATGCAGGTCAGTGCTGAGCTCCATCCAGGGCTTCCACAGATCAGCAGGACAGTGGGCACGGGCATCACAGCAGGATTGCACCAGTGGTCTCAGTAATGGCAGCTTCCAGTACTGGGAGTCCAGCCCATTGAATATTTTGATTTCTCTTCATGGAGAATCTCGTTGTTACAGAATGGCCATTTGGTATCACATTCCCTTTTAGGACAAAATAAAACATACTGTGTGCTACCACAGAGAAGAAGGATAAATAACTAATGCGGACCAAATACTTATTCTCCATAATACCTACCTGAAGAACAGTAATGCAAACTTCTCAGGAGAGTGACACTACCAGAAGACTGTTTCACTTTGCTAAAGTGACCAAGGAGCTTCACAATTCTGGCACAAACACGTTTTAAAGATTGTTTGATAGCAACATGATTCAAAGCAAGTCACTGATCCAAATTTTAAATAGCAGGGACCCGCAGTCATTTCCACTCCAATGTTTCCAAACCTGCTCCCACACCACAGCATTTTGTGTTTCAGATGAGCTACATGAAGTGTTTGAATTTTTTTATTTTTTTGTGCAGAATGCTTTGTCATTGCTATTTTTCCTTAATGTAAAACAAAAATAACCTAAAATTGGAAGGGCAGATGTTCATTTGTGTAGATAAACACTGAAAAGGCTCTATTCTTTTTTCTTACAAACAGAAAACAAACAGCAAGCACACTTTGTGCTTGCTATCAAAAGCATTTAAAGTTATAGCGACATCCAGGAAAGATTCAGAGATGTCTGACTGCTTGGACAGAAACAGTGCACTTGTATTAGTAGAAGAAGCCACATAATGAATATTTTCTATGAACCCTTCTTTAGCCAGCTAGGCCTAGTTTGATGTCAGAACAATTAAAAACATAAATCAAATATATCCAGGCATGATAGCTCCTATAACGAACACAAAAGACAAACAGGGTGATACAAGAACAAAGGTATGAACTGGTAATTTATTATACTTTAGGCTTAGAACATACATTTGGCCTGGTCCTGGTGAAATAAATAAAATAGATGCAATAATATGCAACAAACAGTCAATGTTTTTTGTGGAGCAATTGAAAATAACTTTCACATACATTCCATTCGTGTTTGTTACTACACAGAGAAGGCTCTTTCAGAGTCATAGCAGACAACTGTAGAACTGCAAAAGGAAACAGAGCTTCCAGACTAATTATATTTACAAAATACCACTGGCATATTTTATCAACATCTGTTTATTATTATAGAGAAGAGTCAACAGTTTTGTTGAGAAAGAGAAAAAATTCTAAATAAAACCTCATATTCATTAAGGATAAAATGTACTAGATAATGTGCTAGTTAAATATACACATCCATTAGAGACACAGCAGGACACAATCTTTACTTTGCGGGATACTTACTCTTACTTACATTACTTTACCACAGATAATGTGGTACACTACAACCAGAGCAGTTCACGAATCCAAAATGCAATACAACCTTGGTTTATTTGTTCTAATACTGAAACAGTTGCCTCAGGGATTAAATTGATTAATTGCACAGAACATGTCTGGAACATGCCATAGGACATGTCCTTGGTCAGAGCTTCCCACACATACAAACATACTCTTGCAAACAAATCTACAGCAATTTTGAATATTTTGCCTTAGTTAGAGATATGCTTTAAAACTTGTTGCACACCTTTCAAGATGCTTACTTCCATACATTTGTTCTAATCACCAACTTCTACAGTTCTCAAAGCTTTTAAATTCTAGTCCTACCACTTTCACTAGTCTGGATGATGCCTGCTCCTTTCTACAACTTTTTTTTTTGCATCAAACTCCTTCCCAGACTCACCTAATGGTAACCAAAAGCCTTCTGGCTATTCTCCCTCCTAATGATGTCATTCTGAAACCTATCTGAGACGAACCATTGTGGCAAAGCCATTAACAAATTCCTCCGAAGACTGAAAGATGATAAAGAACATCCATTTTCCTGAGACTGTGGTTTAATCAGTAGCCCGGAGTGGCTCATCTCCAGCGCTTGGTACAAGTGCATGCAGCTGCCCATTCATATCAGCCATGGCTGTGAGAATAAGACAATAGCTGCCAGTTGGGCCTTTGCAAGAGACTAAATAGGTTGTACCATCTGTAACTGGAAAATCTGACATTATCTTCATAATTAAATGCTTTTTTTGTTTTGGTTTGGTTTGGTTTTTTTTTGCATTTTTCTTCATCCTTCCCTGTAAGTATATGTAATCTGATTTCTTTTTTCCTAATTTACCAAGTTTTTACAAGTTTTTCTATTAGTAGGTTTTTTCAAGCATTCATGCTTTAGGAAGCTGATTTTCAGCAAACTCCCTAACAGTGAAGCAATTTGAAGAAGGTTCTGCAACATTCCTATTTCTTCTAAAGTAGCAAAACCCGTGATTACTTTGCTACTATCTAATAATGTCTGCTTAGAATTATCATGCAAAAGATCACCTTCATTTTCTCCAAAAATGTACAGAAGGAGAAGTTAACTGCTAGCATGGAGGTTTGGATCTATGAGTTCTTATCCTAAATATCCACAAGACTGATGCCACCAGCAGACCCCGCGTGGTTAATTTCTTCCAAGTGTTCTATTTTCCAGAGATCGTTTAGGCTTCTCATGTTATGATCTTACTGGTTTTTACAATCTGACTTTGTCCATCTTCCAAAGCAGCCCAGTGCTGCATTATGAAATACTATTCAGTGTGCATATGACACTGTCACAGCTAAGTAGTCTACCACTGGCTGAGAGTTTTTGACATTATATCATCAGAATTCTCATATCCTGATATATCCCAGAATAACATACTGGCTCCTTTTGAGATATTCAGCCACATTTCTCTCTGAAAAGAAAAAAAAGGCCATTAAAGACGCTCATGTCATTTTCTTTATGCTATTAATTCTTTGACACACAACTTACTGCGTCTGTATTCTCCAAGCAAGTACTACTTTCTGAGTATTGGGAAACTTCTGAAGAAAACCAGGCTGCAAAAAGATCCCAGGAAGCTGTCAGACCTGCTCTTTTAAGCTCCATGTCTCGTATTTGTCCCTCTTAGTAAGTACTAGGTTTTTTGGAAGGATCTGTCCTATTTGCAACATAGCTTCTTGATTGAGACTCCTCTTTATTTTTCCCCGGCCATGCAGAGACTTGTCTTACAGCTAGATTTCTCAGTTGCTATCTTGTTTAATAATATAAAAGCAAACAACCTGAAGCCTTCCTAATCTCTTCACAACTTTCTTCAGGACTTGGTACATCAGGCTGAGTAGAAATTTTGCTACAGACTCGCAGCAAAACTTGTTTGCTTGTCTCTGAAAATGTTTCATTACGCAGTAGCTTACTGGGCCTTGCAGTTTATACGTTTTTCAGTCATTTGATGTTACAGGGAACAGGTTTGTCATCAATGAGACATCTGCCCTGAGTAAGCTCTGCACTGAGATACTGCATTATTTATCAGGACAGGGTTGATCATTCTCCTATAGTGACATTGGAAGCTTTACAGCTCTATTTTCTACTCCATTTATACTTTAATCTCATATTGCACTGGGTGGAGGCACAGAAATCTTACCAACATATTGCTTTCCATGCTGTGTTACAACCAGCAGGTTGCCTTCTTCAGTTACTCACTGACCTTACTGCTTTTGCCACAGAGGACAAAGCCCTCTTGTTCCAGGTCATGTGTCTCATGTTCCACTGAGATACCAGTCCCATGCTCTGATGCTTCCATCCTGTGGGCCCACAGGATTTTCAGGAATATTGCAGTGTCAAGCTGGTACTACATGTACACAACAAGAAGATTTGGGTTAAAAAAAAATAAAAATGTTGAAAATAACCTTGTGATTAACAAAAAGTGATATTCCACACACTGCTAATGACTTACTGATCACTTGGGGGAACGATCTTTTAATACTTTAAAAATTATTTATTGAGCAAATGCACAATTTTATTGAGTGTTAACGAAATACAGGAACTTCAAGTTAGTTAACATGATTTAAGATGTAGAGAATTGTAGTACAACTAGTACACAGTAACTGCCTGAGTGCATTAACAGAAATGAGCAGAACAGGACATGTAAATCCCCTTGAAGTGTGATTACTGGTTGTAGGATATGGGAGGATATTTTCTATGGCTTGGCATGTTTTATTCCACTCTCACTTGTTGTTTCCTTAGTTTTTAATTGTGTTTCACTTTGACAAAGTCACATCTGAAGGAAACATACCTTATCCTGATGCAATCACAGATCTAAAATAAATCACCACCAAAAAAACCAAGACATTTGAGACAGCCATATTAAAATTCAGAATTTCAAGGAAACATAAAATTTTATTTCTGGGAAAATCATGTAATTAATTATAACTGTCAATGCAGAATACTATTTCCAGAGAAGCTCTACGAGTTTTTGATGGGTTTATAAAATGCTGCTTATCCAATCTACCTCTTTTGTATTAAAAACTGAAGGTCCAGCAAAACATTTTCCATTTCAAATGTAAAAGTGTGCTGGGAAAATACGTATCTGTAGGTGTGGACACAGGAGCGGCTGTTTTTCTCCTCTACTCAAAATCATTTCCACAAGGAGAAGGGCAAAAATTAATAATAATGCCAGTCTAGCTGAAATTGTGAGTTATGTTCTAGATTGCCAGATCTGCTGATGGGCAGAAATGACAGAGGAGGCTGTGACCAAAGGCTGTGTGGTGCCTAAAGCCGAGTACGTCCTTCATGTGTCAGCTTCAAAATCAATGTCATCTGACCCTACTGTCAGATGGCTTAGAGACACTTGAAAAACTTTCTGCTATAGCTAATTTTCTCAAAACATGAGGTTTCTGTTGTATATTTTCTCTAATTTGTTGCAATGAAGGACACAATGTTAATAAAACAAGATGAATTATTCAAGTGGGTGTTATCTGGTAAACCAGTGAGTACTTCATGTACTCTCCTGAACTGAAAACACTGTTTTTTTAAAGGTAGTTTCTGTTTAAAATCCTTTGAGGAAAAAAAAAAAGAAAAAGAAAAAGAAAAAAAAGCTAAAAGCAGCTTCACGTTCTTAATTCTGGTCTAAAGATGCATGACAAGCACTGTTAAGTAAATGTGAAGAGCAGTGCGTTTCATTGGATGTGTTTTGTACTTGCTAAAAAGAGATTTTATATCAAGATTTTCTATCTCCTCAAAACACAGGAAATTAAACTAGCACAGAAGGAAGCACATTTCATTGTGAGGTTGGTCAACACCCAGGGAGGTTGCTCAGAGATGCTGTCAAGTCTCTGCCCTTGGAGACCTTCAAAAATTTGCCTGTGCTGTCAATTTTTTGAGACATCAGCTGGATGTGGTCCCGGGCTACAGGTAACCTTGCTCTGAGCAGGGAATGGGCATGGGGAACTCCCAACATCCTACTGACCTCAAATACTCTGTGATTAGAGGACTGAGAAATATACGACTTCTCCCAACCATGCACACCTGTGAAACATTTACAATAACAAAAATACAGTTTAGCTACCATTAAATATATGAAGCATTCATATGTAGATGGACATTAGCCAAACGGTGCCTACAAAGTTTGTAATATAATTAGATTTCTGTTCTGCTAATACCCACATGTACATTTGCATAGAATTATAGAAAGGCTTGGGTTAGAAGGGACCTTAAAGCCCATCCAGTTCCAATCCACCGCTGCTTTGCAGGGCTGCCACCCACCAGCTCAGGCTGCCCAGGGCCCTATCCAACCTAATCCCAAATGCCTCCAGGGATGGGACATCTGCAGCTTCTTTGGGTAACCTGTGCCAGTGCTTCACTGCCTTCTGCATAAATGATTTCTGCTTAACATCTAACCTAAGTCTCCCCTCTTAGTTTAAAGCCATTTCCCCAGGTCCTATCGCTATCTTCTTATGCAAAAAGTAGGACTCCCTCCTGTTTACAAGTTCCCTTTAAGGCTGCAACGAGGTCTCCCCTCAGCCTTTCCTCCAGGCTGAAGTAGCACAGGTGAAACCTGACTTTACCACAGAAGGAAATACAGGACAGGACACGGGGCTGTAAGATCACTGCGACAGCTGCTGGCATGGCAGCACTGGGTCAATTCAGCAACAGGAAAGCACTTCCTTCTCTAAACACAACTGCTGTGGCTCTTGACTCAAAAACTGAGCACGAAGATGGGAAACTTCTCTCAAGTTTCCCGCAGAACCACAACAGCGGTTCCCGCGATATAACAAAAGGCCTAACGGGTTCAAGCGCCAGGCCCAGGGCATCGGGAACGCACCGCGTTCCGCACCTCAACGTTTCCTCGCGGCGGCCACATGTGTGCCCGCGCCGGCGGAGGAGGTGGCGCGGCCTGCCGGGAGGGCGGGGACATCCTCGGCAGGGGAGGGGCTGCGGGCGGCTGTATGGCCGCGGTGGGGAGCGGGCCTCGTCTTTCTCTGGGGGCTCGCTGGAGGACGATTCTTCCCGTCCCCCGCGGGGCGCTGAACGCGCCCTTCTTCCCCCACCGTTGGGCGAAGGGTTCCGCCCGCTCCCTCGGCGGGCGGCCGTGGCGGCGCATCCCCCTGCGGGGCGGGCAGGAGGAAGCTCGCCCTCCTCCTCGCTCTCCTCCCGCTCCTCCCTCCCGGTGCTGGCGGCGGCTCCTCCTTCCGCGTGTGACCCGCGGCCGCCTGCGAGCGGGGAGGAGGCGCGGCGCGGCCCCAGTGTGGCGACGGCGGGAGGAGGAGGAGCGGGAGCCGCGGAGAGACGTCCCCCAGCAGCCCCGCCGCCGGGCCCCGCCGGCGCCCCGAGCCCGACGGAGCCCCCCATGCCCGTGTGGTGCTGCCGCTGCTCCTTGGCCGGTCCCGTTAGGTGAGGGGCGGCGCGGCGCCGGGGCCGCGGCCTCCGCGGGAGACGTGTGGAGCGAGGGGCGGGATGGAGGGGCGCCCCAGCCGCGCGGTCACCTTGGGCAGCGCCGAGCCGGGCAGCGCCTAGCCGGGCAGCCCCGCCGCCGCGCGGGGCCGTGCGCCGTTCCTCCTCCGTCGGCGCTCACGGTGCCGCTCCGGGCACCGCGCGACCCCGCCGGGAGATAAGAGCAGCCCGCCGGCGGGATGTGCGCTTGGCACCGGGTATCACCCGTGTGTGCGTGACGAGATCTCCGTCAGCCGCGCGCTGCGGTCAGCCTGCTGCTACGCACAGCGTTGCAGGGGCTTTGGGAACTGCTCCGTAAGAAAGGCTCCTCCGTTAGTAACTTGAGGGAAATAACGGCAGCTGTTGCGAACGGTTTGTTCTCTTCCCGGGGAAGATAGCGTTTACGTATGGTATGTGTTTTCCTGCTCTTTTCCCACGCTTTCTTTAGAAATGTAACTAACTGCGAATAACTGAAAATCAAGAGCGAAGCGCCAGCGCCGGGTCTGGCAGCCTCGCGTCGCTGCGGATCCCCGGCTGGGGGCTGAGCGCAGGCCCTGGGCCGGGCTGCTGGTACCGGTCCCCGCCATGCAGAGCTGGATGCGAAACCTGGTGCTTGTTGCTGGGCCGTTGCTCGCGGCTCAGGGGCGGCCACCTCCGCCATCCTAATTCAGGACCTTCCCGAGCTTTGCTGCGCTGTTCCTAAGAAGCAAGGATGCGCGTCTGATGCGGTGCTGCTTCTGCTTCGTGCACGTGATAGCTGAGGAGCTGATTGCGTGTGCAGGCAGATCTGCACAGTTCTGTGCTGCGCAAGAGAGGTTTTCAGCCGGTTTCAGCCTTCCATCCTGCGAGGAGGGTGTGTGGAACCCCCTTGCTCTCTGCCAGTCCACCTGCAAAGCACAGAGCACTGCTGCCGTAGTGAGCTCGGAGTGCAGGCTGGCAGGTAGCGGAGCCTAGCTGTACCTGCCTAAAAAAGCAGTGTGGTGGTTAAATATCCTCTCTATTCACTTCAGCTTGCAGTTTGTGCTTTAATGCACACCTATTGTGACAAGCCAGCGCACAGCTGTAATTCAGTGAAGTCATTGATTTCCAACTTTTTTTTTCCTGTAATACAGGAAATGCACATGTGAAGTTCTCACTTCCAGAAGTAAATACAATTTCAGAATGGCTTCCCCCTTTTTAACCAAGAAGTGACTGTCACGGGGCTGGGTGACAGTGCTGTCACTGCTGTGCAGCTCAGTCTTCAGCTTTCTGTCAGGCTTTGGGAGCATCCAGCAGACCCCTCAGGCCAAGGGAGCTGATAGGTTGGGACGTTTTTAATTGAGGAGTTGAGCATTTTAAAGATTTAATAAAAGCAGATTTTTAATTTGCCATTGCCTTTTAAGCTAAGCTGATGAAATGTTTGCTTCTTCAGTGACCTGGAAAACTTGAGTAGGTGCTCATAAATAATTAAGAGGCAAGCAGTTTAAAACATGTCTTTAGCATAGATGTATATGTAGAGCATGAAGAACTGTGAGAGGAAGCTAGCTTGGTGTTGCAGAGGGAAAGCTGACAAATTAAGGAGATGACAAGTGGTGGGAGCAGTCTGTAATGCAGCAGCTAACCTATTGGTGCACAGTAATTACTTGCATTAAGTTTGTTGTTTGATTCCTTTTGTAAAAGACTTTCTTAATGTGGTTAAAACCACCATAGGATGCACCTAGGGTTACTAGAAATTGCAGTCTCTCAATTTTTCGCACCGCTGCTGACTTTTAGGTTCGCATCTGCCTGATCAAGAAAGTGTTGGTGTAAAGTCTTGTGTGCTGTTTGGCAGGTAGGAAAGTATGTAAGGGGCTGCTGATACATCTTAGCTTCTCACTCATTTTTTGGTTGGTCTCAGTGTTGTTTGTGGGCTAGGTGGGGGGTGTCTCCACTTCTGATGGGGGTAATAAAAAGTGAGCTTTTCTGTGTGGTGGATCAAAATAATGCTCGTTGGTTATACGTTGGCTTTGTATAAACTGAATTGGAAATCTGTGTCTCTGTGGAGCCATCTGTCCCTTTTTATTATCTTGCTATAGACTTCCTAGGAGAAAATGGACTTGGATTTACTGTTAGAAAACTGTTCTGGAGAGTAAAATTCTGTAGACTGGATGAAACATATCTATTTTAGTCTATTTTTTGTTAATTTTGTAGCTCTTCAAATAAAGCATTAGAAGCAACTTTATTTTGACAAGATTGTTTTGACTCCAGTGCAACTGTTATATTTTCAGTTTTCTTCCATCTGTCCTTCTCAATTAGGAATTACAACAGCTCTGAAACTGAAGGACAGCTTCTGAATTCCTTTGGCCAGTATTTTGGTGACAGCCTTGGGAAGAAGATAAAAAGAATGCCTTTATTAGAAGAAACTGTTCTGCCTGGAGACTCTCTTCTTACTCTGCCTGTGGTAATAATAGGTGAGTTTTTTGACTCAAAATTCTCCACTGCTACCATTCCCTTTATAGGCTTGCTGTGTGAAGTCATTTATCGCTAAATGAATAATGCTTAACATCCTTACGGTGAAGGTGCTTATTACAAAAAGAGTTATTATGATTAACAACAGTGCCATCAGATTATATTGAAGTTCTTGCAACCAGAGTACATTTGAATTGAAATGATGATCTGGCAAATGGACCTGCATTACTTGGCAGCAGATAGATGAGTCTTAGCAGCACTGCTTGGATTCAAGCATTGATCTCAAAGGGCTTGATTAACATGGTGCTGTGTCTTCATCAGTTTGCATGGAGGTTGTTGATGCTGTGGCACTAAAAATTTGTGGAGTCATGCAGGATGGTGAAAAGCATAATGTAAAGTGTGTGCTGTGTGTATTGGCTAGATGTTAACCTGGTTTATTAATTGCGTTTCTCCGTTGTATCTGTCACTAATATCTGAATGTTGTCCCATCTTTTACTAAATCAATCCATGCCAGTTCAGCCAGTTGAGAACAATGCGTTGTAGTCTTGATGAAACAGTTAAAGGATTGTAATTGTAAAATCTTGCTGAATGACAAGATGGCAGAGGGAACAGACTCCCAAGGTACACAGCATAAATTGGTTTGTATTGGGCCAAGGCTCTTGAGCAACAGCTATTCACTAGCTGCTTACTGCTGTGAGTTGATGAAGGGTTAAAGAAAAGATCTGAAATAGAAGAGGCTTTCAGAAACCTCCAAAGTCCAAAGCTGTTAGGACTATAGCAAATCAACACCTTTAATTGTACATGTAAACAGGCAGAGAAATTCCAAAGAATGATATTTCAACATACATTCATGTTAAATCTCCACAACTCAGAAAGATCAGTGTTTGTACAGTGCACATTCTCAAAGCTTTCTTCACAATGGCTTAAAATAGTGCTCATGGAATGTATTTTATATGAATGTGACAGACGTGAATCACTTGCTAAATTCTGCATCACAGTTGAAGAGCAACAGCTTCCTGGCATTTCATCAACCTTCGTTTAAGTTTACCATATGGTTAATGACTCAGTTTTCACTGTTTATCTTTGCAAATATGTGTTATGCAAATACCTGTGCTCAATACTTACTTTGTCTACAGTGCCTTCCTCTGTGCTGATAGCAAACACAGCTGCTTTGAATATTTCTACTTGGGAGGGGGAAAAGTTACCCGAAAGTTATTTCACACATGCATCTGAAAAATGTCTCAAGTTTATCTTCCTCAGCTGCATGTTATCTCTAATTTTAAGGTTTGCTGCCTTAAAAGATATCTACGTTGATCCATAATGTTACGGAACACCACTGTTTTTCCCTCATACATGTGTATGCACAAACTGAATCTCTACTGGCTTAATCTTGTGTGCTATTCCTGTGTAAATGGAGTTTGACATCTTTAAGTTTCCTAGTGCTGTCTTTTCATTGCACTGTTCTAACAATGGGGAGGAAAAATATGGCATAGTTCATTAGTGACTTCATAATGGAGTAGCAACTTCTGTTGCCTTCTCTCTTTAGCTTCACCATTCCATTTCTCCCCTGTATGATGCCCAATTTAAGATCAGATTCTTAGGTTTGTGCTGTGCAGTGTACTCTAATACTTCAGGGTGTACAAAACTACTCTGATAATATTAAGTAACTGCTGTGTTGTTCTTGTTTTGTTCGAGAGAGTAGGAAGAAACTGTTAAATTCTATTTGAATGAGGTAAAATTGGTAAATTTTGTGGTAGAGAACATCTAGAGAATGTTCTGTGCTAAGCTTTATCATGTGCACTGGTTTTGATCTTAACATGTAAACACAGTGTGGTCCTATTTTCATCCAAATAACAGGGCTTTGCAGGGATCTTTGAAGTTGGTTATCCACTTCATATTTAGGTACAGAAAGGTGAACTTCATCTAGAAGATGTCTGTGGTGGGAACTCTCCCCCTTTCTCTCATTCTTTCCAGTGCTTTATGGTTTTACAATGCACAGGCATTTTAACACTTTTTTTGATGTCCATATACTCACACAAAAGCTGCATTAAGAGCCCTTGAGGCACTCTGCAGCCTGGGTTATTTACTCAGGTTCTAGACCTGGGAGTGAACAGGAAAGATGAGGTCTGAGCAAACTTGTTGGGAAATATGGGGCCAAAAAATCCAGCAAGTGGGAAGAGGAGACATGCACTGCAGGAGTGAGATTGGAAATACAAGATACAAATAGGTGTGTGAAGATAATGAGGAATAAGAAGCAAAGCATGAACTCTTGAGATCAGGAGTTAATACAAGGATCTAGCATCTTAATGATGAGTGCTACATAGAACCATGAATAAATTGGTAACTTCAGCATCAGATCTAAAGTGTGTAGTAAATGCCACGTGTGCCCCTCTGGATGAAAATAAAGACACAATACAGAGTAATGTCTCAGTGGGAGAACACTGCTCACTACTTTTCGTTCAGTTAATGAGGAAAACCTATCGAAATAACTGCACCTAGTCACCTGTTTACAGTCTGTAGAAAAGCACATACTTTTCTGATATTAACTTTCCCTGGATTTTTATGTTTGACTTCACAACATTAGCACTACTTCTATACTCGTATGCTATTGTGATCTCCTACTTAATTTAATGCTAATCAAACAAATACTTTCCTTACAGTAAGGTCTTGGCCCCATCCATTTTGCACCTTTTATAAAATAAGTTCATCTATTAATTACAATAATTTCTGTAAATTATAGAAAGCCATAAAACAAAAAGATGCTTGAGTTGATATTGTTGCAATAAAGCATAATGCTGAATGTGGTTTGATGCAAGTTTTTTGTACAGTGCTACGTATGTACTATGTGTGTCAGCATCTACTTTGTTGTGCTGTGTGTGTGATATTTCATTGTCTTGGATCATTTCAGCTTTCTGCTCATCTTTTTTCTTTTATAAGACCTAAAGAGCATATACCCCAGCTTGTTTCTATTCTGTGTTTCACAGTACTTAGTACAAGTGTGAATGCAAAAATGCAAGATGGAAATATTCGGGTATTTCTGTGATTGACAAGTAGAGCAGATCTTATCCATCAGATCATTTGCATGAGAACAGTGAACTTGACGTGCTGAAATATGAAATCCCTTTGTGTACACTTTGTTTCATAGTGCTAATTGTCACACATTTTTTCTTACCCGATAAAAACTGTGCTTGGCTTATCTGGAAGAAGTTCTAGGGTAGGTGTTATTTTACTGTGATAATTATAAGCTGCTTTGAATTGGGATGGTAATGCATTATGCCACTTCACTGTAACTTTATTGCTGCTTATTTAATTACTTAGTAGAAGTAACCTAAAGTTTCTAAAGCAGTTTTCTCTTTCTTTAATAGGAAATGGACCTTCAGGAATTTGTCTTTCATATCTACTGTCTGGATACAGGCCGTATTTGTCTCCTGAAGCTGTACATCCAAACCCCATTCTCCACACAAAATTAGAGGAAGCCCGGCATCTTTCCATTGTTGATCAGGTAAGCCTGTTTTGCAGTCTTGTCCAGCTCTTTTCCTACAAACTACATTATGAAACAGTTGTCTTTAGTGAGCCTATTTGAAATGCTTTTGTAACTTACGTAAGTAGTGTGTAGATGAAAAAAGGGCTTAATGTTCTTATCCTGCAAAGAATGAGACCACAGTACAGCTCAAGTAGCTGTGTGGCCTCAGCCAACTAGCTTTACCACTTGACCTATGCTCTTCTTACCTGCAAACTGAAGGGCAGCGCATACCTTCTTCAGTGTCTCATTAGCAAATTATATACTTGGCTCTTCCAGATGAAAAATGGTACGTTCTGAGAACTGCTTATCTTAAATATAAATTAATTATCTTAAATATAAATAAATAAATAGCAGATTGCAGAAAAATATGTAGAAGTAGCCTGCTTAGCTAATCATGTTTCCAGTGCAGTGATAACATGCTTCTGTTGATTTAAATGATCTGAGGCTCATGATCCAAGGCTACTATGTTTGTGAAGGTGGTTTGTTTTGTGGCTCTAGAGATCTTTTTGTTTGTGGTATTTTTGGGTTTTACAATCTGCCTTTTGTAATGATATTATCGCTTGCCAGAAGCGTCAAAAGCACCACTATGTCAGTGAGGAGCTGATGCAGGCCTTCCAGCTCTCATGTCCTAGAATGTTTGGGTGCAGCTGTGTGGTGGTTTAAGGCTGAACGCCACATGCTGATAATGTACTTCAGATACGTGTTGAAGTTACATGACTGGAAACACTAGTGATTCTCTGTTAAAAGCAGTGCAGTATCAGTAAGTATAAATGTTACCAGGTTGCTCTGTTCTCTTTGCCCCAATTTTTAAAACACCACCTAGCCCTGCATTAGTAGTATGTAATTTTCAAATGAGGCACATGTACTATATTCAGAGTTACAGGAGTAAATCATAGCAGTTATTTCTAAACTGTTTTGATTGTGTTTATCTATAAAATACTTAAAATGCAACTTCCACTGACTGTATTTTCTGCGTATCAAATTCAATGTCTGTACATCAAAACAGTATGATAAACAGTAAAAGTTAGGTAAATATATAAAACTTAACTTTCTTGCTTCAGGATCTAGAGTACCTGTCTGAAGGCCTGGAGGGACGCTCTTCAAACCCAGTTGCAGTGCTCTTTGATACACTCCTTCATCCTGAAGCTGACTTTGGGTATGACTACCCATCCGTTTTGCACTGGAAGCTGGAACAGCATAATTATATTCCCCATGTAGTGCTTGGTAAAGGACCACCTGGTGGGGCTTGGCATGTGAGTAAACATTTCATATCATGATAATTTTGTGGGTTGGGGCTTTTCTTCGAATGGCTGTTTTAAATGTCAATGATGGCAATTGCAGTTTCCATTATCAAAGGTCAAGTATGTTAAAGATTGGCAGAGGGATAAGTTATTCTTTAATTTTGGGGATTGTGGCCATAACTGCTGTCTTGTTTTTATTATTATTTTAAATTATAACAAAGGTTATTCTCTAACTTTTCTCATGTTGTTTTCAGGTGCAATTATACAAAATCTTAAATCTTTAAGATTTTGGCTGCATCCTTTGCTTTAATCTTTTTTTCTTGTTTCAAATAACAATATTTTTAAGTAACCTTTATTTTCCCCTTTGCTTGTACTCTCTTTCTACTTTTTTAGATCACGTAGTTGCTCATTAAAACATCTAACTGTAGGGCAAAAATATTTCATCAGATGTATTATGCTCTATTTTTATGTCAGTCTGAAGGAATAGAGTGAGAAGAACTTTGCTGTTTCACATAAAAATATCTATTAGGAATGTATCTGGTCATCTTGGTTTTTTTTTTCCTCCACCCTAGGCCATGGAAGGCTCTATGCTAACAATCAGTTTTGGAGACTGGATGGAACTGCCTGGACTCACTTTCAAGGAGTGGGCAGCTAGCAAGCGCAGGTAAAGATGCTGCCTAAAGTACTGGGAAATAAGTTGTAAGAATGCAGGTAACTGTTTAAAGAACTGGAAAATATTTGAGCTTCATTCTTTACAGGAAAACTTCTTTTGTTTATTAAATTGCCTAATGGCATTGGAAATGATTTATGTACTCTGGTGGAAGAAAATTGACAGCAGTTGGCCAGAACGATGGCTTTCAGTGCATCAAAATATGTATGTGTACTAACAGTGATGTGTTTGAACATTTCTCAAATAAGTGCTGTTGCTGTAAGCTGATTCAGTCATTCAAAACCTACCAAAGTATACCAGAAGTTCCTCTTTCAATGTGGATGTTAACTTGAGTAACTTAAGTTGCTGTGGATACTCACTTGCAATTCAGGAAGTCTGTACCTCTCAATATTTACTTCACAGACAAAGCTGAAATGTTACAGTCTATGAACTGTACTTTTAAGAGAATAATTCATTGCTTCCCAAAGTTACTTTCTTGTACTAAGTTCCTTGGAAGGCAAGTTAAAGAAAAAACACTGTCTTGTACAATCTGTTGGCTTTTACTTTGAAGCTGCGATTAGTTCCCAAAGATCTGTGTCAACAGATGCGCTCTGCTTAAGCCTGTTCTACAACAAATTTTCCTAACTTTGTTCTAGCAAAATGAAAGGAAGTTGTTTTGACACATAGGGCAAAAAAGCAGAAGGATTTCTTGGGCGTATGTCTTTAAGAGCAGTGTTACTCATTTCAGGACAACACTTAAAATGAAGAAACTGTACCTTTGTTCTGTAATAGCTTTCTTAGATAATAAGGAGATAAGATTACTGTCATTAACTGAAATCCCATAAGCTACTTATTATCTGGAGCTAATTTGTTTATATTATAATTTTCAACAATACTATAAAAAGAAATGCTGAACTGTTTCACTACAGTTAAACAGGCATAATTAGAAATATCAGTGATAATTAATGCTTACAGTCATATGAAATAGTGTTGTTATACCAGATGTCACACTGACATTCATCCTATCCATTAAATACCTCATTAGGATTTTCAGAGTAGTAACCTAAACTGAAAGCACGTATACTATCTTTTTAACCATTGAGAATAAGCAACCCAGTCTCATGTAAACATGAGCTTCTCAGCTTAGTTCAGTGGATAACCTGTTATTTGCTGCTGTTTCTTTTGGCTTTTCCTGGAGCTTTTTTCTAAAGAAGCAAACAGATTCATTCAATTTCTCAGACAGCTTAAATTTTTTGTAAATAGGTCAAACATAAGGTAGTATCAGGATTCCAGTGCAAGAATGCTTTTTCTTGGACATCTGGTCATTGTAATCCTGTTCAAATGTGTATTAAGGTTCAGTGTGATACTTTATTCATTCAGGTAGGATTTAATTCTCTGTTACAGAGCTACTTAATTTGAAACTTACTGAGCTTATCTGTACTCACAGGAGAGTGATTCGTTTGAGTTAAGCCCTTTTCTTCATTACACTTTACAATATACCAAACCTACAGTTTCAAATTTGGCTCTTAGCAATTATGATATTTATTTACTTTATTTTAGTGGTCATTGAGTGCTGTTTTAGCTGGTGTTCTACTGTAGATGGTCATGATGTTCAAGTGAGTTGTAAAACACTTCCATATAGACCTAAGTAATACTGCAGTTTTCTTTTTGATTTGTTCATCACCTTAGCACTTATTATAATTAAATATTTACATTGTTTTTAAAAAGAGATAGCTTGTCTCTTATGTCAGGAATCTAGAGAGCAAATAAAGCAAATTGAGTGAGTTTAAATATACTGAACTCCATATCAGTTACACTGGGCAGATTCAGTGCTCTTAAATCTGACTGTTGTGTTGTAGATCATAGTTGGATGTTAAAATATTGATAAGGTGTTTATATAAGGTGTTTTCAAGCTATGGCAGGGGAGATTCAGGCTGGACATGAGGAAGTATTACTTTTCAGAAAGGGTGGTCAGGCACTGGAATGGACTGCCCGGGGAGGTGGTGGAGTCACCGAGCCTGGGGGTGTTCAAGGAAAGGCTGGATGTTGTGTTGAGGGACATGGTTTAGTGGGAGCTATTGGGAATAGGTGAACGGTTGGACTGGGTGATCTTCTAGGTCTTTTCCAACCTTGGTGATTCTATGATTCTATGATTCTGTATTAACTGGAAACATTCAATTTTGTTTCAGAAATATAAAGAGTGACCGAGTAATGCCAGAGGAAATAGCTTGTTACTATAAACACTACGTTAAAGTCATGGGCCTCCAAAAAAACTTCAGGGACAATGTTTACATAACATCAGTATCCAGACTTTACCGAGGAGATGATGAAGATAGAAGTCAGCTGAATGAAAATATTCCGACGCAGCATTTGGAAATGGAAGATGGACAGAAACCACTGATTAAGCGAAACTGGGAAGTCAGAGGTTATCAGCGAGCAACAGATGGTTCTCATGTGCCCTTCTGCCTCTTTGCTGAGAACGTGGCTCTTGCCACGGGAACCTTTGACTCTCCTGGCCGACTGCACATTGAAGGTGAAGATTTTCCTTTTGTCCTTCATTCCATGTCTGACTTCGGAGCTGCTGTAAGCAAAGGAAAGCTACGTGGGAAAGCAGACCCTGTGTTAATTGTGGGTGCTGGACTTACTGCAGCTGATGCAGTACTGTGTGCCTACAATAACAACATCCCAGTAATTCATGTGTTTCGTAGAAGAGTTACTGATTCGAGTCTGATTTTCAAACAATTGCCTAAAAAGCTTTACCCTGAGTACCATAAGGTCTATCATATGATGTGCACTCAGTCACATACTGGGGACTCTCATCTGCATTCTGCTTACACTAGTTTCCCTGAACACAATGTACTTTCCTTTAAGCCTGAAATGAAATGTGTTCTTCAGAGTGCCTCTGGACTGAAGAAAATCTTGAAGTTTTCTGTAGCCTTAGTTCTGATAGGTTCTCACCCAAATCTCTTCTTTTTAAAGGACCAAGGACATAGCATAGGACATCACTTAAATCAGCCCATCACGTGCAAAGGGAATCCTATTGAGATAGATCCATATACATACGAATGCACTAAAGAAGCAAACCTCTTTGCTTTAGGTCCCCTGGTGGGAGACAACTTTGTACGGTTTCTGAAAGGAGGTGCATTGGGCATTGCACGATGCTTGGCAATAAGACAAAAGAAGAAACATGAATTGATGGGAAGTGAGGATGGAGGAGGTGATGGGGTACCATAAATAAGGCATTAGAAACTTTTCACGTATGGAACTAGACTTAGTCTAACAAAGCACTCACTGACAGCAAAAGTTGTTAGCAGTCATATTTCTGTATACAAGTAACCTGTGCTTGTATTGTTTGATAAAGGATGCTGATACCATAATACTTCCTTTTCAAAATGCAAAGATTTGATCTGCTGTTACAACTGATCTCTATCTACTGGAATTAATTCCAGAGAAACAGAAAATGAGACTAACTCTTACTGACCTACCTGTCATCTCTTGCTCAGCTGAAAGAGCAGACTTCCTCTGGGAAAAGCAATGCCTGCCAGTGTGGGTTCATCTTTCAGTGTCAAACTTGACAAAATATTCCTATCCTGAAATTAACTTCAAAAAGCAGAAGGCTGTTAGTAGAAAGTGATGCTTGGTCCCAGAGCAAATTTGGAGCCTTTTGAAGTGGGAATTTTATTTATTTGCCATAGTAATACTTGGAATGAGCACTTACAAAATGGTCTTTACTATACGAAGGATATTCCATAAGCAGAGAGAGTCCCAAGAGAGTCCCAAGTGACCCAATTTGGTAATTGGAATAAAAGAATAGGCATTCGTGTTTAATCTTCAGTGCATGATTTGACAATCCATTAATATTTTTTTCATGCAATGCCTAGATTTTGGTGAGTAGAGACAGACGTGACGTGAGATGTTCCCCTGCGGTGATATGTACGTTCTGAGAGAACTCACCAACATAAACAATAAAGTACTGATGTAAGTGCTCTTATTACAGTGTCAGTATAATGAATATTTAGTGTACCTGTGCAAAAGACTACATGAGAAAGCTTTTCAGCTTTTTGCCTCCTAGCTCAGGAAGGCTGGGATCACTTGAGTGATGAAGGTGGGTGATAGGTGGTAGTATTTCCCATTTGGCCAAATACTGGTTATTTGCAGCCTGCATATTTTTAAAATGTCATGGGAAAGGATTATATCTTACAGCCAGCGTAACAACAGCAACAAAAAACAAACAATGACCATACTTTGTATGAAGGCTTACAGTTTGCTGTAAGATATTTAACGTGTAACTACCTCTGAAGTTTTACATTTATCCTCCGTAACATAAGGTCTAGATTTCATTTGTTGGATTTTTGTTTGAACGTGCTCTAGAATTATTGACTATAGTAAGCAGCAGCTCACTGTTATTCCAGAACTCACAAATTAAGTGCTTCAGTTCATTACCAAACACTTAAAAACAGGTTAATTCGCAGAATAACCTGGCTAGACTCTTAGTTTTTCATTAGCCCTTTTCTGTGTTAAAGAATGTCATGTTCATGTAAGGTATTGTATTTGCGTGATTGAAATCTTCATATCGGAACTTAAGTAGATTTTAAAACTGAAATGAGGTTTAGACTTGGTCTGATCAGTGCTTGCTGGTATCCCAGCTCACTTTCCCAAGTTATAGATACCTATAGTGACAAATGCCTGTTTTCTGTGCCAACTGAATTACTGAGTTCTGTGCCTATCGTCAGCCTTTATGTACCTGAGGAAGGTAATCAGGCTTGGATCACAGAAGTTAAAGTCAAAAAGGCTGAAGTATGTGAGGATTAAAGTGAGTTTTTTTTTTTTCAATGGAAATCCAAAATTATTTATGAAGTGATGCTACTACTGACAAATCTTAGAGATAATTGCTTAAGTATAAGGAGGGCAGACTTCGTATTTGCTTTATTGCCTACATGATTGAATTCAGCTGTATGTTTTCAGTGGTGGAGGTATTTTTAATAGTGACATTTGGACTGGTTTTAATTATTCTAGGTTTATTTTGTTGATAATTGAATTGAGATTCTATAATTAGCCTTCATTAGTGAGAACTGTATATATACATCTATCCTAAATCTGTGCTACCCAATAATTTAACTATGAATTAGCATTGAAGTGCTAGATTTTAGGCTGCAGGTAATAGAACTGGATATTTTAGAACTGCTTAATACTTGCTTACAAAATCTTATTGCAATTAACATATTGAGAATATTTCTACACTGTGATTAAATTCCTTCAGTTTTGTGTAAGTGGCCAAGCAGAGCATATTGCAGCACATCAGAGTACTTGCCTTCATTACGTGAAACAAAATGCTGTCAAAACACAGGAAACAATATACTTGGCCAGAAGGATAAAAGCTCTTGAGTGGCCGAATCTCCATCCTCAGCTGCTGCATCTGCTAATGGGCTGTGTTTGTAGTGAGGGAAATATGGTCAGAGATATTTGTTCTGTTCTTTGTACAGGTGTATTTCACAACAGCATTTACAACATCTTGAGCCTTAGCTGCTTTTCTGTTTTCCTTAGTATTTCTAAGATGAAAATTCATGAGATGCTTTAGTTGGGCAGAGGAGTTTATTTGGTGGTAACTCTTGTTAGCCTGTCAGTATAAAAAGAATAATAATAATAATAATAATAATAATAGCCTTTAACTGAAGGTGTTCCAAAAAGGCACCCTGTTTTTTTTGTTTGTTTGTTTGTTTTCTTTTTCTAGAAATTGCCAGTTCTGAAGTTTCAGCCAGACATTTGGGTTTCTGACTTTGACTGCTTGGTGAGGTTTCTGTTTCTCTCCTAGGTACGCTGTGAGAAAAAGATATGCAGAAGTTAATGCAGTTAGGATAGCTTTTCCGTAGGACAGCTTTCCCTAAAGAATTGGATCACGCTGCATTTGTTGTGGATTAGATGGGAGCACTGAATAGGTACCTTTGGGGGAAACATGTTGTCTCTCAGTTCTCAAATATATACACATTCAATATATGTATTTAAATTTCCTTTCTTCATAATAGTTCCCAAAGGGAAACTTTGCTTCCTTCAGCATTTCTTTCAGTGAGGAAGGCAAGTTTTCAAATACTGTACATTAAAAAAAGGTTGCTTATTACTGAAGCTTTATTACTAATATGCAGAAAGATCATAACTGTTAGCTGAAGAAATTTTATTTAGATTTATAGAACTTCTAAAGGTGCAATAACCATGCTAAGTGTTTTCTAATAGGCTGGTGGGAAAATGTCTTTTGTAGTTGTTCTTGGTTCTTTAATGCTGAACACATCTCCAAAACTATTGCTAAGATTAATTAGTTTCCAACTGTGTTGAACTGGGACTAAGATGTGTCATAGTAGGTTTCCTAGTATGTGATTATTTAATGATAGGCAGTTCTGAATGAAGGTACCTAGATGGATGGTAACAAATGGCATGGTTTCTGTTGGCTTCCAGTGGCTGATGGATGAACTTCTGCTTAATTTGCCAGGATTGGCTTCATTTTACCCTGGCAAGTGCAGAAATCCACAGTAACGTCGGGCTGCTCTATCTCAAGAGGAAGCACTGCCTGGAGCTAGCAGCCTTGGTTTTCTGCTGAACATATGGACAGAGTGTTGGGCCCAGATGCATAGGTTGCAAACAGGGCTTATATGCTGAGTAAAGGACACCAGAGAGCATCCCATAGCTATGGGTCCCTGGTCCCCAATGCTGCGGGGGTTGTTGGGAGGTGTCATGTTGTCCTTGTGGCCTCTTGTGTAGGCACTCTTCAATTAATTTCTTTGTGATGGTTGCCTAATGAAAAATAACAGTCTGGTAGAAGGAGATGGCTGTAGCTTTTCTCTTGCAACATTTAAACTGGGAAAAAGATGATAGACAGAAAAATGGAGCACTTGGTTTAATTTCCTACAGCATTGAACAGACCTAGACTTTGAGGCAGGCCTGTTTTGCACAGGCAGTTGGAGAGAGAAGGAATTTACCTTGTTTTTAGGTAACTTGCTCTTGAGAGACAAAGAAAGGGTGTGAAATCTTTCAGCTCCCAATGATTTCATGCTAATTAACAAGTAATGACCAGTAAGTAACAATAGAAGAAAGCAGTAAAGAATCTGAGCAACGTAAACTTAAAAGCCTATAGGTGCAAAAAGAGCCCACATGGTGTTAGAGCGTAGTGGGCTCCCATCCTCTGTAAGGTTTATGCTGTTACATTTTCACTTGGCTAATATTTTAGAACCATTTGGCTCTGATTTTCTGTTACCAAGTGTGGATTATTTGGTGAGGGTTAGAGCCAGATGGGAGCATGGTAGCCACACTGGCGGAAGAACTTTCTGGATATTCATTTTCCTTGCACAACCTGGAAGAGAATGCATGAATGCATGCTTTGTTTGAGGTTACCACAATGCCTGGTCTGTTGAGCAGAAACAAAGGAATCTGAAATGCCATTGACAAAGGAAGGCTTTGGTGACACCGGGTGACAAAGTTAGACACTGCTTTACAAACGGCTCTTTCTGCAAGACAGTACTGTCTTTGGGGGGGAATATGGTACACTTCTAAGATGTCTGAGCTAATCCTCAAAGCCTGAATTGCACTAGGAAATGTGAAATCACACATTCGGTGTAAGGAACAAGGATTGGGTTGAAGTAGTGATTGCAGTAAGGCTAAGCACTCTTCCAGGGATGGTTTTGTCAATGCAGATTGAAATGTTTCAGGCTTAGTGCCCTGATATCCTGTTGCACCTGTCTGCATGCTAGTGACTTTATAGCAATGATAATTTCTTACTTAAAGGGCATATTAAGCCCAACTCTTACTGGAAATTCATTAAATTTACATTTTCCTCCCCCATCTCTTCATGATGAGATCAGTGGCAATGTGCATGTATACAACCATACTGCCTGTGGTGGATGCTTCAACCAACTAAAATTTAGCATAGTTCCTGGATGCCCCTGTGGACTTGCATCTATTTAAAAAAACAGTACAGAATCCTGGCATTTTTTTTTTTTTTAAACTTGATATATAAATTAGAATGTTGTCCACAATTCCAGAGGAAAGGAAGTGAAAGGTTTGTAGACTTTCAAGGGGGTGACCTGAGCAAAAGGAAGAGTTTCATGTTCAATGGTAGGACCAGCTGTATGAATGCTGAGGTGCTCCTTTTCAAAATCCTGTGGCCTCACATCTGTTTGGCAAAATTTTGGAAAGTCATTGCTCTGGTATTGCCCATTTCTGTTAGATCTGATGCTCTGGTTGCGGATTTCCTGTTCTAAATGAGCTGAAGATTTATATTCACTCACCCACGCTTCCTGCTCTCATGCAAGGCAGCTGGAGCTTGAGGTACCAAGTAAACATTACAGTGCGTCAGGCTTCACTATTTCTGCTTTTGCTGAAGTACGTTTAGGTCATATCCTTTTTTAGAAGTTCAGTGTAAACATAACACATAGATGGTATCTGCTGTCAGCTGAAGTAGATTCTCCTTTGAGTTGTGAGTAAAACCTCAGTTTTGATGAGATGATTAACTTTCCCAAGGCTTGCATACAAACCTTGTTTCATCTTCAGGTGTGAAAACTGATGGCAGATGAGGGTTCTCCACTTCCTTTGGCCTTTCAAGTCAAATTATATGTGGTGAGGCAAAATTGTACGGTGTTCAGGAGGAGGAAATTGTACTGATCTGGTGCTGCAACTAATGCTTGAGAAAGAGAGATTCTGAGGGTCAGAGATGAGGTGGAATGGTGCAAACAGTGTTAAAGCAAATGGTGGGGCATGCTGCTGGCTGGGGAGATATAGAAATGGTAGGGATATTGGAATGTAGTCATGGTGGTCATCAAAACTTGTTAAGAGGAGGTGTGAGGGGTATAACAGTAAGGAAGATGATACATGTGTGTTGCTGTTTGGTTTAGGAATGAAGATACTAGTATGAGCAGAGTGCAGTCAGAGGAGGCCAATTTGTGATTCAAATACTGGGTATGGCCAAATGTGACTGGGGATTCCACACATTGAATGAAGCAAGAGAAGGGCAAGGTGTATGGGGGGGAAGTAAGGGGGAGAAGATGAATTTTCTGTACAAAAGAACTGATGTTAGGAGAGCTGGTTGCGGTGGAGGTAGGCCTCAGAGCTGCCTTTGACTGGTATGCCAGCTATGAGCTGAAGCTTGGTGTGAAATGTGATTTGATTCCTCTGACTGAGGAATGGTGGTCAGCAGACGAATGTGAAATTGATGGGAAACACATTTTCAGACCACAGGAATTAGTGCAGTGCCGCAGGAGAAGCCTGCCCTGCCCTCACCCCCTGCTGCATCAGCCCTGAGAGATGGAAAGTAAGGGCAGGAGTGAGATGTGGGTTGTCACTGGTGGAAAGAAATGGAACACGAATCTCAACAGTCTGAGGGGAAAAAGTCCCGGTAGCTTTGCCCAGGGCAGTGGCTTCCCAAACAGACATGGGAAAGGCAGGAAGTCAGTGGAAACGGAGAGTGAGGATGATGTTCCTGCACAGATGCAGCACCTGGGCTCTGCTCCAGGGGTGTGTGAGTTAATTCAGCCTGTGTGGAACCATGCTCAGTGAAGCTGCTGGATGCAAGACTGTACTCTAAAAGCCTTGCTAATAAAAAGTATATTTAGTCTGTACACTGTGTGCATCTCCTTCCTGTGAGCAATGTGAACAAAGATGGTTCTAAAAAAAGCAGACCCACAGCCCCTCAGTGTTCGTTACTCAGAAAAATGAAAGTGCTGTAGATAAAGCTGCTGCTTTTTTATCAAAAAAATACAGCTATAAGCAGAGTTTGGTCAAGTGTGCTATGCTTTTAGGTTGTGATTTGGATTAGAGAAAGCTCAAAGGTCCAAGTTAGGTTAGTAAATGTTTTTTTTAGTTGCAGATGCTAAGTTAACCCCATACAAGTTCACTAAGAGGAAAAAAAAAAAAAAGTTCATCTGAATCTTGAAACCAAAGGGCAGAAACCATCTGTAAAACCAAAGCATACAGCAGCAGTTGTTCTGAACTACACAATGCTCAGTAAAAGGCTACTGTTCACGAAGTCACTCTGTACAGAGATGTGATACAGGGAAATTAAATGTGTGAGTACAAATCTCCCCATGGAGAGAGTTGCAGCCCCAATGCAGGAGCAGTAATTTCTAATACAGTGGGAGAAAATAGGAAACCACCTTCCCTAGTAAAGTAGTTTCACAGCTGCCTGTGAGAGAATGCAGAGAAATGCTGGCACAGAGAAACATCACTAGATTTATGAAGAACCCTCCCCGGGCTTCTATTGAGGTGCTCACCTAATTGCATGATGGGTGTCTATCAGTTCTATGATGCTAAACCGAAAAAAAGAATCAAGGCTGCTAAATCAACTATGTGGGGAACTGGATGTGAGAAGCCCTAACTGCTACAACTTGAACACAAGAGTGGTCTCAGCTGTGCCTCTGGGGCTGCTCAAGTTGCAGTCTGAGTAGCAGAAGACTTGGCATTTATGTTCTTTTACAAGGCCCATGGTATGTTCTGTTACGAGTTTTTCAAGAAAGAAGAGGTTTTTTTCTATCAATTATATACAAAGGTAAACAGAAGCTTTCTGAAGGATCTTGTCCACTGATATTCTGCTTAGTAACTACCATCAAAAAGGTCATCCTCAGCAGTCTGCAAGGACTCAGATCTATTAGAACAGAGAGCTTTAAACATAAAAACATGGAAAATTTTGAGATGAGAAAAATTCACGTTGAGAGTACAACAAGTAATACTAAATACATCTCTTCCAGCAAATGCTACCACTAAAGGTGGTGGGTGGATGAGATCTGCCCCTGCTGTGATGTAAGTTACAGTACCAACGTACCTTATGGCCATCTGCTGCATTCAGAGTTATCGATCTTCCAATCTGTGTATCTTTTTGGTCATCCCTGAGCAGTCAAGGATCCACAAATCAAAAAATGAGGAACAACTTTTTTTTTGAACACAAAATATTTTTTTGTCTGAGACCATGTAACCAGTTTGACTTCAGGATAATTGCTACTGACACACATAGATCTTGGGGCACTGTTCTTCGGAGTTGAAACATGACACAGTGGTTTGAAATAGCCTAGTTCACCTTGACTGCTGTGTTAAAGATTCAGTCACATCACATAAGAAAAGCGATCCTACCATCTTATAAACAGTGATAGAACTTCTGTCCATCTTCATCACAGTTTTATGTATGTGAACAACTTCAGGGCTTTTTGAGCTGAACTTAAGTATGATGAAGAAAAGCTGTTTTATTTCCATCTCCAAAATCTTTTAGAACAGTAGCACTAGTACTTGCTCTACTTAATGAGCCACTGAGAAGGCTACCATCATTAGGCATTAGCTATGCTTATATCTCTTAATAGATTCCTAACTCTTAAGACAATATCCCTGAAAAAGAGCTCAAGAATTCAATTAATGTCCTTTTCTCCCTCGTGAGACCAGTTCCTTCGATTTCTCTTGGCCTGAATCTTCAAGACTGGAAAATGACCTTATTTCAAAAAGGAGCAGCGTTTATTTGGCTTCCCTGCCCCAACTTGATCTTGAATTTTCAACTTTTTTCTTCTTTCATTTGATGGAAAAGCTCCTACAATGCTAAAAATCAGGGACAAGTCTCTACAAGCAGTACTGGGACAGCTGTTATCTACTGACATAAAAGGAGGATGGAGTAAAGCCAAATCCTCTATTCTATTGAAAATAATGAGTAGTAACTGTCAGCTCAAAGAGGGGAGTGGTTCACGCTTCTCAACCTGAAGCATACTTCTTTTCTGTTAAATGAATTTTATTTAAAAAAAATTCTGAGTAGCTCAGAAAGTAGAACTGATCATGTCCCTTGAAAGGAACAGCACTCTGTATTTATCAGCTAGCACAAGACTTACATTCAATTCCCTTAACTACAATGTTCTATTGAATTAAGAAAAAAAAATGAACACAAGTTTCCTCATTGTACTTGTGAAAATCATCAAATCTCGTCTTCCTCCCCATCTGTCTTAAGTTCTACTGCAAATGAAAACAATTTACAAATTTACACTCTGGAGAAATTAATAAGGCTGATTTGGCCACTCTGTACATAGCAGGGGGGTTGAAACTCGATCACTCTGGTCTTTTTCAACCCATGCCATTCTGTGATGATTCTATGATGATTTTCACGTGATACTATAGGAAAGTATATAAACTCTTGTACAATGATTGTCATCGTGTAACTTTTTAAGAACAATTTGTATGAGGAAGAAACAGCAGCCATTTTCAAACACACTTCTTTCCTATTTGCAAAGGAAAGAGAATAGGTGGAGAAAAAAACAATCTTTGCCTCTCTTCCCTCTCAAAGAAAAGAAAACACATAACTGAACTGCTTGTTGCTGTTGCAAAATTTTCCTGAGTTTACAGGGCTGTTTCTAACCCAGCTGTAAGATGTTCAAACAAATACTGACTATCTGAATACTGAGAATGAGGCAAGAGCTCTCATTTTTTAATACAAAGATTTGTTTAAATATTTGTCATCACAAAAAATTGGTGTTTATGTATAAATAATCTGTTGTTACCAACTTCAAGAACAGGAAGAAGCTGGAGTTGATTAGTATTCAATTTGTTCCTGAGTAAATAAGAAATATTTAAGGTTTGGTGTAACTTCTTTGTCTTGATTACGCCCTCTTCAAAAACTTTCACAAGGCAAATGTGATAATAGACAAAAAGCTAATTAACTAACAAGGCCTGATCCTAGCTTCCTTTCTTCTCCCTCTTGTCCCCCCCCTCCAATAGTATTGACAAGTGAACATTAGAAAGAAGCTTCCTGAAATTAAATCCTAAATACACGCAGTATTTTCCTAAGCTATTTTCCTATTACTCTGAAACAAAAACATTAAGGTCTTGAATGTACAATCCTTGAAAGAAAATTCTCTTTTTCTGTATTAAAAGCAAGATTTAAAAACAAGTCATACAGTAGCAGATAGCTCAGATAGTCATACATGTGTATATATTACATGCTGTAACCAGCAAACACATCAGTGGAGCAGAAAGCATGTTTTGATACAGAACTGCTGTAAATTCAGGTCACAATTTATCTTCTCCTTTTCACGTTAGGATCATACCTGCAACAAAAAAAGAAGTTGTCACAAATAAGCATGGCTCCATGATATTTAAATGTAAGAATGTAACACAAATGATTTTATTATACAATTATAACAAGGGATTAGGCAACGTTCAGTCCTTTCCCAGACTGCACCTGTGATTAATTATTGTTGCTACAATTTGACTGAAGAATGGAGAAGTTAAACCTGTGCATGAACTGAAGGTAACACTCTTCCCTGGCTCCTTTCCTAGCTACTCAAAATCTTTCTGTCTATCCCACACATAAGCAAGATTCTCCAAGCCTGTAAGTATCCATACATAACTGAGACACCCTGCAAAAAAAAGTCCAGAGGCCAGGGGTAGAAGAGTACTGTACATTCACAGCAATGTACATTTGGCCAAAACTCATTCAGCAAAAATCCTCCTATTGCCTCCTACACCCATACAGCAATTCCCTGTTTTATCTTCTTTATACAGCTTCTGATTGACTTCTAGTTACTAGTATCTACTTTCTGGAAAAAAAATTAGATTTCTGAGTTACAGCAATATATTTACGATTTTCCTGTGCTACGCCCCTTGGCCTTCTTTTTCTTCATTTGTGCTTCACTTCCCCAAATCCCATGTCCCTTCTTTGAAATTCTGATATGCTTTGTACTCACGCGCGGAAAACTTATGGACACAACAAATGGTCAGGCAGTTTTACTTCCACTCATTCTGAGCTCATTCATCAGGACTTTTTTTTGCTTAGGCAGGAAAATGTCACAACTTCTGAGCCAAATTACATCACCATATAATTACAAAGCTATTATAGAATTTACTGCTCTAACACATGAAACGTGTATCCTTTGAAAGCAACGCTCTATTATTAACTATTAATGAACAACACAAGCTGTTAATACAGTAAGCTTTTCTGAATGGCTTGTACACATGTTGATACTCAGTATGATGTCATTTTGACAGTCAGTTGGACAAACACCACTTTCTTCACAATCTACACTTTTCTACCAAAATGTACAGTTTTTAGAATTTGTCAAATGCATGTCAGGTCAGAAGACACACAGTGGTTTTTTGCTTCTTCACATAAAAATGAGAGAATAATTAAAGCTTTGCTGACCAAAATGAGACCCTTATACTCAATCTCATTTGACTTCATTGCTAGAACATTGTTACAAATGAATTGTAACATTTAAGGATGTCCTGGACACCAAAACACATTCAGAGATCTCGAAGAACTGATAAAATCAGAGGAGACATTTCATGGTGTCCCGATGGCAGGGTTCCAGCTTCAACTCCATCTGAGACTGTCTATGGAGAAGATGACACTGACCATCACGAACACCTTTCTATTTAATCCTCCATCTCACCTTCAGTCATTTTTCATGCTAAACGAATCCTGGATGATGTTTTCCAAACAGAATGAAATCAAACAGTATCTGAGAAAGGAAACTCTACGGTGACTGTGGCTTGGACCAGAAAGAAAGCTACAGAGATTCCATCGCTGGCATAAATGTACAAAGAAACAAAAGGCTTTGCTGGGAAAAGGGAATGAAGGGCACAAAGGGGTGTTACTAAGCATAACCAATTTATTTGTAGTCTTAGCAGAAAGATATTTCCTTCCCTTCTGTCTCGTTTCTCTCTCTGAATCAAAAGTAGATGAAGGTATGGATTTTCTTTCCAACTCATCTTTACCTTGGAGCATGAGTGTTGCTAATTTCATTTTCAAATGCAATTTTCAGGGGAAATTGCAGCTGTTAAAATTAGCATCACACCAACCAGTTTTGCTCAGGATTAAGGACAAAATTAGAAGTAGGTTACGATCTGCTGAACATTAAATTACGTGTTCGAGTATTTTTGGAAACTTCGGGACATGCCACTATCCCAAATAAATTGGCACTAAGGTCAAAACTGTTCTAAGCATGAATGCACGTGAATTATCTAAGCTTCCACTGCTTTTGAAAGGTTCAAATTAATCAAGATACTTTAGATCAGTTAATTTTCTAGCACAGCAATCAAGCTGCACCATGTATTTGTATAAATGTATTCGTAATTGTCATGCATTTAAATGTACTGCAAACATAACACCTGGATAAGATAGCAAACTTGGCATAGAACATCTGGAAAGCAGTTACAGAGCACTGAAATTTAAGACTGGAGTTGAAAGTGGCCAGACAAGAAATCAATTGAATAAGATGATTTTCCATACTCTTTCAAAAGAGAGATGAGGAAAAGTAGTAAGCAACTGAAACAAGGGAAAATGGAAGAAAACCACTACTACAATGAATTATGCCAAAAAGCATAGGAAATATAACATTTAGGTGTATTTATACATTGTTAAGTTTTTGGAAGTCATTACCTCAAAGGTTAAAAAAGATCATTCTGATGATCCCTTCTTTCACAGAAATATCATTCCTTGCTTTAGGCCCCTCAGCACAAGACAGACAAGTACCACGGCTAGCACTGAAGTCACAAACTCCAGAACTGTTCCTTAGGAATTCAGATGACCGGCTTAAATCTAACACCAAACTGTTTCATCAGGCAAACGCTAATGGCACAGAGCTTGACTCTGGAAATCTCTTCCAGTCTTTGTGAATAATCAGCCAGAGAATCACGCAGTGTCCTGAGGAGCTGAAAGGGACCCGAAAGGAACACCAGAAGTTCAACTTCTGGCTCCACACAGAACTACGACAAGAGACAGGAAATGGCAACATTCTCGTTTGAGAATGTTCTTTTAAAATCATTAGGGTAATTCTGAAGTGGAAGTTTAAAGCAAAAACAAACAAACAAACAAACTGAGAGTTGTAATTGAAAGTTACCTTGAGTATAATTCCATACATGGAAATACAAGAGACTTTGAAAAGAATAGGCAAAGAAACAGCCTTTGCAGAACTGGCATTTGTCCAAAAAAAAAAAAAAAAAAAAAAAAGAGACATGATGAAAGATGCATCTTTTATAAACATAAGCATAAACCTCTTACCTAAAGAGATCATCAGCAAGCGATTCTTCTCTGGCACGTCGATTCTGTTCCTGAAAAAACAGGATTTTTCAACACGGTATATTAAGAATTAACATACTTTCTCCATGCAAGTTCATGATGGATAATGTATTTCATTAGTCAAGGCTGGCTACTGATGCCAACTGGCAGATCAGTTTGTGAATTGGTCAGAAATTAGCTTTCTGTTTTTCAAGGCAGTGTAGAAACAGGGGAAATTTTGTCTGATTATAGGGAAATCTTAATTAGCATTATCTACATCCAGGAACTAAAAAAAAAAAAGAGATAACAATGGGATTTGATCAGGCGATGGAAACAAAGTATGGATCATCAGCAAGTACTTTTGAAGAAAGTACTGGAAAACGAAACTGCTGGTGAGTGCTGTCATAAAGTCCTATGTAAAAAGAGAAAAAAAGCATAAAACTTCCCAGTGCATTTCTTAGTATATTGCAACAGAATTTTACTCAGGTATTTTCTGTTCTGTTCAAGAGAACACAGAGTATCAACTGCACATTGTAACAATTTAAACAAAGATTAATACACAAAAGTTCTTCCTGCCTCTCTGTCACATTTGTAGGAACCACAATTTATCATCCTGCTTATTTCAGTTACTAAAAAAAAAAAAAACAAAAACCCAAACTCATTTCATGTTACTGATTTCGATTTAAATCATTATTACTGACTATATGAATTCTTAATGTAAAATGAATTCAAATTATCAGCAAAAAAGAAAAACCAAAACTCAAGCCTTATATCTGTCTTCTGGCGTTCAGTAATGTTTCTAATGCACGTGTAACAGCTAATTTGCTGAGCTTTATTTCAAAAGTAAAATTTCCAAGTATTTCAGAAATGACCACAGCTCAGGATGACCATTTTCAAGAGCGAAGTTTTGGTTTTGCTCATCTTTGAGAAAAAATTCCTTACCTCCAATTCTTCTCTTAACCATTCTTCCAGTTCTGAATTCTTTCTGGTTTGGTGAGCAACCAAATCTGATCCTCCAATAATGTATGGAAGTTGCCCAGCCCCTGGATAAGGGACCTGGAGACAATAAATTCTTAAAGTTACAATGCAAGGCAAGCATAATGCAGGAAAAAGTTCAGCAATGAAAGTCAGTCTTTCTCTGAATGACATTTATCAGACATTACACTTAAAAGAGACTGAAGGGAAAAAAGTATTTACTGCAA
Organism: Centrocercus urophasianus; assembly: GCF_019232065.1. Classification (NCBI taxonomy): domain Eukaryota; kingdom Metazoa; phylum Chordata; class Aves; order Galliformes; family Phasianidae; genus Centrocercus; species Centrocercus urophasianus. The sequence goes on from NW_024884253.1 coordinate 23,486,931, forward strand.
GCTACTGATTCCCTCCTTTTGCCAAAGGAAACAAAAAATAGCTAATAAATATGATATACACTAAATGAAATCTGAAAACATTATAAACTGATTTTTACAGATAGAATCTATTTTACATCAAAATACATAAACCTCTATTACAGAAGGATGGCAACTAAAATACTATCAGAAATTTTAAATATTTTCTGAAATGACGACTTACAGATAGCTGGAAGCTTCATTATTTGATGAACATTATTATATTTTAGTGAAATGCAATTGCAGTGATCTTAAGCCATATATCCTCACTAGAAATATTTATGGCATATATACAAATATATTTGTACTTATTTTTAATATAAATAGGTACTTTCACACTAAACACTAAGAATTTTCTTAAAGTTATCCTCAGGAGCCAAGCAAGCAATAGTCTTACAAAAGTAAGATATTAATTTCAGTTCCATTTAATTATTCAGATGTTATTTTCTAAAATGCAAGATTCAGAATCAGCATATTCTCTTTGGAGAAGTTTAATTGCAAACTTCTGGAGGTACAACCTCAAGTTATGCTTTTACTAAGGTTATGCTGGGCATCACTTAGCAATTTAGAATAAGTAGCAGCTTGGAAGAAATTATGAGGATGTAAAGAATCTTTATCAACCCAGTACTTTCTGGTGAGTTAGAAAAATACTTGTTAATAATATGTATGACACTGAAACTGTTTAGTTTTCTGTGGTTATTATCAATTTAAAAATATTCAGAATATTTTTTCTACTGTACTAAGGAACATTTCTGCAGCATTAAGGAAGTACTTCCTAACATTTTAAACAGTTCCATCTTGTGACCATTTCAAATACACACCTTTCTGAACGTTTTGAAATTGTTCTGTCCCCTGCATTTGGTATTTCTAATAGTCGGGCTGTTTGGTCTTGGACAGCTGACAACCAGTGATCGAAACTCAGTCAACAGAAGTTTGCTAGGAAGATGGCTGGAGTCATCTTCAAGTTTGTTGTGGTTCTTATATGGGAAGAAAAAGAACGGAGCACTTTAAGTGTATGAAATGACATAAAATGTATCTCTCACTGCCTTCTCGTATACTACCATCAGAGATTGATGCTACGCGAATTTATTTCTCCCATATTTACATCTGCTGAAAGCACAGGATTATTAAAAACTGCAGTCATAATCATGAGGTTAGTGCACCTCATTTTACTAGGATATCACAGAATGGCCAGGATTGGAAGGGACCTCAAGGATCATGAATCTCCAACCCACTGCCACAGGCAGGGCCACCAACCTCCACATTTAATACCAGACCAGGCTGCCCAGGGCCTCATCCAATTTGGCCTTGCACACCTCCAGGGATGGGGCATCCACAACCTCTGGGCAGCCTGTTCCAGCACCTCATCACTCTCCCTGTAAAGAACTTAATATACATATATTATATAGTATAATATACATACTTTTCTTTCAAGCTATTATCTAAGAATTACTTCTCTCCTCCACTCTGCCTCTAACCTGGACTAATTTAATTGTTTAATCTAACAGAATAAACATTGTTTATTCTAACAGAAGCTCCAAGGAAGAATACATTGAATGTCTTCGGCTCAATTCTAGCCTACAGATTTAATTTTAGACCAACTTTGTCATGATAAACTGAATCTGATAAATGAAACAACTTTATCTTGTACATGCAAACACTCATCTGTCAGCTAGTCTGCATGACTACTTTGCACCTTGGGATCTGATCTATGTAGATTAAGAATGAAGTCTGGGTGGAAGACAAGTAACAGACAATATCTTCAGGGACAGGTCTAGACCAGGTACAGCACTGCTATTTCATTGTAATATAATCTAAGATGACCCTGCACTTTGGTATACTTGCACTTCCCTTTTCTTGAATTGTACTGCATACCCGTGCTAAATGAAGAATAAAATAAAATCCTGCTGCTTGTGGACTAGCTGCACTCTTCTCTCTACAGAATCTTTCCATTTCTGATGCACTGCCATTCCCACCTATTCTCTTTCATTAATTCATTCTCCCACAGTAATCTCACCTATAACAGTATGCTATTTACTATTAACCACCATACGTTACATTAGTTTTCCCAATGGCCCATCTGTTTCATTTCCCAATGAACCTCCTTAGAGCAGCCAAGGAGATCTCATTCTTGTCTGTCTTTAAGTAGTTACCTAATATAAACATCTGTACCAGTATTAACGACACTGAAAAGTGAGTACAATTACACTAGGTTCCTGTAATCTCACATATCCATAAAAAACAACTCTATGTAAACATAAACAACAGTTCTGCCTTTACAGAGTAAGTAATTGGCCCACACTATTCAAATTTAAGTGTGATTACTTTCAGGAGTTCTATCTCCAGAGTTCCTTACTCTGAATTATGATTTCCCAGTATTACGTTCTTAACAGCAAAATTTTTGTGTATTTTCTTAACAATTCTCAAAGTTACAAAACTTACAATAAATTTGTTTCTTACTGAGACCGATGATTCTTCCTCGATCTCACTTTTCTCTTCCAGAGTCAGAACTGATCCAACTTCATCTTTTCTCTATTGATTAAATGTTGAAATTAAACATAAATTACAGAGCTATAAATTAGGTAAAATCACTTTCTGCCTTTTATTGTGGAATAAGCATGTTTAGATCAATATAAATACATAGAAAATAAACTGTAATGAGGCATGCTTGTACTTAGAAAACCATATGGTTTTATGTACACTGCAGTAAATCTGGTTTGGGATAGAAATGAGGATTTTTTGCTGGCATGTTTTTTTCTTACACAAGTAGCAAATGTTTTGTGCACGTTTTCAAAGTCCTGCCACGTTCTACAAAATACTTTGAAAGCTTATGAATATAATAAACAGTACAATTTTCAATTTCATTAAAGTGTGCGTGCGTAGAAAGTAAATTTCACTGCCAGGATAGGAAAGCATTTTGATGGCTGCTTTCATCTCGAAGGTTAAATCTGTTTTGCTTCTTCTAAATGGCTTTCAGTGGTTGAAGACAATCAGGTCAGCTTTATGTACCCCATAGATTTTAAGCCAGTTACCCACATCATCTGTCTTGTCAGACAAGCAAAGTGTTTCTATGCTTAAAGAAAACAGGTAATGTGCCTGTAGGGCTTTATCATGAACCCTTCCTATTTCACAAAAAAAGTAATTTATCTGAAGAAAACAGATCTTTGTTAATTAATCACAGAATCATAGAATGGTTTGGGTTGGAAGGCACCTTAAGATCACCTAATTCCAACCCCCTGCTATAGGCAGGGACACCTCCCTCTAGACCAGGCTGCTCACAGCCCTATTAAGCTGGCCTTGAATGCTTCCAAGGAGGGGGCATCCTCATCTACCAGAAGACTTTTTCTCAGCAAAAATTTAGTATGCATAGTTAAAATAATAAAAGAACAATTTAGTTACACTTAAGAATTTTCCTTCCCTTACGACTCTACACGATCAGATGAGCAAAACTTCTCAGATCATAAAAAAAGCCTAAGACTATACCAAGCAACCATTTCAGAGTCTCAGTACAGTCAGACCCAACAGAAAGTACTTCCTCTCTGATATTACAAACCAAACAAACAAAATAACAAAGAAACAACTCTACAATTAGATTATTTCCTTGTCTTTAAAAACCTGCCAGCTATAAACATTAAAAAAAAGTTTATAAAATTATACCAAAGTTCTAAATTCACAGAAGCAATTTCAAGTATCAGGAGAAGAGCACCAAGTTGGTATCAACTATGGGAGCATGATTGAGAATGCTGTCTTACAAACTCCAGCTACTCAATTGTGCATTTATTTCTTACAGTATTTAAATACTGCTTAGACCATGTAAGAATTGGCTGGAAGTGAGCTCTAGAATTTTTCAACTAGAAATCTTTCCTTTTTTCTTGTTACTGCTTTGGTTTAGTTCCCCCCTCCCACTAAAGTGGCTGCTTTTCTACATTTCTCTTAGAAAAAAAATATCTTATCCTGAAAAAGAAAATTGAAAAAAAGGAATTATAAGCTACTAGATGATGAATACACTGTATCCTCTTCTCTAGCCTAATTCACATTTCTGCTTCTCACAGGGTAATAACCATTTTCCATTAAACAGAAATGTTTAGATTAAGAAAAAAAAGAAACTGAACTGCAATATACTTTTAAAAGTATGTACTTTTTAGATTAAATTTTAAGTTTGCAAGGCTCATCAATTTGCAAACCAGGGAATGAATATGGAATGAGAGTATTTACACTACGATGAAGCTACATAAATCTGAAGGCTGACATTTTGGAACTTCTGAAGTTTGGCATCTGGTTACCAGATACAAACATGAGTCACACCTCACCCCCGAACTCTTCTTTCAAGTGATATGTTTTCAAAACTTCTGAACTACTTTCTAAAACGTGACACTGAGACTGTCAATATTTTACCAGACATTCTGCATGTACTGCTTAGTGGCACTATTTATTTTAAATGGGCATGAAGGGTTTGAATTGCCTCATGCTGGAATTCTAATGATCTCTTACATGTCACATCTAGAGATTCCCAGTTGAAAGGTGTTGGATGCTATTGTGGTGTTCAACAGAAGAGGTCACCATAAAGTTTCTTCAGGAAATTCTTTATATAATTGCATATTATTTCTTATATTAACATTACAATTAATACAACAATGCATGCCATGAGAAGTTATTGAACCACTGACATATTCTGCCATTCTGCTTGCACTGCTTTGAGCAAAGAGAGGAAAAACTTCAGGATATGAGCAGTTTTCAATTCACAAGGAAACAGTGTTAAAATTAAAAATAAAAATAAAAAAAAGAGTAGATGGGTGTAAAGCTGTAATGTATGAACAACCTTCCTTATCCTTAAAGAAGCCGTTTGCTTCCTTCAAACACAGTCATAAACTTCAAGATCAGGCATGTAAAAAGAATGTAACTTACCAACATTTCATTCTCCTCTCTCTGCTTTGTATTTCCTTCTTCTGTTCTGCTGCCTTTGGTTTCCAGACATCTCCTCTTTCGTTTATTGCTTTGAGCTTCCTGGTCACCATTTGCTGTTTGCTCTTCCCAGTCTAAGTCTCTGCTTTCAAACACCATCTCTAGTGTCTCTAAATCTTCAGATACATCACCTAACTCCTTTCTTTTCTTTGGTGCAGGATTTTCACTAAAAGTAATTTTAGTGTCAGTTTTATCACTTGCTATTTCACTAGTTTCCCTTCCAAGCTGGATGTTATTTCCCTTTCGATGCTGTTCTTTTTCACTGTCCCACGTTGATGAAGCTGAGGATTCAGTGCACTTGGAAACAAGCAACGGCCTTTTCTCCAGTTTTGCTAGTTTGGGTACAGATGTGTCTTCTCCTTCTTCAGCTCTTTCCCTTAGCCATAAAGTAATCACAAAATAAAAAATAAATTACAAAAATGTCTTTGAATATGATTAGCTGGATCTGCCAACATAACAGCTTCCTGAGGTTTTAATGATGGCACTGTGAAGTTTGAGTGTAAATACTCTTGAGAAATAGCTTTCCCTTTTCAGAAGCTTTTCATTAACTCTGTTTTGAATAAAACTTACACCACTTGAGCTATGCAACAACAGCAATAACATAACAATAAGTAATATCAAAAACCTACCTTTTCCTAGCAACATGGAAGTAATTTGTAATTGAATTAGACTGCTGACGTGGAGTGCACTCTCTAGGTTTATCTCCTTCCAAAATTTTAGATGGAGATGCTGGATGATTTTTTTGACTAAACCCAGATGTTCTGTTCACTTTAGATATCAATGTTCCTGTATTTGCAGTGCCACTTGTGCTAGGGTTCTCCTTTACAGAAGTTTGCTGGAAAGCCCCTTTTTCCCTCCTCTTTGTCTGGGAAGTCTTATTTTCTATCTCCATACTATAGCAGAGAGAAAAAACATGTGCATTAGGTGAACACAAAAAGTTACCACTGCTATATATGTTGCATAATACTGCTCTTTAAAAAAACTCACTTGTTCTTTGAATATAAACAATGTATTTATGCTAACAACTGATACTGTAAAATCTGCTAAAATATTTACCTTACATTGGTAATGAAATTGGTTCATGGCTTAAAAACTCTGAATACAATTAAGATAGTCAGATAGGCAACACCTACATTCCTATTTATTAATCCGTATTGTCACTTATCACTTGAAAGCAGAAATCAGCTCACTGCAGACAACTGACAGCAATTTACTAAGTGCCATTTTGAACACTGTGTGCCTTTGTCCACGGCGCTGATGAAGTCCCTCTACCACAAGAGTGCATTATTTGCAAGTTTTAGCTCAGAAACCATTTTCATGCATACTTTACCATGTCTGCTCTTCAATTTCTGTATCAGCTACATATAATGCACTGTTATCTGCAGCAGCTGTTGGCATTATTGTTTCATCCACAGCCAAGCTCTGAGAAATGGCTGGCCCCGCTCCTGATGCAGCATTTGCAGTTACAGCTGCAAGATCAACACAAGAGAAGAATCAAAAGATTAATATCCAATGTTTTTCTTTGCATGTAACATCACACAACCACCTTAACTAATGAGGTAAGACTTTTGGAAAATGGTATTCACAGAATCATAGAATTGCTCAGGTTGAAAAAGACTTTCAAGATCAAGTCCAACCACAGCCTAACCTTGCTATCCTAACAACTCACTGCTAAATCATGTCTCTGAGCACCACAACCAAATGGTTTTTAAACACATTCAGGTATGGTGACTCAACCACCTTCCTGGGGAGCCTATGCACGCAGTTCTGATTTTAAAAAATCATGTAGATTTTAAAAAATCATGCAGATCAAACAAGTAAACAAACAAAAACCCAACTAGAAGAAACCACATTCTAAATGACTAAATTCTAGGGTTTGGTTTTGGTTAAATATTCTGCTGAATTAAGAAACAGAATTTTGCTTAAATGAGAATGAAGTGCTATGGAAAACTACTTCATTTTATGGTCATGATATATAAATCTGCCAAACTGTCAGAGCACGAAGTCCAACATCTGTTTACATTTACTTTTGTATAACCATCTGTTAACAACAATCATCATCCTAGGGATTATCCCTAAAAATACTAAACTCCTGTTTGTTATCAAAATATCTCACAATAAATGTCTTCTTTGGCCAACTGGCCATAACTAGGTCATCAAAGGAGTGCCATAAAAACCTGCTTGCTGCTCTGTTTACTTACTTGCATTACTGTTCTACAGGACCAAAAGAAATGTATATATACCATCTTTTATATTGTTTGCCCTTTCACTTCTCTTTGTCTTCTCTAAGACAAAGGATACTAAGGTCAACTATTTTAATATGTATGTCACATCATTGTCCTTCCAAAGATTATTTATTTATTTATTTATTTATTTTTACAACATACCACTCAGTCCCTTACAATTTTGCTGCATCTCATTCTGTTAAGTCTGTGCCAGCATTATCCCTTCTTTCAGATGACACGTTTTATACATGTATTTTCTCCTGCCACTGTAACCCACAGAGGAATAACCTACAGAAACATCTCTGCCTCTTTCTTGAGCTTCCACATCTTAAATGCTTTTACATGATTACTATAAAGTTAGATGAGCAAGGTACCAGTATCTTGACATTCATTGTTGAGCCACAAAACTGGTGAGGGCTCAGGAGCACAGGTCTTATGAGGAGCAGCTGAGAGAGCTGGGATTGTTTAGTCTGGAGAAGAGGAGGCTCAGAGGAGACCTTACTGCACTCTAGAACTTCCTGAAGAGAGGTTGTGATGAGGAGGGGCAATTTATTTAATTTATTTAATTGTCTGATGTGTTAATAGCATTAAATTTAATGTGAGAATCCATTTATTTTCTGTTGTTTTCTAAACTTCACTGGACAGACAACAGACTACATGTAAACCATTCATACAAGAACTCTAGTCAATCAAAACATTTATCAGGCCTCTGCCAGTACTGCTGCAATATTTTCTCTCTTCAAAATACATTTCAGAATAAGAAATGCTCTTATATGTAAAGTTAAAAAAGTAAAAGTTGAGTTGAACAACAACAACAACAAACCAAAATCCTACACTTAAGTTGTAGGATTTACTACCTGATCTATCACTTTGTAGAAAAGAACAGAACCTAAAATTATTCTATGAAATTGTCAGAATTACGTGTAACAAACTGCCCTCTAGCAATTTCGGAAGCAGCATGAAAAGAAAATTAGACCAAAAAAATATATAACCTGACTCTCAAAGACTTTCACTGCTGCTCTATTGGCAAATATAACTTACGTTTCAAGACAAAAAATGAAATGTACATTCTCCATACTGTTACTTCAGCAAATGTGGCAATGCTGCCTCACTGTCTTGACTTGTTACTTTAAGATTAGGTTTGATTTTGATCTGGAAGTGGGGGTGGAGGGGATTTACCTAAAGAAAATTCTTCTGAGTGCAAAAGAAAGCAAGCCTTTACAAATTAATTTAGTTCTTATTCTCTAGGTTTTGAACTATGAGTTATAACTATGAGTTATAACTCATTACTCCAGTCTCTTCATTAAAGAATTGAATAGCTTGGAATTCACAACTACTATACACATTGATTTAGCAGCTACTAAAACTACCAACTTCAGAATGTTGTCTTGAAGTATTTTTCCTTGAAACGTCAAATAACTGCATCTGTTTTTCACTTTAACTTTAGAAGTTAGGTCTTTTTAATATTAAATCTACACCTGTAGGTCACATCATTTTCAATGTAGCTTATAGCAAGCTGTTGAGAAAACATTTATCTTTTCAGATTAGCATACATTTTTCATGCAGTGTCATTCTATTTTGGTGGTACTGCAAAATAAAGGAACCTTGGCATCATCACCTGATGCTCTGTACAAAAAGAAATGCTACTTCTTTACTGCTGCTAACTTAGCACTAGCCTTCCTCCAGTTACCTTTGTTATCAGGCTGCCTCTGAGGGTTGCAGTATCTTTCTGTAGACATGAAGATAACTGCCAATCCAATTTCTGCTTCAGGAATAGCCCTGAGATTGTTGCTGTTAACATACAGAAAGTCAACACGTAAAAATAAGTTTCTCAGTTCAGGTTCAAAGCTGAAGAGGCAAACAAGCACATATATGTCAAGATACAAAATGCTCATCACGCATTGCTACTGTACTACAGCCACGAGAGGAGCTTGAATATAAATGTTTTCTCTGTTTAGCAGGGCAATTCACGGTGACGAGACTTAACTATTAGGTTAAGATTTGGGATTATGTTTTCTTTGATTGTTTATTACAGTACTACAAAAATACTAACATCTACAGAACAGGTAACCTGCTCTCTGAAAAAAAAAAAAAATATATATATATATATAATTTATATATACCTATACAGAACACAAGTGGCCTTTCACAGTCAATATATGTGAGTAGATAGACAGCAAGGAGCCACAGGGCCTCAAAGTGCCCCAGATTTCACGGAAAACATGAAATATGTATGACTATTGAAAAAAAGAATAAAAAAATGATATATTCCCATATTTTTAGAATACATTCATTTTTAACTTTCTCTAAACAACAGAAAGGGAGCTTGACTTCTCTAACTTCAAACCAACTCAATGAGCAGAAAAGCCTCCAAAAAACCACCCGAATTTATAACTGCCAAATCCTTTCTTTCCTGCTTCAAGAAATTTTAGTTACTGTGCTACGCATTAAAACAATGCCCATCTAAGTATACTAGTGTATTCATACATATGCAAATACAGTGACTAAAATAATTGCAGAAATTCTAAACAATCCCCTTCCTGCGCAAGAGAACAACTATTCACCTTTCCAAGACCGTCAGAATGGAATCAGTCCAGTTTCTCATGGACTCAGATCCTAGGATCTGAGAGTTTGTCATCCCAACATCAACAACACAAACTTCGGGAGAAACCAGTAAGGAAGTTTCTTTTCTTCCCTCCGTCATCAGTTTTGCTTCTCCTCCTCCAAGAACAACTGCTGGACCCAGTTTCTTGTGCTAACAAAAGAACACAATTAAAACAATCTTAAAATACAGTCCATTGAGAAGTATGCTAACCTACCAGCACAAATCTCATTGCTCATGTATTAATGCAGAAGTGATGTGTTCTGTTTCTCCTCCTGCATTTGATCTTAATTAGGCTGTTGTCTTGTAAAAAGATAAAATACACAGAAATCTTTCCTGATGGCCCCAGAATGAGCCTGGATCCAGAGAAAACAGAATATATGCTTAGCTGTCCCCCAACATCTTTGCAGTGTAAAGCCCAGTTACCTGCTTGGCAGTCAGAAATACAAAAGTTTTTCCACTGAATATTTTTTTCCTTTCAGGACGTCCAGTTAAATCCATGTTATCAATACCAATGGAAGGCTCATCAACTGAAGGATAAAAGCTGTAAAAACCAAACATTAAAGTTACAAAATTGAGATTTTTGTATCAGTACTGATTGATAGTCCCTTCTGTTTTAGCTTTAAGCTGGGAAGTCAGAATACTTCACTGCTTTGTTTCTGTTAAAGCTATTTATAGAAATATTTCTTCAAGGGATTAAGAGAAAACAGAACCTCTCATTTCTCAATATCTGAACTTAGACCAACACTTCCACTTACTTCAGTAAAAGAACAATTTTTGGAAAGTACTCAACCTTCCAATCTCAAAATATCAACTACATCTACATTCTCCACTAACAACACTGACAAACTAGACTGCCATCTCATCCTGTGCTTGCCCAAACATATTGCTTCCACTGTCCTTCACTTGCGACAGCCACTCCTGTTTCTCTTGTATCGGACAGAGAACATCGTGTTCTACCATGCTGTGTGACAGCCTATTAAGCACACTTTTTTTCCTGGGGGCATAGAGAACTGAACTGATCAACTCTGCAGCTTCTTAGTGTTTGTCCAGTACAAGGAAAATGATACTGTGCTTGGGGCTCAGATTAGGTGGAAGAGAAACTCTAATCTGACATTTTAACTTTTGTGATCTGTGATCTCAGCTCCAGTTAATGACAGCATGCACTCATCATAAAAAAAAAACACCTCTAGAATAAAGACAAGCATTTTACTGATAATGCAACAGTACTTACAGGCTCCCAGAGCCACACGTTCTCTGCTACAGCAGACTCAACACACCACGGTGAAGATTAATTTTAAATGACCCTCTTATGTTCTTCCAAATAACTCCTCAAGCTTCATGTACACAATTAACAAACACATACCTTTTCAAGGTACAAATAATAGCAATACAGACTCAGATGAAAGTCTCTCGTACAATAAAGGGATTATTTTATGCTTTTCTACATGGACCACAGAATGACCAAATGGCTATTATGATCTTTTGTACCTTTGGAATAAATAGAGTGACCAAAATAACAATGATTTATTCCGTAGTAAAAATACACTTATCAAATTATTTTAACAGTATTTGATTCTCACATTAGTCTCACTTTCTCAAAAGAAAAGAAAAGAAAAAATCTATTATTTTGGTCAAGTTAACCTGCTTTGATCAAAATTTACAAGCTCTTTTCTCATGTGACAAGTGACAGAATGCAAAAAAACGATCTCAAGATGTGCCAAGGGAAGTTTATGTTGGACATTAGAAGTAATTTTTTTCACTGAGAGAGTGGTCAAGCATTGCCACAGGTAGCCCAGCAAAGAGGTGGAACCCCCAACCCTGGGGGTGTTCCACAGACAGGTAGATGCAGCGCTGAGGAACACGTTTTAGTGAAGGAAGTGTGGAAGGTCAGGTAAGATTGATGGTTAGACTTCATAATCTTGAAGGTCTTTTCCAATCTAAATAATTTTACAATTCTATGACTAAAGTCATAATCTAACTGTTTACTGGACGAAATATTTTTTTTTATAATGAAACAGGGTCAATATGGTGTCTTTCACACAAATCTAATTTTCTTCATTTTAATCTATCAACTCCCAAAAGAGTTTCTGTGGTGCTTCAAACACATCACCATAGAGATTGCTATAGCAACCTTTCTGAAAACAAGCTCCTGTCTAGAGCTAGTAACATCTCTAAGCATATAATCAAACCCAAGAGCTCACCTTGTGAGTCTAGATATGAGAAGAAAATTGCCTAAAGATTAAAACGGTAGGCATTCTTCCACAAACAAAGCTACTGTAATTCACATATTCTGCCAAATATCAGCAGGTAAGTGTGCAATTACTTGATAATCTAACTCACATAAAATTAATTCTGTAACATTGAAAGCAATACTTACTTTTCAGGAGTTGGCAGTTGTTGCCTGGACTGAACAGCTTTCATTAATTCATTAAAAAACTCTGGTTTTACAATTGGTCGTCCACAAATCAAAGCACATATTGTCTGAGAAGAGAGAAGACACGTATTTAACATACAGAAAAAGCCTAACTAGAATATGGTTCAAATGACTGTAGCTTTATAATATCTTAGATCACACAGACATCTGTACACATCAAATCACATCTGTGTGATACGAACAGCTTTGCACAGATATAACTGTACTTGATTTTGCTATGGTAAAAAAGTGTCAATTTTACCTCTAACAGCACACCTTTTAGCTGCTGTCACTGAAATTATATATGGCAACTAATGAACAATCAGCAAGTCTTCAAGAGAACTAAAGCTCCAGTACACGAAGCAGTCATAGTATATTGTTGCTGTTGTTGTTTGGTTGGTTTATTGTCTTTTTGATTCTTTTTGTCTACAAAGTGACTAAATAAACATTAATACTCAATTTGTACAGTTATACTGGATATAATCAGTGAAATTGTAAAGGCTAAGCATTCTCCTCAAATACAGTGCGCTTCTATGAAACTACCTGAAAGTTAACATAAAAAAACTAAAAGAAAGACGATGATAAGCAAGATGAATACTAAAAACTCTGTCCTTCATTTAAAAGTACAAAACATCAGTAACAATGAAAAAAACCCACAAAATCAACAGCATATACCAAACCCCAACCCTCTACCTTAGGCAAATACTTAAAAATGATTAAAATCTAAGCAAATACTGTCTGATTAGACAGATTTATCTTACACAACTAGAATAATGTAAACTTTAATGTTTCTATTAACTTAGAAAGAAAAAAAATGCAAAGGTTGTTGTTCTTTTTTAACCATCCCAATACCCCCAGTAGGCTGATGTTAGCTTTTCCTCCAAGTGAGCTCTCTGATCCTAATTACTGTACGGCTGTATGAAAGGCACAGTCAGGAGAGGGAGCTACAGTACAGTGGGAGGAGACTCAATATACTCATGAACTGTGGAACTGGATCGGTGAGAAATTTAACAAAGTGGTGAAAGAAAGACCAGAAAAAAACAAACAAATGAAGAGAACATCTGCATACACAAAAGAACCAACCAATCAACAAGGTCACCTTTTTTTAATGACAGATAGGATTTCCCACAAATGCTACAGCAACACTGAGAGGGAGGAAAAAAGATTTTTCTTCATTTCTCTAAATTTCTTAATTTTCAAATACAACTTTTTCCCCTGTTCCATTTTTATTTCATTTTAAAATGGCATTTAGGCCAGAGAGACACCTTTCTGTCCCCATCCTCTTCTCACTCCCTTAGTTAACCTTTTTTTAGTTTTTTTTCCATTTTCTTTCCCTCCAACACGCATCTCTTCATGAAGTTGGAAGAATTGACTTCACAGAGGAAAATGCTGTCTAACTAAAATAAAACAACGCTTTGCCACAATCTTGAGCAGGTCTAGATTTCACATTAACAACAAAACTCAACATACCTTAACAGTAACTTTTACTGATGCCATTATAAGGTGAGTGCATTCTTTTGTCCATTCATTCACAACAAGACCTCCGAGCTGCTGGATGGCTTCATTTAAAGCAGTTTTCTGAGCAACATCTAAACATGAGGAGCAGACAACTAAAGATTCATATTCCACTCTGCAAAGAACAAGTAAAAGAAATGCTTTAGTAATTGTAGTAGCACTGTGATAAACAAAGCTGTCTTACGAATCACTTCTGTCTCACATAGAATTCCAATAAATAAATAGAGACCCCTGTGATTCTTACACTGTGCTTTAAATTGTCCTGATGAAAGCAAATAACTGATTTTTATAGAGAAAAATAAGCAGAATTTTGATTTGATGTTTCAAATGTTTATTCTTGAGACTTTTGATCTCAAGAAAGAGCACACACTCTTATCAGAATCAGTGCTTGAAGAACACTGCAAGGTTTGAGAACCAGAAACACTGGATGAAATCCAGCACATATTCCCAAAAGCAAGAAGTATGCTCAACAGAACAGTTCATTAACAGATTAGCATGTGAAAGACATGAGTTTTGTAGAATGCAAGTTCAAGAAACTTTTTTCTGAGACTGCTCTTACACTTGAACATACACCTGTTGTTATTTGTAGATCATCCATTTAGAATTACAGAATATCCAACTCTGTGATTTGATTTGGTGTAGGCTACAAAGGAGAAAATATTTTTATAATCATATCAATCATGGAAGTCATGATGTGACACATCTTTTAAAACACCAACGACAAATAAACTACATAATAAATAAACTACTTAATAAATCAAAATAATTTCAAAATGAATTATTATAAAAATAAGTACTAAAAGAGGGTTTCAGAAACAGGATGCAGAACACAGGAAAGTATTATTTGTTCCCTCTGCTTTCTAAAAACTCAAGAGGTAAATTCCCTTAGTGTTCTATCACTCATCAAGCTGTACGATGTGCTAAAACACTCTTTTTGAAAGCTGTTATTTTCCACTTAGTAGTTTATTGTCAGTCTGAGTACCTCTTACCTAAATTTGCTCTCAAAGACTCCAAAATTTACTCTGTCACCAGACTGCAAAGTCCTTGAAGTGCCACTCAATTTTGACCCATTAACAGAAGTACCATACTTGGAGGTGTCTTTGATTGTTAACACAGGGACTGAAACAGACTGACTCTGAAAATAAACATAAATAAGCTTTGGTAGTTCATCAGAAACAGGTTACATAAAAGAGATTCTGATTGATTGGCTTCAAAATATCCAGAGAAATTGCAAGATGTAATCAATACTGAAGTGCTGCCTGCCGATTCTCTTTGGAACATTTTTCTTTTCCACATTCCCCTAAACAAATACAGAAATAATGATGTGGAGTGAAACATGCATAACAGAATCAAGTCCACGATAATAAAATGGAAGCACTTTCCAGAACCAAGTTCTAAAGTTCTTCGACAAACTGAAATGTAACTGCATGATGTTCCCGCTGTGGTTACTTTACTACAAATTTCTAATCAATTTTCACTCTGAGAAAAATGCCCAAATAGGACCTTGGATCATTAGAACTATGTCAACAGATTTATCAGTATGGATTTATCAGCACAGACAAGCAACCCAGGGGAAAAAAAAATAAAATCAAGACTAAGAAAAGGCAGATGTTCAGTGGTTCTACTCCAGCTGTACTGTCATGGTATTCTGAGTTAACAATGCTGTGTATTTTTAATGCAGTAAAATGCTGGTTACTTACATGGGTTGTTTCAGGACGACTTACTGTCAGAACTGCATGACTTCGACTGATTGATTGATCATCCTGAATTAAAATAGCACAATTTTTGCGTCCAACAACATATTCGGTACCAACTAAAAGTCGAAATGGCTCTCCTAAAAATAAACAAGAGATAGAAAAATATCAATTTACAAGAATCTCCAAAACACTCAAATTTCTTAGGATCAATTCAGAAGTTTGTAAAGTATCCAATCCTTGTCTATACCTTGTCACGTATCATTTATTAGCCTGATCACAATCATGCATTTAATTTTTAGACTAAACGTGTTTCTTCCTCTGTCTGATATGAAAGGATAGGATTTCATAATTAAAACAAACAAAAAAAGAAGCAGTAACAAAACCAATGGTATTACATATTACCTTACATAATACCTTATTTCTTTTATCTCACATTATTTCTTCACAGAAGTACAAAAACACAATTTTTACAGGTACATAACTTACTAGCAGTATATAACTTAGGGACTAATTTAAGTGTTTCAGACAAAAATGCCTCCCTAAAGGGTGCTGAAAGACCTGCATTGTAAATCAGATAGATACTTAGGAAGTTTGGTCTCTGACCTATGATGTAGCTTTTGTCATCTAGATCATTTAAGAGTGCATGGCTCGAAGACATCCAAAAGGCATGGGTCACATACAAGCAGTGATTCAGAAGCTTTTATTGATAAAAATGAATGAATTAGAGACGATATTGTAATACAGATAACTGTCCAAATAAGAACAATGCAGAACTCATCATTCGGACTACAATGACTATACCAATGTGGTTTCCACACAGTAAGAGATCAAATTCTGTTCATTTCAGTACAAATAGATACTGCTCTCACTAAGATGCACCCCAAGCATCCTTAAGTCACTCCCAATGAAGCAAGCAAGAAAAAAAGAGATACAGCGGTGTTGTGACTGCCTTTTATAAGAAAGAGAAAGCATTCAAGTGAAAAAGCTGCTTTTGCATTATGAAACAATAGTCTTCAAAGTTGGTCAATAAATCAAAACTATGGACAAAGCTATGGATAAAGAAACTGAGGAACAACGGTGCAGTGATGACTGTCTGAAAACTGCATTCAAAAAACAACACAAAGTTTCAAGTTCAACACTGAGCCCCTGAAACATCAAGTGAAAAATAAAAGTCTGTACGAAGTCAGCCATCGTCCCTGGAAGAAGAGACTGAGAGACCTCTGCCCCTGGGCTCAGCGAGGAAGCACCTCGCTGACCCCGCTGGCTGCAGCAACGCTGGGACGCATCGCCAGCAAAGGTAACGGCACGTCTGCACTATCGCCAGCAACGGTAACAGGACATGGCCTCCGCGATCAGGGTTTCAGTGAGAAAGGGAGCCCTACCGGTTTCTAGAATGGAAAGCGAAAGTCGAGCCTCTAGGCGAGCAGCTTCCCAAGCAGGAGGTGGGAAGGGCCGGCCCGAGCCCAGGCGCGGGAGAGGCGCGGAAGGGCCCCAGACCCGCAGTGACCTCACCTGGTCCTGCGGCGGGCACCAGCTTCCACATCCTGAGACCGGCGGGAGCTCCGCGGTGAGGAGCTGCGGTTCCCCGCGGAGCTGCGGTTCCCGGTGCTCTCAGCCCTGCCGGCGGCCGGGCCGGTAACCGAGAGCCAGTGTTTCTTTGCCGTCCACCCGGCTATCGTGCCCGGCCGTGCAGCGAGAGCAGGGAGCGCCGCATGGCGGCGGGCGGGCGGCACAGCCGATGCTGCCACTACAGCCGGCACCAGCAGGCATGCGCGGCGACACGAGGAGGGCTGGGCCCGTCGCAGCGAGGGGTGCGCTGCTCGGCCTGGGGCTGAGCCCTCCTATCGGAGATGTGAATCAGGAATGTTATTTTGGTGGAATCTTAATTTGTGTGATAGAATCATAGAATGGTCTGGGTCGGAAGGGACCTTTGAGATCACGTAGTTCCAACCCCCTGCTATAGGCAGGGACACCTCCCTCTACACCAGGTTGCTCGCTGCTCCATCCAGCCGGGCCTTGAATGCTTCCAGGAAAGGGGCACATCCACAGCCTCACTGCACAACCTGTTCCAGTGTCTCACCACCCTCACAGTAAAGAATTTCTTCCTAACATGTAGCCTATATCTACTCTTTTCCAGTTTAAAGCCACTTCCCCTTGTCCTGGTGCTGCCTGCCCGTATAAAATATCCTCGAGCCTTTTGGCAGATCCCCTTCAGGTACTGGAAGGCTGCTATAAGGTCCCCCAGAGCCCCAGCTCTCTCAGCCTGTCCTCACAGGGGAGGTGCTTCAGTCCTCTGATCATCTTTGCGGCCCTAACCTCCATATATGATGACTTTAAGCATTCTTTGTCCTTAAATGTTCCCTTTTAATATTTTCTCTCCTGCATTTCCTCTGAAATAAATGACCCCAATTCCTTAATACTTTTTGGAACACGTTTTCTTCATTGCCCTTACTCATTTTTTCAATCCCTCATAATTTTTCAACTTCCATTTTGCGCTAGGGCAACCAAAAATCTATGGTGTATCATAGATGAGGCAATATTTCAGCTTTGTATAATGGTACTTCAATATTCTCTGTACAGTTCATTATCATTTTTCTGGCTTATTTATCCTTTTGGTTTGGCTTTTGTGATAACAATCTCATATGACAAATGATCATCATAAGAAACTGTATGAATCCTGTAAACCATATTATAATATTTGTACCCCCAATTTCCCTGCATTTATCCAATTTTATCTTCCGCTATCATTTTCCTACTGATTCCCATATACTTTCTAGACTTCTTGACTTTCTCACTGCTCTCCAATCCTGATTGATCAAAGGAATGCTTGTTCTTTAAATTTTTGGTTCTCCACATATTCCTTTATTTTCCTCAGGGTTCAAAACTTAATTTCCTCAGTGACGACCAGCACAGAAAGAGGCCTTTCAGATACCCATATAGGCAACCAGCTTAACTCAATATATTAATTTGTGAATTAGCACCAAAGTCCATCAAACCCAGTGAAACAGTATCTAAATAGAACTTTGAGGTGATCCACCATTCATCTTTTACCCTGAACAGAAACACAGACCTTCACCATCACCATGTCTTCACTGCACTTGCTTTCTCCTTGATACTCACACTCGGCTGGGGATTTTTTTTCTTAGTACCCTTTTGTGTCAACAGCTTCTTGGACTATTCTTTATCATGAGGGGTTGTTTCTTTCACTGGGGTACTTTGAACAGCAGAAACTATAGGAATCCAAGTTTACAACCACTGTCACACCTGGCCAGGACCTTGAAAACCTGAATCATTGCCAACACTTCCTGATTTTCTCATGGCATTTCTGCAACACATTATTGAGGCAATTATCCCTGCAGAAGACTAGTGCTGGTTAGATGCTTTCAGACAATGCTTTAACTGTTACTGCTTTTAATGACTTGTTTTTCATCTACAAATGTTACATTTACATTCTTACAATTGCTCAGGTTACCCCACAAAATTAAAAACAAAAAAATGGGTATTTTCTGCCCTGTAAACCTCCCAACTTGTTGTCAACCAGAGACTGGGTGCTTGAATGTAAGTATTAAATCCTTCCTATACTCCGAAGTAGCACTCAAACCGAAGATTATTCATAAAGCGTCAGTATCTTTCTAACAGCACGTATTTCGAGGTGACGGCAGAAGCCCAGGCCGGAGGGGCGCTGCAGACCCGGACTCGCCGCCCCGCCCGCTCCAGCTGCAGAGGCAGAAGCGCCCCTCCCGCGGCCGGGCAGGGCTGCGAGGAGCCGGGAGACGGCCACTCCGCACCGCCCCACCGCACACCCCCACCTCCGGAGCACAAGATGGCGGCGACAATGATCGGCCGGACCGCTCTCCGCGGCAATTACTCGATCAGCTTCTCCGGCACGAGACGGGTAAGGCGCCGCCCGCTCTCATAGAGCTGAGGGTGGGCCGAGACATTCTCAGGGCTGTGGTACCCCCATACCCTCTCAGCGCCCCGTGCTCCCTGGGACGCGCCTCCTGCCTGTTTCTCCCCGCTCCCCTTCGGGCACGCCGGTATGTGCTGCAGGAGCGCACCATGCCATCTGGGTGAAAGGTCGGAGCGCTGCCACCGCCGCTTCGTGGGGGCGTGCCTTCTTACGAAAGACTTCCTCCGGGGGAGCCTTTTGTGGTAACTTAGTGATTTACTTCCACCACCTGGGTACGGGGGAGTTTGTTTTTTCTCCTGTTCACGTTGCCTGGTTTCTTTATGCCTCTCTTTATGCCTGTAGTTTAATTTAGAATCTTGGCGTTAAGTGCTGGAATGATTACTTGGAACAAATCTTCTCAAGGAAGCCCTTTGTGCAAAGTAGTGACGAGTCCCCCAGCAGACTGCTTTAACACGTGGGCTCGATGCTTTCAGAGTCGTTTATTAACTTTGGTGCAATACCCCGTGCTCTCTGGCCTGCTTTCTATCTGCCTCCTTCAGCAGGAGCTGCTTGCGAAATCTCTGTGGTGGTGAGCAAAGGAGGGGGCTGTGTCCATCGCTACCAAACCCCTTTGGAGAGTTTATCCACTGACCTGATGGAAAGAGAGTCCCAGTGGCACCTCGACCCCAGCTAATAGACTATTCGGCTGTTGCTCAGAGCATCACCTGTTAATTTCAGTGTTGCAAAGGGGAATTGTACATGCTACAAGCTATTTATTGTTCTATTTGTACTGTTTTAAAGTAGCCTTTTCTCCTTCAACACATTTCCTGTTGGCATAACAATGTTATGTTTTTATGAGCAGTGACGTATAAAAGTAAACATGAAGTTTTCCTAAAATTATACTACAAGCTTGTGTAGTCAAAAGGACGCATTAAAGATTCAATTACAAATTAGTATTGGAAAAGATAAATATAGCTTAAGTTCTTCTAATTTTTCTCACTTAAACAAATAACCAAACTTTGTTGTATTTAGAAATGTTTTCAGTTCCAGATTGAGATAACTTTCATATTCCAAGTAATTTGTGAATTTCTTAACTGTTTACGTAATGCTGCTGTGCCAAGTCATGTCATTCAGTTTGAGGATGTACTCCAGTATTTGAGGATTACAGAAATGCCCTCTTGACTATTTTTCTTGGTGACACTACAGATTACTTACTGCTTACACTAGAGTTGTGTAACTTATTGCATATACTAGTATTGTGGGATTGTATTGCATACTGTTTTCTTAGAAAATGCATTGCTGAATGTAATAATGAATTTTCTTCTCTGGTGTTGTTTTTGTGGGTTTTTTTGTTGGATTTTTTTTGTTGTTGTTGCTTTTAGTAAGTACAAACCACACATTTGCTTGCAAAAAAATTAGCAAATCTAGGGCTAACTTGCTGTAAGTGGTATTCAGTACATGTATGAATGTGAATCTCAAATCCTACTGTAAATCTAGTAATTAGCCAGTAAGGTATTTCCACATACATGAACAAAACAGACAGCCATAAGGATAGCTAACATTTGAAATAACCAACACTGTGATTAAAATGTGTTCTTGGTATTTTTGTAGTTGGAATGGAATGCCTAAAAGTGGCCTAGTTACTTTACCAGTTTAGGATTTGTTTTATGCTATGGTGCGCTTTTAGTAACTTCAACATAAATGCAAGCTAATCGTTTTTGTATTCAGTTTGTGTAACAGGAAGATAGCTATAAAGTTGTTACTTTCACGAGCAAATCTAATCTTTATTAGTGGTCCTGTAAATGGAAATGGATTTTTTTTTCCTTCTTTTTTCTTTCTTTCAGTTCTTCAGCCATGGACCAAATGTGCTGCTGCAAGAGAGCAAAGCTCCGCAAGCTGCATTCTTTTCACCTCTTCAAAAAGTGATGTTGCCACCAAATTCCTTTGAAGGGAAGGTGGCATTTATAACTGGTGGAGGTACTGGGATTGGCAAAGGCATGACAACAGCTTTATCCAGTTTGGGTGCCACATGTGTCATAGCAAGCCGGTAAATATTAATGAACACATTTTTAGAGCTTTTAGTGTTGAGTGCTGAATGGATCTGGTTTCTTTTCTTCGCAAGCTGGATAAACTCTGTTAATTTATTTACTCTGGTTAATTTATTTACACTGTTCACTTTTAAATTAGAGTGTAGCATGGGAAATACTGAAGACCTGATGAGAAGACTTTGAAAAATCTTGTGTGTTGGGGCAGAAAAATAAACAAGCCAGAATATTAGACATAAATCTGAAGCATAAAAGAGAGCACAAAATTGAAATGGATGTTATTGATCACTTCTGTATTAATATGGGTGTTCGTAATACAGATGTTAATAGCAATAAAGAATTAAAATAATTCCTCTTAACAAAGATAATATTTATACAGTTCTGTTAGTGATATAATAAAAACAAAAAAAGCAGTTTCATTTTGGAAACAAAATTAGTGTTCTGACATTCTTCCAAGTAGCAATTTAGATACTTGAAACCTGGCCCTTGTAAAGTATTAACGGAGCAGTAGATAAAGCTGGGTTTATTATCATGATGTACTGAATAGGAAAGTACTTAAACTAATCAAATGTAGTAAGTTAGCTAAGATTGTTCTTCTTCCTTTGTCGTTTCTTAGTTACTTTTAAGTAGTAATGAACAGAAGGTACTTAGATTTTTGATTAACTTTCAGAAAATTAGTAACTAAATATTTTCATTTTGAAGCTGTTTTCATGAAAACTTTCACTATGCACAAACACGCATCACTTTTTAAAACTTAGCTGATGTCTGCTAAGAAAGGATTCATCAGCTTTTTATTTTTCTGAATTGTAATTGCATTTAATTGAAATTCACTGATATATGATTATTTCTAGAAAGCTTGATGTTTTGAAAGGAACGGCGGAAGAAATTTCTTCTAAAACAGGGAATAAGGTAAATTTTATAGAACTGGGAATTTTAATTACACATTAAATGGGTATAGTTTTTTTTTTTTTTTTTTTTTTAATGCATTTATGTGGTTCTGGGGGATTGTTTAATTTGTGGGATAAGCATTTGAAGTCTTAAGGCTGCCCTTCTATTGTTATACAGGTCCATGCCATCCAGTGTGATGTGAGAGATCCAGCTTCTGTTAAGAATGCTGTTGCTGAATTAATTCAAGTGGCAGGACATCCTAGTGTAAGTGTTGTAGAGAAAGTGAACAACTTCTGTCTTTGAAAATGCTCTGAGTAAGTACGAAGGAAATGACTATAATGGAAAATGTATCTAATCTAGAGAGACCTTCTCTAAGGAAGGGTTATTTTTAATTAACTCCTTGTGTTTCAGGTTGTGATAAACAACGCAGCAGGGAACTTTATTTCCCCTTCTGAACGACTTTCTGCTAATGCATGGAAAACTATAACTGATATTGTTCTTAACGGTACCGCCTTTGTAACTTTGGAAATTGGAAAGGAACTCATTAAAGCACAAAAAGGTATCTTCAATTTACATGAAGTAGTACCTAAGCCTTGTAGCATACTGTTACTTGCTTTCCTTCCCTTACAGTGCTTATGTGTAACAGCCAGTTTTGTGAGTATGAAAGAAGCAACGCTTAAAAATCAAACAGCAGGACTGGTTAGCAATTATTTTACCGCTGAGTCTGCTCTTAAGGTTGGACCCAGAATATAGAGGCTGTGTTTGAAAATCTGTTTGCAGAATTTACAGGAATTGTAAAACATTTGTAAGACTGAAGAAACTTTGTTTAAAGCATATGTTATTTCTCCCAGGTCTTCTATATCTGTGTTGGTTTCGTTAAGAAGCTCAGCACGTGACATTTATTTATTTAAATGAACAACAAGAAAGAATATCACTTAACGTTTTCCTCCTAGACTTGTACATATATAAATAATTAAAGTTCACAACTGTAGTATTGGGCTAATGGTGCTAGAGAATACTATAGGCTTTTTTTTAATTGGTGTCATATTATCATAGAATGGCTTGGGTTGAAAGGGACCTTAAAGATCATCTAATATGGTACCATCAAATAGTATTTCAAGTGGAAAGGCAGGTTGTGATTTTTCATATGGCCCTACAAATGATGTTCTCTAGGTACATCCACTGTGCTGAATTAAACCTTTAGTATTTGCACTGTATTCTTCTAACTTCAGAGTAAACTCTCAAAATGTACTCAGTGCTTTGTACTTCCTATAAAGTTTGTACTGTATTAATAGTAACAATATAAACTTAATGTTGTATGTGTATTTCTGCAAGTCTGTAGTAGTTTTGGTCATTTGATGAGGTATTTCATTCTTACTTAATGTTCCATCCCCAGCTCTGCTTCATTGCATCATTCTAGCAAATGCGTTCGTAGTTTGTTCTGTGGCCTAATGGATGCTTGCAGCATATTCTTATAGTAATGTAAAATATAGCTTTAAAAATGTGTCTCTTTTGCTCTAGAATTAAAACTACTTTTGCTACTTCTGCCTTCAAATTCTGCAAGCTATAGAAGTTCGTTCGCTTTCATGCTGTCTCTCTTTACTTCTCTACTAAGCTTACAAAACACAGAAATTTCTCTTGCTGTTTCTTGCATGCCTTCTTTCTAGGGGATTTTGTATGTAAGCATTTTTTATACAAAGATTTTTGTTTGTTTGTTTTTAGATACACACTTGATTTACTTGCAAAAATGTATCTGTTTGTCCTTTCATTATCTGCTTTCATTTTCTTGTTTCTTGTTTGCTTTTTTATTTTTTTTAATTTGAGCAGAGACCTTAATTTCTGAAGTGATAGAAATTCTACCCAATGCAAATATTTTAAGACTCTCTATCAGAATGCTATACATCTGGTAGTTACAAAGCACATACTGTAGGACTGCAGGGTGACCTGTATTAAATGTTCTTTAATAAATAATAGAAGAGCTCTGTTTTTGGACTGTAAGTTTGCAGTGACATGTAGAAGAGGTTTGTAATCTGCTAGTGTATTATTTACGCATTCTCACTCACAAAGTGAGAAGAGTAAATTGCTTAGATTTTTTCCTTTTTATGAGTGTAAACTTTGGAAATAAAATATATGTGTGAATTGAAGTATACTTCAAACTTATGGGCTGTAATTTTATTATCCTTGCTTCTGCGTTAGGTTCATTCAATACAACTCTGTTTAGCCTGAGCCCATTATCAGTAGAAGTCTGAAGTTAGGCTTTAGTAGCCTAAAATAGGCCTGTTTTCATGTCTGTGGAACAACTAACATTCAGAGTAGGGGAAACTGAAGGGGGAATAAGACCAGTTCTTCTGAAAGTCTTTTTTCAACTCAGCAGATGGCATCCCTTACACTGAAACTGCAAACTTCTATACCACTGAGCTTGCTTTTTAACTTAGATAATAAGTTTGATCTTTGTGTGTGTTGTTTTTTGTTTATTAATATTGTTGCAACTTCCAGGAGCCGCATTCCTTTCTATTACAACCATTTATGCAGAGAGTGGTTCAGGATTTGTGTTGCCAAGTGCCTCTGCCAAAGCTGGTGTAGAAGCACTGAGCAAGTGAGTAATAGACAAAAAGTTGCTTTACACATCCATGCGATAGGATAATATAAAAACAGAGCTAGTTGGTACAATTAATGTAGTCCTCCCATGCAGTGTGATAAGAGAACCTTCCAGCCTCTATTATCTTTGCAACAAAATGATATACTGGCAGCTTCTTTCAGAATGAAGTGGTAACTGCTATTATTGTGATAATTTTTATCATGACAAAAAAGTGAGTGCATGTATTTTGTAGAAGCAAATGTTGTCATTAGGAGTTTTCATGGTGAGTGTTTTTTTTTTCTTTTTTCCCCTCTATTACTTTTGAATGGAACAAAATCAGCCAAAAGCCATTTTCTGTGGTTAGAAAAAGAGAATAACAATGGAGTCAGTGTTTCTTTGGTTGAAATAGTTCTATTTGCAATGGCTCTGGAAAGCATCTGATGCATTTGGGAATAAGTTATAGTTTTATAACATCTTAAGTCAATTGCTACTATAGGAGCAGCATTCCCACTGGGGTGCATTTTTTTTCCTCATCACCTGCATATATTTCCCACTTCTTTGCCCACTCCTCTCCACTGGTTGCTCAATTTGTCTCTCTTAGAGTTGGCTGTTATGTAACTTTTTTGTGTTTGGCAGAGCTGTACTTTATGACTGCCTGCTTTTGCCCCTTAACTTGCATGGACTGTGGTACTTAGCCAGTATAGTGAGCCTGTTAAGCGTGTAAATTTGCTTTAAAACAACACTATGACTAAAGATGTATTTTTTTCCTGCGAGTTTGTGAGTTGGAAAAACTCTCATAGAACCCAGAAGTGTTAGAGGCAATACAAGAAAGTTAAACTGCATCTCCTAAATCAGCGTTCTTGTGTTTCTGATTGTGGTTTTGTTTTGTTACTTCTGAAATGTTGTTGTTCTTAAGAAAAACATCAGAATCCCTTAAGTGGAAATGCCTGTTTGAGGACTCAAATTTTAGTATTCGCACATAAGATTTGGTTGTTTATTTATTAATAGCATTATTAAAATAATGTGTTTAAAATATTGATGCATTTTTTTTATGCATTTTTAGGTCTCTTGCAGCCGAGTGGGGTAAATATGGCATGAGATTCAATGTGATTCAACCAGGTCCAATAAAAACAAAGGTACATAGCATGAAGTGAAACACAGCCTTCAATATGCTTTGTAGTACAGGCTTGCACTTAAGATAGTCTAATCTTTTCTATAACCACCAAATTGGAGTATAAGTTCTTTGGAAGTCCAAGGTTGTGCTGGAATAATGGTAAATAACTTGTTCAATAATTAGTTTATAAAATAGAATGTTACTATACTAATATAACACACCTTTTTTTTTTTTTTGAATGCTTCAAAGAAGTACATGCCAAAATATTTTATTTTCTTCTGTATGCATTTGAGACTGTACATTATTTCTCAAGTGAAGCGAGTTCTTGATGGAGTACAAGTGCCTATTTCTATTTGAACGCCTGATTCTTTAAACAAAGTATCTCAATTCCAAAATTTCAGAGTCTTTTTTAGGTCTTTGAGAACAGAAACTCACTAGTTTTGTTGAAAACCACATAACCAGAAAGAGGAAAAGCATAAAGCATCAAGGACATGTGAAGCTTTGATATGAGTGAAAAGGAGGACTGGAGGGTTTAAAGGAATTAATCTAGACCATCTGGAGCAGGAAGAAGAAGGGATGAGTGCTGCAAGAAGAGAGAGTTGAATCCCTTTCAGAGTCCAAATATTACAGCTATGAGCAGTAACAGCTAATAATCATATTTCAACTATCTGTATAGTGCTTCTTGATTTTTTTTTTTATTTTTTTTTTTTACTGTTGTTTTGGGGGCGCATGTGCAAAAATGTGCATTGCTACATTTCTGTTTTGTCAGTTTTCCATGCTATTCCAGATAGCTCATCTTTAGTTTTCTTGACTGCAAGGATAGATAAGTGACAGTATCAGCAATGTTGTTAAAATGACATTACAGGATCAGACTGGAAGCTCTCCAGGCCTTGTACCCGGGAGACTTGTGGCCAAAGGTATAAGAAAAATATGTAATGATAATTATTCTTTTGTTTCCAGCCTCTGGTAGTCTGTGGCACGAAGAGTTTGATATATACAACTCTTTATAACATAGTTACCTTGATGGATTTTTTTTTTTTTTTTAATCCTATTCCTCTGTCCTATTCCTTTTTGAATCTGTATAAACTTTCAGCATCTGCTATATCATATAGCAAGATGAGTTTGTTTTATAGATTCTCAGAATTTTTGGCAAGTTAAATACTTGAAACGTCCAGATTGCTACTTCCCGTTAATGTTTCTGATTTAATAGCATATTTCCCCTCGATAAGCTCTGTTTTCTCTATAAAGCATTGCATTTGTCATACTAGTTCCAAGTTAAAATTTCTCTGGAAGCTAAAACTATGAACTGGCTTTACTTAAAAATCATATTGCAAAATCAAGACTTTCTGCTTTATGGGTTACTTCTGTGTCTTTAGAAAACGCTGCTGGAAATCAGAGGGAAAGGGAAGAAGCATACGAGAGCAATACTACTAAGTTTATAAACTGCCATTTAAAAACATGGCCATTGAGGGCTTAAATGGCATGAGTGGAGCTGTAATTAGTTGAATTAGAGTACACTTGAACGACTGCAGTAACCTAAGATAAATGTTCCTGATGCTGCTTGAGGAATTGTTTCTTTGTCCAGGAGCTGGGAAGAGTCAGAAAACTTCCATTTCCCACGCTGTTCTAAGCTATTCAGATATTAGAAGCATAGAGCAACTTAGTTTAATTCGTTAGCCAATGCAACAATTTGGGTGTTTTTTCCTTTTTGCTCTTCAGTTTTCCTTTATGTTGCATGTTATTTTTTTTTTTTCTGTAACTTTGCTACTCTTTCTCTCCCTTTTACGAATAGCATAGTATTATACTAAAGGTGTTTTGGGGAAGTAACCACTTTTGTTTGTGTGCCTCTCCCAAACAGGTGTTAAATTCCAGCTGGCCACCCAGTGTAGATGCATACTGGTGCAATAGAAGTAAATTGTTTTTTCTTTTGTACTTTTTAAAAAATCCTGCTGATAAAGATGATGTAGGCTGTTTGCTCACAAACATTAACTTCCATGTTAAGCTTAAATCTCTCTATGGTTTTGATGTCTGATGTAGTTAAAACTCTTCATCTGTTTCTCTTAATTCTCAGGGTGCTTTTAGCCGCCTTGACCCAACTGGCATGTTTGAGAAGAAAATGATTGAGAGGATTCCCTGTGGCCGCCTGGGAACTGTTGAAGAAATTGCAAATCTTGCTGCCTATTTCTGCAGTGACTATGCAAGCTGGGTTAATGGAGCAGTAAGTTACAGTTGATTCCATTTATACAGCCAACCTGATGATGGTCTGAGTTTTTCTGAATTTTTTTCAAGTGTCTGTTACATTACAGTATTTCAGAAATGAAACAAGTAAATTACTTTGAAATTTGAAATCATGATTAATCTTCTAATTATTAACCTTTCTAAGCACCTTCAAAAACTTGGAAAAAAAAAAAAAGGATTGAATTGCACCATTTTGAGTGTGTTTGGAATTTGCTTGATCTAAATCATTACAAATGTTTAGAACATGGGAATGCAACAGAAAAAATGCTGTTGCTAAATACACCTCTTATGCTTTCTCCAGGTTATTAGAATGGATGGCGGAGAATATGTTTCTATGGCAGGAGAATTCAATGATTTGAAAAAGGTACTAAACTTCTTGCCTGCTATTTTCTGCTCAAGTATTTGGATGTGTAATTATTATATGAAATCCCAATAAAATGCTGTTTTCTTTTTTTAGGTTACCAAGGAGCAGTGGGATGTGATGGAAGCAATGATCAGGAAAACAAAAGGCTCTTAAAGTGCCTAACTGTGTGATGTTGACTTCTGGAAATAAACCACTACTAATTCATAAATACTTAGAAATAACCAAATGAGAAAGTGTACTGCAAAATCTTTGTATGTTGATTGCAGTAAAATATTTCCAAGTCTTCATATTTGGAATATAACTTGTCTTTTTCCATCTGCAGTCTAACCTTATAAATAGCAAACAACAGTTTTCTAAAATTTTATTTTACTTCAATTAAAAAAAACACAAAAAACAACAAAACAAACAAACAAAAAAATGTTCAACACTGCAGCCTGGGAGAAGGGCCTCACTTTTAGAGTCTTTTGCAAAAAACTTCAGAGGAGACTTGGTTGACTTCATGAGTTTTGGAGTGAGGATGTAGAGGATCCAAAGGGTGCTACAGTGCAACTGAAAAAGAGGTATTTGCAGCATACATGGGGGTTGGGGCTGCTTCAGATATGATTGGTACTGAAGCACAACTTATTTTAGAGCCTTGACTACTGGTGCTGAATTGGATGTTTAAAGGGAAGGTCCTCTCCTCGCACTGTGGTACTTGGAGTATGTGGATTGCATTGATTACATAGTGGGCTTGGATGGGGAACACTAATCATTCAGGAATCTTGGAAGTGGTCATGGGCTGGCCTGAAAGTAAGAACTTTGAAATACCATCAGAGGAAGAGGTGAGGTGTGGAAGAGGCCCCCACCATACAACGAGTTACCAGAGATTGAAAAAGAGGTATGACTTATTCTCTGATGAGTTTTGCCATATAGTGGGAAAGTATTGAAGGTGGAAAGCTGCTATGTGGAGTCCTTTAAGATGAGGAGACCGTCATCACTATCTGAGCTATAAAAATGGATGAGATTCAAGATGTGAAAGACTGCACAACGTCCAAATGAGAACATTGTCACCTGGACGCTCTGGTGTTGGGACGCTGGGACCAGTAATGTGGATTTAGATTGCAAAGAAGCCCTCTGGCTAGTAGGTATTATTAGGGATCCAGCCAATATCAGAGGAATTAGTAGAAAACAGAATTGAGATTACACCCTCTGAAACTGAATTTTAACAGCCCTAAGGGAGAGAGATCCCTTCAAGGAAGACTTGATGTTTCATCAAAGTAAATGGACATCTATGGAAAGATATATCCACTATCTAAGGGAATTACCCTTCTACCTAAATATAATTGTTAGTCTGAAGAAAACCTAAATCATTAAGTCCTAATGTTAGCACTTTGGTAATAAGACCTAAATTTGTGAGTAACAAAACTTCAAGTTATTAGCAATGCTACATATGTTTACATGAAATGCAACTCCTATGGTTACATACATTTTGAAATACATGACTATCTTGGTCTCAGCTTTTTGATTACATTTTCAGTCTGTTATGCTGAACTTCAGAAATTACATTTAAGGAATAGTAATGCCTTCTCAAGTAGCTCTTTCTTTAGCATGATTAACTTAATGTTCTTGAAAAACTAAAAATCAATTGCTACTAACGTGTGCGAGACAAGGGGAGTCCCTGCACTCAGTTTGAATTGACAGCTGCCAGAGAATCTGTAAGACTGCGTTAGTTCTGACTCTAGTCAGTTCATTGCAACCAAAAAGATTCAAACTAGTTATAAGCACGTGATTAAAGTACACTTCCTAGATTTAGAGGGTTGCCTAGTGTGATCACTCTCCTGCTCTGCTTTAAATAATGAATTGAATTCTTCAAAGAAATTAACAGTCTCTAACCTTTCCAGCCTGAAAGCCAAGCCTTTTAAAAATTCTCTTTAATTTCACCATCCACACATAAAAATATGGACATAGAGCTGTACGTGTTTTGAAACTGATAGAGTGACTTAAGAATGTAAAAGAAATTAAAAAATGCGTCCTTTCAAGTGCTGACAACTGTTTTTTGCTTTACCCATGCTTCAGGCTGCATTAGCATGTCAACATCTGACTCTGAGATTGTTTGGTTGCCTTAAAATGAAGATGAAGCAAGTTATGTGTTCTGCTGCAATGGTGGACTATGTGAGGTGGAATTTGTGTAATAATAAAGACAATTTCCACATGCCATCTTTATCCTGAGAATGGTGAACCTGTGCTGCAGAAGATAAGAAAATCCTTCTTTCCTTCATTGCCATGCTCGTCAGTTTCAGGCCATTGCTTCTAGGGCTCGCTTTAATTTATAACAATATATAACAATGATTCATAACAAACCTTTCAACCACTCTTTCCTGAACATTCGAAGTTACAGCTACATGTCTTTTAAGGATGTTTTGCTTTCTTTTGTTATACCTCGTGAAGTCAGAACACTGAAGGGAAGCCTATTAAAACCTGTCTTGTAAGTAACTATTAGGTATCTGATAATATTTGAGAACTTTCATTACTTGCAGGCACAGGCATTGCTTCCAAAGTATGTTACTGTACCTGTTTACTGTCTGTAGCTAAATAATTAATTGTGGCAAACATTTTTAAAGCATATGTTATTTAGTAACAAGCAGAAAACATTTTTTTAAATTTTAATGAGAATCTATAATAAGAATGTAGTTTCTTATCTATACCAACTATATTCATTTCAATTTATGCAATTTTGCTGCTTTTAGATTCTGAAAGTTGTGTTGGCAAAATGAATGCAAGGTGCTGATGCAGGTTTTGAGTGCAACATAACATGTTTTAGAATTGCATGTTATTCCTAATATATGGATTTAGTGAAGTGGGGGAAAAAAAAGTAACTCTGATCTCTAACCTATTTCTGCAAGAGTGCAGAGTAGTCAGTTGTCTTAAATGTGTGTCCTTCCTTAACAGAGTTGTTACACTTTTTATGGACTGTGAAGAGTTTATGTTCAAATGTATGTTTTACCTAAGTACACTTTGTTTGTTACTAAGGTAGCAAGATGTGATATATGAGCCTCAAGAGAATGACTTGCAGCAGCCACCAAGCCCAGACAGTGTCTAGCTGGGTTTGAACATCTCTTAAGAACCTCTTCCTAAATACCAGCGAGAATTAGACTGTCCTGAAAGAGGCATAAGATAAGTCCCATGAGGTGCCTTACTCACAAACATAGTCCATGGTTGCATATTGCACATTTCTCACAGTTTGACATAAAGAGCTCAGTAATAATAATAGGAGATGGATAGTATCTGCATTCCACGTGCAGTGTTCTTTGCTAGGGTCTGGGCAAGCACAAATACAGACTGCACAGTGAATGGCTTGAAAGCAGCCCTGAGAAGGATTTGGGGATGTCACTGGATGAAAGACCCAACATGAGCTGGTGATGTGTGCTTGCAGCCTAGGCAGCCAACTGTATCCTCAGTTGTGTGAAGAGAAGCATAACCAGCAGCTTGAGAGAGGTGATTCTGCTCTTGTGGGACACCACCTGGATTACAGCATCCAGTTCTGAAGTCCCCAGCACAAGAAGAACATAGAGTTGTTGAAGCTGGTCCAAAGGAGGGCCATGAGGATGATCAGAGGGCAGGAGCACCTGCCCTAGGAGGGTGGGCTGAGCGAGCTGGGACGGTCTAGAGAAGAGAAGGCTCAAAGGAGACCTTATAGCAGCCTTCCAGTACCATTGGTTCCTATCTGTCCATACTGACTTCGAAGTTCACTGGGACGTGAGCTTCTTATTTATCTTTACATGTTTTAGGTCCAGATCTGCTATCAGAGAGGATCTAAGGGAAAGATATGAAGAGGGCAACATGGATGGGGAGTGCTGAGGTCCCTGAGTTTCTGCAGCCCAGAGCAGAGGAGCTGAGGGGAGGCCTGACGGCGGCTGCAGCTTCTCATGGGGAGCGGAGGGGCAGCGCTGAGCTCTGCTCTGTGTGACAGCGACAGGGCCCGAGGGAACGGCATGGAGCTGCGTCAGGGGAGGGAGGGTGGCGGTCAGGGTCAGGGTCTGCAGCGGAGGGCGGTGGGCATGGAACGGGCTGCACGGGGCAGTGGGCACGGCCCCAGTGCCGGAGTTCAGGGAGCGTTTGGGCAGCGCTCTCAGACACCGGGTCTGAATTTTGGGTGGTCCTGCAGGGAGCCAAGAATGGGACTCCATAATTCTCGTGGGTCCCTTCTGACTTAGAATATTATATGATTTATTTATTTATTTATTTATTTATTTATTTTGCATGCTGATAACATTCACATAATAAGGTCAGTAAAGCACAAATTTTTAACTTAATCCATGGAGCAATTTTGTGTTGTAGCGAGTAAATTTGGAATGTCACTCCAGCCCAAGTAAAAATCCCAGTCTTTCTTGTGATAATTTAATGTGCATTAAAATAAAATGATCTTTGGGATTTCAGTGCTTTGCCTGCTTTTAATTGGTGCAGAAGAGCTTCAGTTAATTTCAGAGGGGTTTGGGAATGCTCCACAATACAGAAATTCAGGCCACATATATTTAGGTGCCCATGTATGGATTCTGAACCTTCTTGTTGACATTGCAAGTATGTGTGGATTTTGCTACACCTCAGCTACCAGTGACTACATCTAGCGATTGCAGTGTGGGCTTAATATGAATGTACAAGATAACAAATGGAAATTAATCACAAAATGCTAATGTTGCTTAATGGAATAAACAATCCTAGTGAATGCAGAGTTCTAGCAGCAGTGTATTGGTATTCTGTGAGATGAGGGTCATTTTGTGTAGAAGCGCTGCTGGCTCTGATCTCTATTTGACATGTCCACAGTGTGGAATATGCTGCTGAGAACCTTCTGAAGCTTGCTAGGGTATTCTTTGCAAAGATATGTGGTTTCCTAATTTGCGATCTATGGCAATTAGACCACAGCAGTGATGCTACGAACGTGATTTTTTTCAGGATAGAAATGTGCAGCAGAGAAGAAAAGCTAAATCGCTTGCTTCAAAGCCTGTGTTTGTTCTTGACAAAATCATCAGTGAAACTTCTCTTGCTCTTCTCTATAACGGGCAGTGAGTTATATCAAAGCCTCAGTGGTCGATGACTTGCAATCAGGTGAGACACTCTGAGGTGTGCTAATGGGACATCTGGATACTGTTAAAGTTTGCATTAGCAGATGCGGCATTTATAATGTCCAAGGTTTTCTAAAAGGCCAAATGGTTACTGGATTTTTGTTTTCTTTGAGAATTAGGAAACTTTTACTGCCTTCTACTGTAAAATGATTAGAAAATCTGTTTTACTGAATGCTTGCCAGAAGAAAGAAGCTTGCAGTCTTTCTCAGTGTCGCCTCTCTTATTGACCTAATCCTTGGTCAGCCTCAACCCTGGCAGTTCTGAGAGCTCTGTCCCGGAACACTGAAGAGATTTGAAAGCATGGAGACCTTACAGCAGACTTAGCTGTATTTGCTATAAATTTAGCTGTTCGTTGGTAGAATAGACATCTTTTTTAGAATGGTGTTGTTAAATCACTGTCTTTTATTCACGAGAACATACTGGAAGAAACATTCGCTCTGCAGGTAGCTTTGTTGTATGGAGGGAGAAAATTGCAAACAGTGGTAGGAGCAGCATGGCTTCAGAACAAGCAACTTTGCTCATGCTCAGGAACACATATCTCAGTTTCTGTGATGACTTTTTGTCAAAACGCTTTACCTTATCTTTCACTGTAGTGCTTTCAGCAAACAGTCATATTACATCATATTTTGCATACAATTTTTTTTTTTTTTAACATTTACACTGTTAAAATGTTAAAATAAGGCAAAATTCAGGATTTCAACTGCACAAGATGAACAATATCAATCATTTATTGTACTGATAGGCAGATAATCTTTTCACTATTCCTTCACTTTACATATACAATTGTATTTCACATTGCATAGAGTGAACAAGCAGGTGAGAAGTTAAATCACTGTGTGGAGTGGGAGTAAAGCCATGGGAATGAGCTAAATTAATCTCACTTCAGCTTTTGTGCCTTTCTTCAGCAAGGCCCCATCCTGCACTCCATAACATGTCAAGGCTGAGGGAGTCTGGGGCCCTAAGGCTGTTTCCGAAATGGCATTTAGTTGCCTGACTTCACCTGAGGTCACGGATTAATTTCAGTTGGATTTGAGTGCCAAAATAATCTTGGAGGATCTGCGCCTCATTGCTTGAGATACATTTCAAATAAAATGCATTTCCTACTGCTTGTTAAGTAAGAGATGCATTTGAGAAGTTATATAAAGCTAATCAGCTAATCTTCTAACCTGCTTCTGAAACAGCTTTCTGTGTATGGAAACAACACAGATTTAATAACTTTAAGACACAGCCCAATTTCCTTCCTACACCAGTATATACTGGCCTGGATGTTCATAGAGGTGCTGGTACAACGGTGGTGTAAAGTAAAACAGCCAGGCCAAAAAAGAAAAAAAAAGAAAAAAAAAAAAAAAAGAAAAAAAAAAAAAAAAAAGGAA
>NW_024884253.1:23522053-23583105 GCF_019232065.1 Centrocercus urophasianus
AAAAAAATACTTCTCTAGCTTAATAAAAAGCAGAGCATGGGTAAACTGAATTACTAAACTGTTACAAAATCTTTGCTAGGTCTTATATTTATTTTAGTGTTAACTTTTATTAGTATTATTACAGATTAATAAGTCAGTGTAAGATCCAAGGAGGCACAATTTTTCAAAATAATTGTTTTGTCCTTTACATGGTACAGAAAAGAACATCCAGGAGAGAGACAAACTAGACAACAATAGTCTTAGGATATTAAATTTAATCATAGATTACACAGAATATGATGTAAAAACAGCAATTTACTAGAATAATATAACCTGCAAAATGTGAAAATAGTTTAGAAAATGGATTGTCATATTCTCTGACACAGCAATAGTCATGAAAGGTACACTTATAATATCATATGTTAATCTGTGTATTAACTATGCTATCTGTCATTTAATCAGGATTCCAAGACAGATTAAAGGCATTTGTTTCTGAAGTGCCTATGTTTAAATTCAGTAAAGTTAAACAGCAAGATTGAGAACAGCATATTTTTGACAACTACTGTGTGGAGATCTATCACAGATAAATGCTTCCTCTATATACTTGGAGTTCATAATGAGAAGAGTAGTTTTTCAACTGCAGAGAGCACAGACCTGTAAGTGGTGGTTTGACAACTGGAAATATTTCTTGGAGTGTAGACATGCCTACTTCTTTTTCCTTTTCCAGTCTAAATCATATTTCTTCTGAATTTGTATCTTACATTAAAAAACAAAACAAAACAAAACAAAAAAACAAAAAGCCAAAAAAAAACAAAAACAAAAAAACAACATTCCAAACAAAAAACCCAAATGTGTAGTTGTAAGTGGAAGAGAAATTTCTAGACCTTTTGTTATGTAGATCAACAAGGAAAAATGTTGCAAGTGTCAAAGGATATGGTAACCACAACAACATCAGCAGGTGTAATTTTTTTTCAGGCATGTTCATGAAAGCAAAAAAAAAAAAAAAAAAAAAATCAAAAACCAAAATGTTTTTTAGTTTCTTTTGAATATACAGACTGGCCCAAACATAGACATTCTCTTTATCAATCTTATTGTTACAAAAACTGTACATTACAAACACTATAGAAACAAACTTAAAGGAATGTGCCACACATCCTGGTTAATTTTCTATATGCAGTTTAAAAATACAGCCTACTCCCTTATAGTGCACAGTTATTGTGTAGATAGAATACATCACTAGTTAAGTGGACATGAGAGAAGAGTTTTAATTTTCCTCAGCACAAAGAATGAGAGCCAGTTCTGCTCGGTAAAGCTTTCCTCCATCAGACAAGGCCATGATGCTTTTCTTGTATGTCGCAAGGTTGTTAATGTCTAATTCCTATTTAAAGAACAGATAATGCTTTATAATCCTGTTTAGCTACCAGCATGAACAAGTTTGCTGCCAATAGCAGAAAATAAGGAGGGGGGAAAAAAAAAAAATGATGTTCTCAGCCTTTCTAACAGTAACACATTGAAAATGTTGTTGTATATTTACATGATCCATGTTATAGGCATATGTTAGACTGCTGCTAGCTGATGCCTAATAAGCAAGCTTTTGACAGTGTTGCTGTGTAATCACAATTCCCTTAGTTAAGGCTTTACACTGCTATGACTTCTGCCAAGACTTTTAGTTTTGCCTTGACTTCAGGAATTATGACTTAGAAGTTCTATATTTATCTTAATTGGGTGGATTAAAGTGTCCTTAAAATCCAAATTAAATCTAATCTCTAAGGGGAAAAAAGCCCTCTGGGATTACCTTTTTGTTCTTTTCACAGAGATCCTTCAGTAGTGCATCAAGTTCATTTTCATCTATATATCCATTGCCATCCTGAAAAATAGCATTAAAGAGAACATCAAGCATTTATTCTTCTTTTCAGAGGTTTTCCCCAAATTCTGAAAACAAGTGCCATTAAACTAATCAATTAATAAAAAGGCTTTCTAAAGACTTACTTGATCATACATCTCAAAGGCTTTATTGAACTCTTTTGCACACATTTTGACACCCTATACACCAAAAAGAAAAAGAAAAAAAATCCATTTATGACACTGAATATGTGTAATATTAACAGTTTAACCATAAGACAATGAATTCTTACCTGAAATTTAATAAGAAAATTTTCCTGTACTGGGAGTAGCCTTTGGACATAAAAAACAAAGGTCAACATATTTACTGTAATTAGTATATAATATTTGTTCTGAAAGGAGACAGGAGGCATACCTGGCTAGTTCAGTAAGCTCCAACTTTCCATCATTGTTTGCATCAAACATCCTGAGCTGAAAGAGTACATGTTTTTACATTACTAATTGCAATTAATTAACATAGTAAAGAAAACACTTCTTTGGAAAACAAACTTAATGAAATTTAGCCTTTGTTTAACACTGAAGTGATGGCCCCAGGTTTTAACTGTCTCATTTACCATGTAATACATGTCTTTAATGTGCGGAAGAAATAATTTATAGTCATTAATTGTACTGCAAAAGCCTGATAAGAAACCAGATGAACAATTTTGATTAACCTACTCCGAGGTAGGTCTTAACCTGCCTAGAGTGATGAATGTCCCATATAAGAAATGTGCGTAAATTATTTATAAATAGAAATGTTGACATGATAACATTTTACTTTTTACTTCATGTCATATAATAATAGCATCATTATTCTCCCTTCATAGAGCTGGAACAATAGTCAGGTAAAGTTCAACAGAATTCCAGACATTCAATTTCTTAGGAAATTATAGACATTTCATTCAATTGGCTGCTGGGCTTAAATATGTAAAGATTGCATTCTTTTCCTGTGATATATTTCAATAAAAGACTGAAGAGGTGCAGTAGACATTTTATTGGTAGTATAAAAATGGGAAATAAAGTGTCTGCAAATAATTCTAATCAAATTGTAGGAATAGAAATATATAAAATTTGACAAAATAGGCAAATACTACTTCTAATCACTCTTAATCATGATATTGCTTTAGAGTGCTTTCCATTTAGCCCTTGAAAAGATGAGCTCCTGCTGCATATATTTGTTATTAGAAGTAGCTGGAGATATTATCCCTGCATGGAACTTCCTCTCCCATTTTTTCTGTCTGTATAGTTCAGTTTTTCTACTTTCAGATAGTATTTTGCCTTTGCTATATAAGAGACACAAAAGCAGCAAACTGTACAAAGCATTTTTAGGCATTGTACTGAAAACAAATACCACCACCCACACTCATCCCATCACTTTCAATCACAGTAATTCCAGATGTAATTTTTAGCTAAGAGGAAAAGTTGAGCTGTGTATCAAGGTAAGTGAACATCCTTTCAAATGCCATGAAAGAAAACTCATTTTCATTTTTCTAAGATACAGCGAATGGCAATGGAGAACAGAAAAGAGACCAATTCTATAAACATTTCTGCATAACACCCTAGCTCCTTCTAACACCTCCCTTCCTTGTGTAAAAGCATCTGCTTTGTGTGCATTTCACATGAAGGAGTTATATTTAGAGGAGGTAAGCAGTGGGAGCTGTAAAGTCAATTGTTTTAACAGGATGTTAATAACTGTGCCTGCCTGCAGGTTCTAGATGCTGTGTGTTTTCCATCAGTCTTAGTTCTGAGTTTCTGAGGAGATTATGGAAGTGTTGGCTTTAAAAGTTCTTCCTTATTGCTCTTAATTCTTTGTCAATGTGTCTCTCTGCCGAGGCACTTTAATACGAAGGTCCAAAACTAAATGAATAGGATATGTGTTTTATCTTCACTGGGGAATAAACAGTGACAATTGCTAAATGTAAATTTAGGTAAATGGCTTGTACAACAAACCAGCAGACTCCTGTCAGGAAAGAAACAAGTTTTGATCAACCGTTCTGACTTCAGGCCACTTTGAGTGCTTGCATCAAAAACCTAGCATGTTTTTGATGGCTAAAAATATTTTGGGATGAAACCAAAGTAGGAAAACCAAAGTACAGTGTTAGAAATTTCATGAAAACAAGAGTTCTGAGTCTTTTTCATCTTGAAATTTCCATTCAGATGCCAGTAGTGGTCTATACCATGTAGCACAGTAGTGGTGGATAGAAGAAATGCTCGGAGGAAATAGTTGATTTAAGGCCAGAGAAATGACAGTTTGGTTATAGTGCATAATAGGAATATTATTCTTTTATAATTACACATAGGAAGTGAGAAGAGTGTGGTTCTTGTAAATCTATTAAGAATTCATGCATTGATGGCTTTTAGGACAAGAGACAAACACTGCAAACAGGGAAAATATACAGAGTGATCAAAGTATGATAATGTAATTATGACAAGCACAGTTTTTCTCCTTTGAACTCTGAAGTCTTTGATTTTATCCCTAACTTTGATTTTACCCCTAACGGAATGGGGAAGTAAAACAGGGGAACATTCTTTGCACCACACTTTGACAGGATCTACTGTTTAATAAGCACCAGGAAGGTTCAAAATTCCTGATCATTTTTTGTAGCAGCTCTGAAAACTACACAGCTACTGGGGTACTTGCAGTGCTTGATGTCATCTCAGCGCTGCAATGACACAGCAGCCTCATTTGGCCTGATTATGACTTAGTGGGGCCCAAGTAATTTGGAACCTTCTAGCAGCTGAAGCTAAACACAGTCTTGACAAAATATGCCGTTATAGATTCTTACCATTATTTCTGTATATTCTGTTAGCTTTGAGTCTTCAATCTGCTTATTTGCTTTCTGTAATAAATCTTTCAAGAAACTCTGTTGAAATAAAGAGAGTGTAACAGGTGAATTTTTATCTATGGTATAAAATGCTTGACTTGCTAACTTCAAATTAAAGTAATGGGAAATACTACTTCCAATTTAATTTTTATTGTTGCAGTTCAAAATAAGTAAGAAAAGGCATAGCAATTAACAGTTATGTCTGTAACAGTTTCTTTATGATCATTTCAACTATACTACACAGTTTCATAAAGCGCTGTACATTGTATGACATTTGTTGTAATGTGAATTTGGAAGAAATGGCTTGACATACCTCTTCATAATCAGTTCTATCAGTAAATTAAACCAATTAACCTTGAGACTCCTTGGAAAACTTGGATGCCAACACAGGAAAAATTTTACAGAAAAGATCAATGATTAATCATTTTCCTCCTTGCCTATGGCAGTAACTGATGCTAGAAGTGAACATGTTAACCTTAGTCACTCCCTCTCGCCTCATACTTTAAATCCGTGTGGCCAATTTTGCTAGATTTATTATTTTTTTTTTTTTTATGAGAATTGGATGCAGCATCCTGTGGCTTTCTAATCAGATATTTTGAATGACAGCCATTTTTACTTAACAAAAATACTACCGATTCTACCCATGCAGAGGTTGAAATTTCTGTTACAAGACTGTTAAAAAAATTTCAGCTGTACTCTTTGTAAATGGACATTACTACAGAAGTATGTTTAATCTTATGTGCTCTCGTGGAAAATAGGGCTAACCTGTCCATCAGAATGTCTTGTGACAAGATAATTTACACTTAAACTTTCCTTTGTCACTGTCTGATCTGAGCTGTTACCAAAACATTTCCAAATATGCAGTGATGGAGAGTCTGACTCCTCCTGAGACAACATATTCCACTGCTAGAATTGTTGATGGAAAGTTTTGCTCATTTCCAACCTAAATTGCTCGTTGAAAGTAATTAAGTAGGTGCATTCCTTACACAGCAAATATTTAAAATGTTTGGGCATGGCAAAAAATATAAATTATTCCTAAAATTAAAATTTCACATTTATGTCTTATTTTCAGAGACTTGTTTCTCTGAGATCTCATAGCACTTGAGAGATAGGACCATCAGGGGTCCAGTTAAAATTTCTTAGTTCTTCAACTATTCCTAAGTTAGCCCTGCCTTTTTAAAGTCTATTTTAAATTATAGCAGCTGGCAACAGTCTGTAAAGAACTGTCTAACAACTGGAGAGTAATCAAGAGCTGCATGTTTGGCCTCCTCCTGCTTGTGACAACTTCTGATACATAAATGTGCTGTGAGCAGGCAGCAGAAGAATGGGCTTGTCTGTCTGCGGGCTACATTGAGGAGGATTCCTTGGTAAGTGCCATACACGTACAAAATTCAAAGAAGGGAAAAGGAATAAATTGAAAAAAATAGACCAAACTAGATGGATAGACACTGCTAAGTCTCTTACTACGAATGGTTTTGACTTCTCTGAATATAATCTACAGCAACCGAACGGTGGAAAAAAAGCTCCTTTCTACTCAGTCTGCTGTATATGGCAGCTCTCCTATGGGGAAAGGCTGAGAGAGCTCAAATTATTCAGCCTGAAGAAGAGGAGACACAGGGGAATTTCATCAGTGTCTATAAATATGTGAAGGAAGGGTGCAAAGAGGACAAGAGGCAATGGGCACAAATTGGAGCACAGGAGGTCCCTCTGGGCAGCAGGTAGAACTTCTGTGCTGTGCATTGCTGGAGCACTGGCACAGGTTGCCCAGAGGCTGTGGGTAATCCTCCCTGGAGACCTTCAGAAGCCACCTGGCCATGGGCCTGGGCCCCCTGCTCTGGGTGTCTCTGCTGGAGCACGGGTGGGCCAGATGGACCCAGAGAGCCCTGCCAGCTTCAGCCATTCTGTGATCCTGCAACAATGATTCAGCACCTACAAATTTATGTTAGTTTTATGACAAGAGTAAATCATTCTAGTTTCAAGTTTTGTTAATTCTCTAAGACTGAGATGATTAGTGGAATGATTCTGCCCTTTTTATGCATTTTAAAACTGATA
The DNA here is from genome assembly GCF_019232065.1 of Centrocercus urophasianus. Lineage (NCBI taxonomy): Eukaryota > Metazoa > Chordata > Aves > Galliformes > Phasianidae > Centrocercus > Centrocercus urophasianus. Next base: position 23,528,791 of record NW_024884253.1, read on the forward strand.
GATACCTCCCACCAAGTTAGCTGAGCATGGGCAAGACAATTCCAGCTGTGTTAACAGTAGTGCAGTGGAAATTGAACAAGTTGATGATACTTGAGAGAGCACAAGCAGCCCAGTAGAATAATGATTAATAGTAATTATGCCCATAGGAAAACAAAAACACACACAAAACAAACAACATCACAAAATCAGCCTCTACCCTAAACAGCCTCTGAGAAGAACAGTGTGTCTTACACAGGACTGTCTGGTTTCCCAGGGCAGAAATAATCTTTCCTACTTCTCAGTGAGAGCATCAGCCATCTCAAGTCACTTGAGACAAATATTCATCTGAGTTAAACCACATTTTTAGAAACATTTATCAGATTAGAGATGCACTTTAAATGATTTACTGGTGATAAAAACACCATCTAATCATATTGCTTTCAGTTGTGTCTGAAATGCAAAAATATGCACCAATGAGTACGAACAAACAGATCCAGTGTCCATAATCCAATCTCAAATCTCATTTTGTGCACACTCATTAGTATCGGCTTACCTTAAGTTCCTCAGAATCAATGAAGCCACTGTGGTCACTGTCATATTTTCTCCATGTCTGCAATCAGATGATTTGATAATGAATTTATGGCAATCAGGTCTCGGATGACTTTACAGAAGGAAAAATTTCACAGTGTACCTGCATGAAATCTTCACTCGACTTTAGCTGCTGGCACCTAAAGAACAACAGGAAATTCTCCTCCGTCGGCAACACCTGAGCAAGCTGTGACAGATTTTAAAAAATTAAATTAAGTTCTGATTTTCCATTAGGTCAGATGAGCTTTTGAATGAGTATGGCACTTTTAAAAGCGTGTGAAATTCTGCATGGTCCTACTGTCTTAGTATACCCTCATAAGAACCTTCATCCCATAAGCCCAAACATCAGGATGATGCCTCTGAAAGGCTTCTGGCTTGCAGCTTTTCCATATTCACCCAAGTCAAACAGAAGTGAGGACTGAGGTAAGGCAATGAAACAGCAGTTTACTGAAGGAAAAAGGAAAAAATTGACCTGTTCAAAGTCAGGATCTGTGGTAAAAACCTCACAATCAGTGAGAAAGGGAAAGCATGAAACAAAGATATTTAATGGATGAGTTTGAAAGACCATGAAAATTAAGAAAATGAGGAAGAAAAATCACTAACAGATACCGAATATGAGGAAGAAGAGGCAAGAACAAGTGTGTAAGGAAAGCAGAAAAATAAACCAGAAAAAAAAAAAAAAGAAAGAGTATATAAAGGTTGGTAGGGCAAGGAAATGGCAAATAGCTGTCATTTGTCAGATACAGAAACATTTTCAAGAAGAGCTATAACTATCAGAAGGAAATCAAAACTACTTTTAGCCCTACAGAATCAGGGGTGGTGTTTTTTTCCAATGTCTGTGTTACAAAAAGCTTTTTTAAAATCAGACATTATTGTACTGATTTTTTGAAAATGTTCATTTACTATAACTCAATTTTGACAAGTGACAAATGTAGAAGATGGAGAGTATGCTATATAATTTAAAGTAAAATCATGATTTGTTTTTAACAAAAGCCCAATATTTCTTTTTCTGTTCTTAAAATGTATGAAATATTTTTTGATTAGAGAAAACTTTTAACTTGAAGAATAGACCAGCTGTGCTTACTAGGAAGAGAAAACAGGGAAAGAAAGATATCTTAGCTGCATTATTTATGAAAAATGACATCTGCAGACTTCCTGTATCTCCATCTTAAAATTTGTATTCACATTTTTGCTTCATTCATTTCACATGCTCAGATTTCTTGTTTTGCTATTGCCTTATTTAGTGCTATCACCCAACTGCTCAGGTTTTTTGGGGGGTTCCCATGGTGCTGTAGGTGACTTCAGCTCTCCCTGTCACTGTATAGGCACAACATAGTTTCTCTAAAATTATCTGCTCAAGAAGTCAGTCATATTCATCAAGTGCTTGTACAGCTGAAAACACAAGTCAAAGTACTCTTCTTACAGAACAGAGCCACTGATTACAGACTGCCAAGCATCAGTGTTTTGAGTGTTTTTGCTAAATGGCTGAATTGAAAATCTAATCAACTTAAACAATGTGTTTCTGTCAGCAGCTTTTGAAATCTACTCCATTATAAATAGCAAATAATGTGTGGATAAGTATGCATTCATATAGGTGTAGCAGCTAAATGTGTGGAATTTAGTACCAGTTTATGGAAAATTTTCCTTATTTCTCCCATGAGAGGAAGCTCTGACTTTGGGAGTATATAAGCTGTGCTGCTCAACAGCAAACACTGAATGGAAGAATTGATAAAAAAAACACAGTCTGGGGAAGTGATTGCTTATCACAATGGGACCTTTCCAAAGAATCATGAACAGCTTACTAGCAGTACCAAACTGTGTATGAGGCACAAATAGCAATAGCAACTTAGTGCTTCTGTGCACCCTACTGCTTTCATGAGTAAGCGAGGACAACATCAAAGCCCAGGCTCGACTTAACTCTCCCTCCTCAGCTGCAGACTGAGGTAGATCTTTGTACGCTACCTAGCAGGAAAAAATACTCTCAGTTATTAAGACAATATAAGAACTATTTTCTAGAAATCATTCTTTAAATAAATGTCGGTAATTAAGATTCCTTTTGTATAATTCAGCAAATTTTCTTCTCAAAATCCTATAATGGAGAATGGGAGTAAAAATCGTTTATAGTAGTCAGTGGTTATTTTTATGGCAGAAGCAATTGTCAAAGGATGTGAATGTGGAATTACTACTGTCCTGAGTCTCAAAAATCCATGTTCCACATCTACATTTTAGTCCAAGCATTAGCCTGAATGAACACAAAAAGTGAAAGAAAGGGCTCTTACAAAATGATAAGCAAGTATAGAGGTCTGGCTCTGCATTTGGCTTGTGAATGCTGGCTAAGATCTAGAGGACTAAGTGTAATGTGCTTCCAAAGACAAAGCTGACATTTAATCTGAGCACCAAACTGAAAATCCACTCCTTCCTCTATCATAGAATCATAGAATCACCAAGGTTGGAAAAGACCTAAAAGATCACCCAGTCCAACCGTTCACCTATTCCCAACAGCTCCTACTAAACCATGTCCCTCAACACAACATCCAGTCTTTCCTTGAACACCCCTAGGGTCGGTGACTCCACCACCTCCCTGGGCAGTCCATTCCAGTGCCTGACCACCCTTTCTGAAAAGTAATACTTCCTCATGTCCAGCCTGAATCTCCCCTGCCGTAGCTTGAAGCCATTCCCCCTGGTCCTATCACTAATGACACGAGAGAAGAGGCCGACCCCCAGCTCACTACAACCTCCCTTCAGGAAGTTATAGAGAGCAATGAGGTCTCCCCTGAGCCTCCTCTTCTCCAGGCTGAACATTCCCAGCTCCTTCAGCCTCTCCTCATATGGCCTGTGTTCCAGACCCGTCACCAGCTTTGTTGCCCTCCTTTGAACACGTTCCAGGGCCTCAATATCTTTCTTGCAGTGAGGGGCCCAAAACTGGACACAGTACTCGAGTTGCCGTCTCACCAGTGCTGAATACAGGGGAACAATCACCTCTCTGCTCCTGCTTGCAACACTGTTTCTGATGCAAGCCAGGATGCCATTGGCCTTCTTGGCCACCTGGGCACACTGTCGGCTCATATTCAGCCGAGCATCAATCAATACCCCCAGGTCCATTTCCTCTACGCCGTCCTCCAGCCACACCGCCCCAAGCCTGTAGCGTCCCCTGGGGTTGTTGTGGCCGAAGTGCAGGACCCGGCATTTGGCCTTGTTGAAACTCATCCCATTGGCTTCAGCCCAGCTCTCCAGCCTGTCCAGATCCCTCTGTAGGGCCTCGCTACCCCCAGGCAGATCCACACTTCCAGCCAATTTGGTGTCATCTGCGAATTTACTGAGGGTACACTCGATGCCCTCATCGAGGTCATCAATAAAGATATTGAAGAGGACAGGCCCCTCTATGAAGCCACCCAGGTCTCCTCTTTATCTCAGCCCACAAAACTCATTATGTGAAAGACATTTTCCTTCAGCTGCTGGGGTATCCGGTCTGATGGCTGGGAATCCAAATGCATTCACATATAAATTTTTTTAAACAACATTCATACTTCCTTATTTCAGAAAAAAAAGTGTTTACTGTATTATGTAAATTGGGAGCAATCTGGAATTACTGGGCATTCTTATTTATAAGGAAGGAGAATCAAGTTCAAATACCAACTTTAAAATCATACTGCTTGTAAAACTTAGGCTGAGTCCCATCAGCACTTTCCAAATCAAGCTTCGTGCTGATGTCAGTGAAATAAAATATAGATCTTGGGTTAGGAAACTGCTATATTAAGGGAGAGTCCCTTCAGTCACTGGACTGAGTGCTGTCATTATTCAGTGGCTTCAGTGGATGCTGAGTATGCTTGGCAGCTCACTGGAGGTGGTAAGCACCTTACCGTATTAGGCCCTGTGGGATTTGCTCACCTTTACGCATTAAGTCAATAGTACAATCAGAAATAGAACTTGAAAGGCAAAACTCTCCTTTATCTTCCCTAAGTAAAGAACAACAGTCACTGCAGGCACTGTCTGCTTATTCTTCTTGCATAATGCTTGCTATTACACAATTCAAAAGTACTGAATTAAGTGGGATTATTCAATAATAAATGAATAAGCAGTTGTTAGCACAAAAATAATTTGTAATGCTAAGTATTGTCAAAAGACGTATTTTAAAATTGCTTACAGCCGCAAGTGAAAGAAACTGTGTTTCCATAATTTAGTCATAGCTAGGTTTTCATATACATAAGTATTTTCAATTCAAACATATGACTGAGGAGGAAAAATATCTTCAAATGATGTATTATATCACTAGTGATACATTCTACTGAGTTTTACAGACTCTAATCACTTTTCTATTTTAAAAATAGCTACTGACCCAAAGTTGGTCACTGTAGAAATTTTGCAGACCTGGCTTGCTTTCAGCTGTTTCTTAATTAGCTATCTTAGATCATATTTCACACTATCAGAAAAAAATAATAATCATATTTAATAATAAAACTGCAGTCTTTACTGCACTCAGTGTGACATAAATGTGTTGTAGATTTAGGCTTGAAATAGTGGTTTCTCAAGCTGTAACCCAATGACCTCTCCTTTCTGATTTGCAGCACTGAACAATGAAAGCATGAGAAAATACAGTGGTTCCCTACTTCCCAGAAAGTCATCTAAATTATACAATTGTTGAGAGTCTGCAAGTGTAGAAAAGGTTGGCTGACTGCACCTTTGTCCTCTTTAGAAAGTGGTAGAAAGGAATGGAAATATTCTGCCTCAGGTTTGGTTAAAGAAAAGGCTGGATTACAACTACTCTTAAAATTCTGCTTAAGTTTGCCATGATTAACATCCTATTTTGCCATATATGTGCATTGACTACCTATAGCGACTGCCCAATTACATTCACTTGCAAGTTACCTTACTACAGGAGCGGTGATGGAGTGTTAGTTGAAAATCATATGTAGAGATAAATCGTATTTACCTTTCACAATTTAAATTTCTAAAATAGAGCTTCTAGCTGCTTTACAGGAAAACTGCATTGTGTTGATGCTTATTTATACTGAATCAAGTATGCAAAGTTAAATGAAGTGTAGTGAAATATCTGGCAAAGGCTAAGGAATATTTTGCTTTTGGGTAAGGAAAAAAATCATTAGTGAAAAAAACACTAAAGATTCTCAGAGAAAGAAATTTTCTGTTTTAGTAAAAATCCAAACTATTTACTATCTTACTATATAACTATCTTACCTCAACAATTCCTATTTTTCCATCAGTAGCCTTGCCATACTGGTCCACGAATGCTTTCATTTCAGGTGTTAAGTCCTGTAAAGTTATAATGAAAGAATCAATATTTTTCAGATGCAGAGAAATGTATGCAAAGTACTTAAATATTCCATCAGTTGTCAATAAATTTACTACATTTGATTAAATATTCACACTTAATTATAGCTGGATTTCTCAAGTTGAAGTGAAAATGAGTAATTTTTTTAGGACAGATAACATCACTGTGATGAGTTGTATTTCCTAAGGGGTGATATTATAGTCAACGTGAGTGATTGGTTTCTAAATTTTTAGAACTCCTATTTTAGTTTACAGAATAAAGAAACTGAGAAGACAGATGTGTTGGAAGATACATATAACAGCTCTTCTGTTTGAAGAGGATGACAGTGAAGTTCATTCTTAATCTGTTTTCTCAGTTTTCACTATTAAATGACTAAATTGAAGGCAGCGCAAAATCCTTCAAAATAAGAAACATTTCAGTACAATACCTCTGCATACCAATATGGCCTTTCCTCATCTGTGAGCTGATTTTACCTGAACAATGGATGCTATTTTAGCTCTAAAAGAACTAACCATAATATCATATTCCTCACTGTCAAGTATATAGTTATCACGAAAACAGAATCCAAATGTCACTGCTGTAATTTAGAGAGAGAAGGCTTGGGAGAGAGACGCTTTGAGCAGCACCTTAAATCTGACATAACAAAGCCAGCATAATTGTTTTTTGTATAAATTATGTCTCTTACTATATATTTGTACTCAAATACTATCTTCAGCCTAAGTTACAGCAAAGGTGCCAGCCTCAGGATGAATACTTATACACCTGATTTGACACTTCAACTGGACTTGCTTTGCCTTGCTATGAGCTGCCATCAACTTTCATTACTGATTAAACTTCTATTTTTCCTTGTATTTCTTATCAGACTGAGACAGTAAAACCATGCAGCAAGAATCAGGACTACAGCTATATTAAACTAATGGAAAATTCTATGCTTATAGATGAAGATATAGCTGTCATTAGAAATTAAAGTTTTAGTTGCTATAATAGTTCTGGTTATACAGGACCTAGGTGAATTTCTCACTGGAGACATGGGAACTATCAGCTGTACAAAGTCTGTTGAAGTTTGTCCCAAATTTCAACTTCAAATGCTAACTTAAATGTCAGTTCTTTATAGATGATACAATCGTGGCCTAGTATCCTATTTATGTCAAAGTCATCCATGGCAGGTTAGTAATTTGCCACAGCTTTAATTAGAGAAGTAGTTATTAATACAGTGCAGTTCAATGTCACCTCTCATCTAATGATCCCAAAGTGGGCATAGATTTGTTTAGCAGTTGGAATGGAGAATTTAGACACCTGGATTTTAATTAGTCCTTGTTAAATATTTTGCTAATTCTTCTAGTATCACCTCCACAGTGCCAAACAGTGGTCAGCCACTACAGGAGACATAGCTGCTTAGAGGCTACATGAAACAGGATGCTCATCCTAGTCCAGAAAGAGTCTTTTTTCTTTTTCTTGGTGCTCACTTCAGCTGCTTCTGAGGTAGCTGACAAGTCATGTTATTCAAATACATGTTCAGTCAAAAAACTTGTTTAAACTTAATCAAGTGTAGTTGCTTAACGCTTGAAATTAAGAAACTTCGCACCTTCATCTCCCCTCCTAAAGCTTAAGAGTCACTTACTCAACCAAGAGGAGTTGTAGAAAAAACAGCTCTGTTTTGGGATGATTTTTGAAATGTAAGGATAGATGGCACTACAGAAGCGCTTACATGACTGCATTGATAAACATCTATTAAATATTGGAATTAATATTGGAATATTGAGAAATACTGTCCTCATCTGTATATGCAGAGCAAGTGAGTTAACAAATGTGAGTAACTTTCCAAGATCCACTCTACTGACCTCTGTGTCACTCATTTACACTCCACAGGTTCTTCTCGTAACTTGCACACTTAGAGAACGTATTGCATAAAAAGTAGGGCACAGCAAATGGAAGCTCTGTCTATACATTTATACAGTTTTTATCTTTAAAAAACTGTCAGTTCTTTCATAATGTCTGAAAGTATGCCAGATCAAATCACTATCTATCACAATGCATGAAGTGAAAACACATAGCGTGACCAGAGAAAAGCCCAGGCCCTTAAACCCAGTACACGTCTATCCTTTGGAGCACTGGCAGTTCCAGCAATGGGGCTAACAGCAACCAAGCTGCATGCTATTGCTCCATCTTAGGAAAAGCAACTGTGAAAGTAGTACAGGCTTATTGTGTGGATTAATAAAAAGATTAGAATTAGAACATAATTAGAACAGCTCTCTGTAGCTGGGAATAATACTTAGAAATCTTAAACCATCCTATTCAATGACAGAATCAATGTGATTCTTTAATGCATACGGCATGACTGATGTAAAATCCAGCTATGAAGAATGCATAATTGAATATTTCAAAAATAGTGAGCAGGAAAATGACTTGAAATGCAAAAGTTAATGATGACAAAGAAGCTTTGGCGTGTTAAGGGAAGGACAGATGAGGAAATGACATATAACTTACACTAGTTTCTCAATGTGTCCCTTCTAGCAAAAGAAAAGAAATTTAAAGCTACTGAATTAGCATCCCACGAGACAAGACTTGAACTAATGAGATGCTTGTTTGGCAAATGAACCTTCAAATCCAAGAATCAGCTTAGATTTGACAGCTGAAATGACATACATTCATAATCCAGAAAAAAAATTCAGAGGTCAAGGTAACATCTACCAAAGGCAGAGTCAATAAACCATGTACCAAATTTGATGTTGCTACCGTGAATTGCTCTTCTCAAAAGAACACCCCAAAACCAGGCTTGATTCAGAGAAATGGCAAAAGAAAGCTTAATTAAGCTCCTGAGTGTTTTCAAAACAGAATGTGAGATACAAGGAAAGGTTACTCAAAAAATAGAATGAATGATGAAGTGTAGCAGATAAGAACAGTTCTGCAAAGTTCTTCCGTGTTACTTTGAGCAAGCTCTATTTTTAAGAGATGCACACTTCTTTTGAGAGAGAAAAGATTCTGATTTTGAAGTAACTAGCATTTTTCCTTCAAGCTTCTAATTCATTTTTCAAATTCCTAAATATCGTCAGCACTTCTACTGACAATGTCATTGATACTAAATATAAACAGGCTTTAGTATCTTCTTTCTAACAAACAAACAGGAGTTTCCTTCACTTCTCTACAGAAAAGAGATATTTTCTGTTATAATGTCTGACAGGCACAGAAGTTGTACTTATTTTTTTCTGTGCAAAAAAAGAAAGAACAAAACCACCTATTCCCTCTGAAAACCAATTTTCTGTATGGGTTTTTGAGGCTTTTTGAAATTTTAGTTTGTTCTTATTAACACTCATGAAAATGAGTGTCTACAGCAATTGCTATAAGAATTGACTGATACTAAGACTTAAAAATGAGGCATTGCTGGGAGACAGATTTTCAAGTGTGTGAAGTCTGCACTCATAGAATTACTAAGAAGCTAACCACAAGAAGATTTTCCACAAAATTTAAGAGTATGATTGTTGGTTTTTTTTCTTTTTTTAAAATTTGCTTCTAAAATCTACAGCAATATTAAAGTAAGTTATAGAAAGGTTATTGCTCAGTTCAGAGTTTGTTTTGTTTTGTTTTGTTTTTAATGTTAAGTAATAACTTATTTCCACAAAGCACACATGCTAATTGGCTATTTTTTCTTTTCCTTTCTGTTACTTTGGAAATGTTTTAGTGTAGATTGACTTGAGTAGACTTGGTAATGTTATATATTTGAACATGGTGCTAAGTAGCCTGTTTTAGAAACTGATGACCCATAATTTATTTGTTAAAAAGATTCACTGCTATTTAAATTCAGATCTTTTCATGGAACCGTTCCTCTCTCTTTCTCCCTCTCTCCTTCTCTCCACACTCTCTTTTTTTTTTTTTTTTTTTTTTCCCCCCAAGTGGGAATAGTTTGGAGGAAATTTATAATTAAAAAATTAATAGCTGGCATTTGACAACAGCGTCAAAAACGTTGATGTCTCTGCCAGCAATCTGAACTACCAGGATTTGGTACTCATATTCCTGGTGTGCAACATTGGCAAAGGGCAAAAAGTGTTTAGCAGTCATCTGCAGATCTATTTACTGACCACCAAGGGGCAGGAATGCATTTCAGCCCGTACTGTCCATTAAGCATGATATTAAAAGAGCCCAACTAACTTGAAGAGTTTGGTTTTCTTTTCTATTTTCTCTCTCTTTTTAAAATAAATTTATTTATTTTTTTAAGTATCAGTGCATATCTCCATCAGGTTGCAACAGGACAAAGTCCACCCATGACAAAAGGATAATGTCCATGCATTTCTGAATTTTCTTGTTAAGCCCTTTGAGAAGTACCAGCTCACAGACTGGTGAGATGTGAACAAGACCTGCTCTGCAGCTGAATGGACACCCCTGACACCACCCTTCCAAATCAGAGGGCATGTTTCATTTAAAACCTGCTTATTTCTAACCCATCTACTTCTCTGCCTCGTGAGGCTACTGGATGAACTGTGTGAAAGCAACAAGGAACAGAAGGAACAAAGGCACTGGGGTTTGCTCAAGAAAACTCTTCTTTCCCAGAGGGGATGGAAAAAGTGGGGCAAAAGGTTAACCTACCAAGCCTGCCTTCTTCCGCGCCTGCTGCAGCTCCTGGATGAAGTTTTGTAGCTCCTTCCCATCCATGTACCCATTGCCTACAACAGAAAGAGTTACGCTTGTGGTCACCGCTCCCTCCAAACTCTCTCCGCTCTTCAGCGCTGCCAGGGATGTCTCTAGCCCGCGTTCTCCCTGCGGAGCTGCTCCCGCACTCCTCGCCCGACCTCAACCCCAGCCGTGCGGTCGTGCCAGCTGCGGGATGGCGGCCAGGGAGTGGTGGGACCCCCAGCCTCCCCCTCGCACACCCCCCGCCGGCCGCCCCCCGCCAACCCGGGAAGGGGAAAGGAGTCACCGTCGGAGTCGTAGTGGTGCCAGATCTCGAAGAACTGGGCGGCCGAGATCTCCACGCCCTGCAGGTGCGTCTCCGCCGTCATGGTGGGGGTGCGGAGGGGCTCAGTGGGGGCGCTGTCCGCGGTGCTGACTGTGCCCGCTGCCGGAGCGGCGACGGCGGCGGCGGCAGCTGCGGCGGCGACGACTCCGAGGGCTCCTCCCGCCGCCGCCCCGCCGAGGGCTATTTATGGGGCTGGCCCGGCACGGCCACTCCCCCCCCCCCAGCACTCCCCTCCCTCTCCGTGGGCCTCGGCGCTGCCTCCCGCCCTGGGCGGGGGTAGCCGGAGTTCTCCCGCCGGCGGCAGGGGCCCCGAGTTCTCGCCAATCATCCCTGCCCCCGGGCAGCTGCCTTTCAGTGCGAGGTGAGGGGTACTCGTTTGGGGCCCCGGGCAGAGACAGAAGTTGTTATGGGCCCCTCGCCGTGGTAGAGTGCTCATGAGATGCAGAGGATCTCCCTGTTCAGCCATTGGGCTTCTGCCTGGGTAAGAGTCCTGTGTGTCCGAGCCCTGCAGGAAGTCCCAGTGCAACAAAAAAACCCACATGAAACAGTATGTGGAAGCAAGGAATCTGCTTTGATCACACCATTTTTGGCTCCATAGCCTGGGAACAGAGATGGTGTATTTAAATATTTGGTCCTAATGTCATCCTAGCAGGTAGGAATGGAATACCACATAAGCTTACTCTTTCTCACTGCAGATGCTACCACAGCCTCTTCTAAATGCTAAGAGTTATTTTGGTATACAATCTTTGAATATTTACCCTCCTCTAGCAGTAGATTGGCGTGAGGAGACGGAGTAACTTATCAAAGATCTTCCTTCTATCACAGGATAGCATGGTGTTCGACCAGTAATAATGATTAGGTTCCCTTTGGGATGGATCATTTCAGTCTTTAGATTTACTTGGGTGCTCTTAGATGCTAAACCTGCCTTTCTTTCTCCTACAGTGTCCCTCGCACGCTACATTGAGTTAGCAGAGTTGAATGGCCAGGAGGGTTGGCTGACAGAACATTGCCAAATACCATAGGTAGCACAGTTAAGATGGGGGATGAGAACAGCTGGGAAGCTTGGGAATCTCCTTGTGTTAAGTAACTGACATAAGCAGCAGTAAGTAGTATGTTAAGTCTCATATGTAATGTGAGGACCAAAACTGATGGGATAATGCATAACAGAAGATGGCAAAAAGCCAAGGGGAATGGATAACCCAGCAGGATGAGAGGAGGATGCTTAGTTAAAGTCTGACATGTCCTGAGAGAGATTTTAGTAGATTGGGTGGCTGAAATCTTGTATGCATTATGGAACAAGGTGTGGGCATGGCAATTAAGTAATCATGAGACCTTGTACTTGATTCCCTTCATCTTTCCATTCTCCTGTTTCTCCACCTGTTATGTGCAGCTTTCACTCATTCTCTTGCTGCTATTTGGCTCTTCAAGGAGATATATCATGTAGGTCTGTGTTTTGTGATCTGCTGAACAAAGCATAGGTAAAATGAAAGGCACAAGTATTTGATAATTCATCTCTTTAGTTCGAAATATTTGTAAGTATTAGTGAAAAATGTTCATAAGGACTTTACAGCCACAAATACCTTTATGCACTTTTGAAATGGCTACAGTAACTTTAAATATTTACTTTCTATCTGTTTTTGTGCTGCCTTGTAAGAAATAAATAAATAAAAAATCATGGCTATATTAATTTCCCATATAGGCATTATTTTTCAGAAACAGCTTTCTCAGAGAAGTAGACTTCAATGGGAGCCAGATCCTGAAACTTCTGTGCCTCTACATCTTGCCTTGAAATGAAAAATCGCATGCTAATGTATTTCAAGAAAGTAACAGTGGTGACAAGAAAACAGAGCATTCATGAGGCTTTTTTTTTTCTTTGCTTTTTTTTTTTTTTTAACAAGAGCAAGTACCTGGCAGGGCCCTGGCCATGACAGCGGAAGTACAGTGAATTGAGCCTGGGACTATCCTTTTACCTGGGAAAGACAACAGGGTGCTAGTGACGCAAGGACACTGGAAGGAGACAAAGGTGGAATTGGCATTTCCATCATTTTTACACAGAAGAGATCTGTGCCAATGAGGCAACCTCTTGTATTTGCCAAGCGTATTGAATTACTAAGTTCAGTGCAGAATTTCAGCTTCCAACAGCATGCTCAAATGGAAAGTGAGTGTTTCAACAGTTCTTTGACTTGCATCTTATGTTGATTTGCTCCTTGCTGTGCACCATTTTCAAATGGCGCATCAAACCTTGTCCTTGTTACCTGTCACTGACCCAGAAGACTGTTTCTGGATGATAGAGAAGAATTCAGCATTGTTTGGAGCCAGCCCAACCTTTCTTATCTGATTTCTCAGGCTTTTAAGAGAAAAGGAGCTGTAATATTTACATTTTCAAAAGTTCTCAGAATAAAATATTTTGCATAGGTCACATGTGGCCAAGATGGCTTGGAAAGGTCTCATAGAAACTTTGAAAATACTCTGCTTCCTCTGACCAGGAACGTGCATAATCATGTGCAGGTAGGATACTTGGATGCACTGACATATCACTGTTTTAACAACTACAAAATCACTATTGTCTACAGAGCATTTATGTATTATTGTGCATTGTGTCTAAAATAGTGTATTGAAATGAGTGGGTTTGTATGTTCCTGCTTTGGCACTTGAAGTGATTCTGCACAGACATAAAAGTAGCAGACATTTCCATGCAAAAATAACCACTTATATAACTAACTGCACATCATATTTTCATGATTAATGAATTACCAAGCCACCATTCATATTTAATCCTACTGGACTCTGCTTCTTATGCAAAACTAAATCAGAAACTGGTCATTTCAATTCCATGAAGCTATTAATTTCCATTGGAAGAGAAAGCACTAGAAAAGGTCTAAAAATGCAGATATATACAGGATGTGATCCATAACCCAATGAAGTCCATGCAAATTTTTGCAATGACTCTAGAGGGCTTTATACAAGGACAAAGTTCTTCATATTTTCAGAAATTATATGTGTGGTAATGTGCATATTCCACACACTAATTAATGAATTACTTCACCAAGAAGCATAAGCTTTGTCATTCATTTTAGCTAGAGCTACTTGAAGTTCTCATTACAAAAAAATGAGCCAGATCCATATCCAGCAGAAGTCATGGAAGCTACAGTGAAGCCAGCTGGGAACTTAACCCAGAATCTAAGTGGATATGATTTTCTTTGAAAGCATTTGTTGTTCATAGATGTTCATCAAATGCTTTTAATTAATATATTTTGCATTTAGACTTTCTGAAACTTTCTAGTTATAACTACCAGACTTCTGTCTTCAGTCTCTGAAGAGGTTCTAGATATAATACCCCAACGGTTTCTCAAGATGTGTAGAAATCAAATACACTACTCACAACAGCAACTCAATCTAAAATATGCCCAAATAAAAAGCAAGGAATGGCAAGGTCAGACATTTAGAACAAGAAGCGTCAATGGAGAAGGAGAAAAACACAAAAATATTTCATCATGGCTTGAAGCATCACAAATTTGAATTTTGACAAGCAAACAGTACAAGAGACACCCAAATTTAAGTATTTTCAAATGAGAATATCCTACATGAGAAATGCACCTTTTCATCAGAGAAAAAGGATGTAAATGATGTCAATACTGAACAAAGACAAATACTTCTACGTGTACAAAGTCTTGCTAATGCTAGTCTTAATGGTGACAGATGCACAGATAGATAACTTTATCCTGGGAAACCAATACATTGGGAAAACTTCTTTCTCTGGCAAATCTTTGATCCAGATACTCAGATAAAATTTCCAAGCTTACTTGTGACACATCGACCAGACAGAAAAGCTGGAACAGTGTTGGTACCTGGTTTGGACTGTGGCAGAGTTTGCCAAGTAGCACTGTGCTCAGAAGTAGCACTTCTCAGAAGTGAGAAGACAATGTGCAGCTAGTTGCCAGCACATGTGGCTTGCCATGGGTTGAGGAATGTGTTATTCTCAAAATATTTCCATAATACTACTGGACAGTGTATCTCTTACCTAAGTGAGGTCACATCTGGAATACTGGGTTCCAGTTCTGGGGTCCAATTTGAGAAAGACACAGAATGGCTGGAGAGAGTTCATCTGCTATCCTGTATGATCCTTGAGGCCATCGGAGCATTTCTTTCTTTGCAGCTCACTTCCTTCAAGGACAACAAGGATGTTCAATACGGCTCCATCCAGCACAGCTCCTTCCAGCCCAACAAATTCCAAGGGCAGGGAATGTGAGCCCACAGCTCCTGCCCTGGGGGTACAGCCTGTTGATTGAAGGAATCCATCAATATGTTAGCTCTACAAATGCACAAAAAGCTGTAATGGAGGGCTGGCATCCCAGTGCCACCAGGAAAGGACCCTGAGGTAGTTGAGATCAGTTTGATGCTCAATACTATAGAAAATCTGGGAAACGACAGCAATTCTTCACAGTGAAACTTAAATTATATTCCTGAATCAAATCTTATCTTTTCCAAGGTGATGTTTACTGGTGTTTTTTCTTTTACTCTGTAGGCCTAATTATGAAATTTAAAAGATGCTCCAAGATGACCTAACCCTTGCTCTCTCTTATCTCCCACGGTATCTTAATACTGAGGGAGTGTGTGGTCTTTTATAATTGCAAGGAAAGCTACCCCTGGCATTAATAAGTCTTCAGCTGGTGCCTTGAGTTCCCTGCACCAGGGAGCACTTCTAAGGGGAGATGGGCTGTTGCTCATGGACTGAGTGCTTTTCTGCTAGTCAGATTCAATACTTATTAAAATCAGTATCTGTCTTTTTCTTGATTTCACAGAATCATAGAATCAGAAAACTGCTCAGGTTGGAAAAGACCTTCAAGATCATCACATCCAACCACTATATAACCGTGCTGCCCTAGGTCTAACAACTCTACACTGAATCATGTCCATGAGCACCACATCCAAAGGATTTTTAAACACATTCAGGGATGGTGATTCAACCACCTTTCCAGCAAGTTTCTGCAGGATTTTTTTTTTGTGGCTTATGTTGCATTATGCAAGACTGTATTTTTATTATCTTTTACTTCATTATGGATAATATGTACTTTCACATAATCCCAAGCAAATATGGCACAATGTAATAGTCCAGCAAACAGTTAACTGGAGAGTTTGTGCTACTAACCTGCTACGTGGTTGGTTACTGAATCTTTCAGAGACTCATCTTTGTGAGTGATCTTACCAGGAGACTGCTAGAAACTTAGTTACCTGATTTTGGAGGGTTTCCTCTGTGGAGGATTTTGCAGTGCCTTTTGAACACTTAGGACTGTGTGCAGTTCACAGCACAGTATGCTTGCTCTGGCTTAGCAATTAGGCTCTGCAATGGGAAACTCTCCGCTATTCCCAGAGTCCTTGGCTTCTGAGCACCAATTTTTGGGGAAAAGAAACATTAAATGGTGTTTGGGATCAGTCCTCAACAAACAGAGGGGGATTGGAAAGCTTCTCCTCTCTGTATGTTCCCTTAACTAAAGTTATTGTGAAGAGAATGAATCAAGAGAAACACAAACTGTCCTAGAGCAGCTGTGTAGGATAAAAGCATACTGTTAATTTGTAACTAGGAAATGCAATGTTCTCCAGAAAAACTGAATTAAAAATAATAAACTGGAATATTTTCTTGCTTGTGCTCAGAAGCTCACAATTTCTGTCCTGTCCAGTCTTTGTGCTGTAAGGGTCTATCACAGCCTTGTTGCTGCTTGAAAATTTAGACATTTAAACAGGACTATGGACTGTGGAAGTGTTCAATAGGCAACCTCAACCTTTTGTAAATAATGGAAAAACTTGCATTATCTCATTCCAAATTTTTTTATTATAGTTATAAGTCAACCCATGCAACTTCAAAGCCATAAAATTACATGGCGAGAGTCTCAAAGTGTAATATGGAAAAAACAATAAGTAAAGCAAACAATATTATAAGGTGAACAAGTTCATCTTTCAGGTCTAGTGAACTCAAAACTAGCTCAGCAAAAATGTCATAAGTGCCACTGTAATAAAGATCCCAGTAATTGCATGCTGATACACAGCAGTGTGAGTTCTTGGTATTGGCAGAAATCGATTCAGCCTCTGGCTGTAAGGCTGCAGAAATAGGCACGTAACTGTTTATTTATTTTCTGTGCAAACTGCCAACTGTAGTTCTGCTGTATGGTCCATTCTTACAGTTCTCACTGAAGATCAATGGCTGCTAAACTTGCATATCAAAGGGAAAACAACTCTTCCACATGCTACTATTTATCTCCCAAATGATGTGAACTCTTTTTACAAAGATTGATGAATTCTTTTTTTTTTCTTTCATGTTTTTACCAGCTTCTCTCCCTTCTTTTTCCCAGACTGGAAAAAAAATGTGGTTTTATCAACATTACATTGGGAAGTCAGACTTGCTGAGTATTTTCCATCTCTCTGATGTACAAAAATGCTTAGTGTTCTTTAAAAATGTAAATAATTTTCTTTGTAGATGAGTTCAATATCAGAAAAGAGAAGTTTAGTAAGGAATCTCTGTATTAAATCTCCAAGGCGTTTTGATGAGAATTGATGACTATTTCTAAGTAATTCGTGGATATTATATCAGTGTCTGGTAAGTATAGCTGCTTCTTGGAAGCTTGTAAAAGATACTTTAAAAAGCATTTATTTTACTTTATTTGGTCTACCTGCTTTCTCTAGGGTTCAAGATTAGAAGCTTTCCTTCCAACACTTCAAAATATAAACACTTAAAAAAACCGTCCAAGGTTTGCAGCAATTATTTGTTTTGATGGAGGAGCTAGACTCATTTCTGAGCAAAGATCAGGGCCTCTCCTCATGATCATGGAAAGAAATGCCATTTACAACAGCCAGAGAATGGAAAATGTTAGCAAGTCAGAGCAAACAGAAGATAAACACTAGGCTTTCACAACACAACAGTGCAGTGTGTCCAACTTGTTATCAGTTTACAACTTCAGACTCAAAACCCTCTTTCCGAACTGACGAAGTTCTTTGTTCCTCCTTTATTGAGCTGTGCCTGGGCTGCTGTACTGTTCCCACAGTGCCTCCTGCAACACTGGTGCTGTGCAGCTAGCAGCTAGCAGAAGTTTAAAAGCTGTACAGTCCAACTTACACTGAGTGAGGGGTTTTAGTACCTACCATCATTACATTAATGACAAAGTTCTTTCTGTCTTTTCAGGCATGGAAGTAGCAATAGGTGAGGCTGCTGGTTAGACTGGATGGAAGCAATGATTCCAAGTGAAAGCAATGTAAATTGGGAAAAGTTCATCCTATATTTAAATAGCTATAAACTAACCAGATCAATGAAATGTGATGGTTCACATTGCAAACATACCAATTCACCAGGTTTAGCATTCAGACATGAGAACATGTGTCACGAAAACAAGAAACAACCACTCTCCTGCCACAACACAAACTTACTTGTCCGTGCTTTTCCCTCAGTCTCTCCTAATTGCAGCGCAAGACTGACCTCAGCTCCATGTTCCTAGTCCCCCATTTGTTTGTGAGAGTGGCACAGGGGCACTTACAAAAGACTTTTGTCTTCCACAGTCCCACAGGCAAGATTTTTCACAGTCCCACAGGCAGGATTTTTCACAGTTTTTCCTTGTTATCCTCTATTAGCTGCAGTAGTGTTCTTCACCTGGGGCATGGAAACCCCACATCTTCAGGTGCTGGGCTGGCTGCCAGGTGCCAGCTGGTCTGCAGTGAGCGTGGCCCAGAGGCACTGGAAGGAGTGCAACAGCCCGAGGTCCAACAGCCCGAGGTCCCTACAATGTTTCAGCAATGCCTTGCTGGCTAAATAAGTTGCTCAGTGTCAGAATGGCTCTGTTTTGAAATGTCTATCCCTCTGCTTCTCATCATGTCTCTACTCTTCCCACAACCTGGAAGAGGGTAAGAAAGAAGTTGGCTCCACGCCATGGAAAAGCATGGAGGGCAAAAGTGACTGATAAAAGCTATCTCCTCTAAACCAGGTCCTCCACGACCTGAAATGAAGTGCAAATTGCTGACCGTGATGTTCGGAGGTAAGTCTCTCAGAAAGCTACAAATAATTGAGTAAACCACCCAAAAAAGAGCAAAACATTAGCTTAACACCAGCTGTGGTGTGCCTTTGTGAAACGTAGGGGAGGCTGTGAGATTAACCTTATTCCTCCCCCTGCTTCTCCATGACCTGAGCTCCTATCATCTGTGAGAAGACAAACTACCCCTGTTTTGTTGTAGACAGAGCTCTAGTAACAATTCTGGAAATCATTCTGCAAGTGGAAGGACAGACATGCCAGGAGACATGCTATATTTGTGCCAACACTATGACTTGCCCAGCTCCACTCAAGTCCTGCAGTTACCCTAAGGAGCTATGCTCCTCTAACTAAAATCTTGCTCTCACTCTCTCTGTTTTTCTTTTGAAGATGCACTTTTCTCTTTACTTTAGGAGTAGCCTACGCGCCTTTTGGACTGACTTGCCCTTTTCCTTGTGGTGTTATCAAAGACATAAACAAGCCTTTCCAGCACTTGTCTAGTGACAGACAACAATCTTTTTCACACTATAAAACATTTTCCATTGAGAAGCCAATTGCATATAGCTGTATTAGTCCTTATAATTAATGTTTCAAGTCAGCTGAGGATGTGTTATGTGGAAGCTGGAATGTGGCTTCTTTTAATTCAGAGTGACAGTAAACATATGTATATGTCTGCCTTGTTGATGCTTTGCATATTGATACAAAAGCTGTAGCACAAAGATCTCCAGTTTCTTACACAGGACTCACTTTCTTCCCTTTTGCTACCCATAAATCTTCAGGGTCATCTGTTCCTAAAAGTGATGTACAAAGCAGATACAATTCAAGAAAGTGGGAGGAGGCTTTGATTTCACAGGATAGCATAGTGGGCTGTCTGGATTCTTTAGGTGAAAAAGTCAGCGGAAGCTTCTCAATGGTGAATTCTTCAAGGGCAGATCACCGGTAATTATGACTCATATCCACATATTTAAAAGACACAAGCACACAGCAACACCTTTCTCTTAAAATCGTGATGATCAAAACATATCTGAGACTAGTATGTGGAAGATGTGTCTCATTAAGTCCCATCCATAGTGATCCCCCTTTCCTTAACCAAAGTTCAAGCAGAATTTTTGCATTTACCCTCTGTGCAGGGCATAGTGAAAAGCTGCCTCAGTCTGGAAAAGTCTGCAGACAGTCTCGAATGTTTTTTGAAAGTCTTTAAATCTTGAGAACAGGCCTTTTTCATTAACTAATATGGTTGTAATGTACCCAGTCCCATAGCTCTTGGGAAGTCATTCATCCTTTCCCTGTCAAATGGTCACGAAGTAGGCATATTATGTCTGTGTGAAAGACAAAAAACATGCTTTTGGGAGGCAGAATGATTCATTTGATCAAACCAGCTTGACTGCTGCTTTTCACACTCACAGGCAACCCATACCACCCGGGGTGTGCAGCAACCTACGAGCACATCCATTCGTGTGCTGTGCTGGGGAAGAGTGGGCTCAGCCATTGGTGGCAGGAGCTGGAAGGACCAATACCCACTTCATTCCATCTCAGCAAGCAGGGAGATATTCTCACTGCTGTGAGAATATCTTATGAGAAAAAAACTTTTTTTTTTTTTTTTTTTTTTTTAAGTTTATTTAAAGAAAAAAGAAACTCAAAGATGCTTGTGTTAAGAAGGAAATATCTTAAGGCTTCTTCTGGATGAGCTATATTTTTTGTCTGAATTCCATCTGACAACCTTATGTCTTTGGCACTTGAAATCTCCTCTAGAGGGAAACTTTGGGTCTTCTGAATCCTACTGTTGTGATACAGAAAACTTTGATGATCTCTTGAGGTTGAGTAAATTTATTAATAATGTAAGCTAAATGAAAGCCTACTGTGATTTTTTTTTTGTGCTTTGAACCGAAGTTGTTAACAAGTGCTAAAAACAAGTTAAAATGTAACACTTTGTTGCTCAGTTTGTCAAACGCCTCTTTCTTTTACCTAAGAGCAGGAATGTCTGGCAAGAGATTAATTTGTATTGTTTCGTCACATGACTGGTACTCTCCAATTTAGAGATTTATATCAAACTCTGAGGTCTGTATTGAGGTGTCTATGAACACACTGTATGTCTTTTCAAAACTCAAGTTCACAGAAATCCTATTAAATAAAAAAAATAAAAATAATAATAAAAAAAGCTGCAGATATTCATTGGTACTTCATGAAGGCTTTTGTCCTGCAGGCAAAAGATTATCATTATCGTCAATTTTAGGGCCCTTTATGGTATGGACTGTAGCTTCAAGATGGGAGAAGGTGAACTTTTCCTAAATCTCATCAGTGGGGTAAACCAATTTTTCGATGAAAGCCACAGCTAACATGATTTCAGTTTCAAGAGCCACCAAAACAGACACATTTCTGGGCCCAAAATGTCTTTGAATTTAGATGTGTGATGTTTCATTTAACTCTCCTGAGCTCAAGATGCTAGTCTGAAGAGTCTAAATGTTCCATGTCTCTACAATTCGGTGCAGGCTGAGTAATCATCAAGAAATAGCATCAAATGAGGGTCAAGTCTTCCCAGCACTGAAAGAGAGGAGATGAAATGAATAGTCTAAGATAAAACTAGTTGGGTCAAACATAGTTAACTTGACTTACTGGTGGAGATCTATTTTAAACTTAACAACTTCGTATTGTTGCAGGCATTGCACTATCAGACTGGTTAGCACCAGTTGCTCTCCCGGATATGCACTCCAGATTAACCAGGCATGAAGTAACAGCTCCTTAATATAGGTTTCTATTTTTGTTAGCAGGTGTAATCCTCACCAGGTAAAATTTCTCTTTCCTTCCCCTGATACATGCAAGGTTTTAATAACATCAGTTGCTTTAAAACAGAGACAAAGCAGTTGAGAGTAGTCATTTGTGAGTGTTTTACACTGGTGCATAAAAGTATATGGAACCATGAATTTAGGTGCACTTGTTTTATTGCTTTTCCTTGACAATGCTGAAGTCTTTCCACTGCCTTTAAGTATATGATGTTTGTAAAGCGTGAGTTAAATCACCACTCAGCCAAAGATACCAGCTGTTGGAGAGTACTAGCTAGAGATGTACCTCTGCTTTGGTCTCCATTATCAACTTTTCTGTTCTTTTTTCATCCCCTTGTGGACTCAAAAACAGTTGAGAATTATTCAGAATATTCTGTCTTTGGTAGGAGACCCCCAAATCATCTTTTTTTATGAAATCAAAAAAGCCAACAATAACGGAAACAAACAACTAAAACAAAATATGTCAGTTTTGGTAGCTGTTATAAAACAAGAAAGTCAATTACTCCCTGTTTTTTCAAAACAAGGATTTAATTAGGAGGGTGGTAAGGAAAAAGGACCATAAGCTTTTAGCTAGAAATACTCATATTTTATCCAGCTCCTGCAGCCTTGCCTCAGTAAGGCACCTTCTTGCCGGTATCAGGTCACCCTGCTCAGGGAATCTCATGCTCCTGGAAGGAGTCCCAAATACCAGAGCCCTAGCACTCCCCCAGCTTGGCTGTGTATCGTACACACGCAGCAGCCCTAATGCAGCTGAGCTGGATGCTGGTCAACCCCAGTTCAGGGAGACCCAGTGGCTGGGCAAAATGAGTTTAACAGCTGATAGCATCCCTTTGTTCTGCCCACAAGGGAGGCTGGACTGGGTGAGCAAACAGCTCTCAGTAATTAAGAAATCCTTTATTAACTCTAACGCCTGCTAGGAGAAGTAGGGGAAGTTGGAGAGACGGTGAAACTCCAAGTCAGGGAAGAACAACAGCCACTTAGGAACCCTTCATTATGCTGACAGCAGTGCCAGGAGGTCTCTGACTTACAGCTAGCAATACATTTGTCACAACGACTTGAAATCTAAGCTTGTTTATTGCATTGTTGTCTGCGATTGCTGTCAGATGTGTGGGTAACCCATTTGTGAATGGGCTGTCCAGTTCTGTGTTCCCACTTGTGTTAACACAGTGTGCATCTGGGAAGGAAGCATTTTATCTGCAGAACAGATACTTTAATAATAAAGGAAGGAAATTCAAAAATAGAGATAAGGAGGAATCACTTCTACATGAATCAGTTCTATTTGTAATTTCCTGGTGTTTCTAGATTCAAGACCTGCAGGACAAATATTTTGGCACCTGCAAGTGCCCTGTGCTCATCTTTGTGGCCCTTCTCTGAATCTGCTCCACATCTTCCTTGTGCTGAGGGCTCCAGGCCTGGACATAATACTCCAGATCTCCATGAGGGGCTTTAAAAGGGCAGAATAGAGGGGGAAAATCACCTCCCTAACCCTGCTGGCCACTGCACCAAAAGTGCAGCCCAGGATTCTGTTGGCCTTCAGGGCTGCAAGAACACATTGCTGGACAATGTCCAGCTTTCTGCCCATCGGACTTCCAAGTCCTTCTCCACAGGGTGGTTCTCAATGAGTTATTCTCCCAGTTTGTATACGTATCTGGGATTGCCTTGACCCAAGTGCAACACCTTGCACTTGACCTTGTTAAACCTCACTAGGTTCTCTTGTACCCACTTTTCAAGCTTGTCCAGGTCCCTCTGGATGGCACCCTTTCCTTACATTGTGTAAACTGCATCATTCAGCTTGGTGTCATCTGCAGACTTGCTGAGGGTACACTCAATCCCACAATCTTGGTTGTTGATGAAGTTGTTGAAGAGCACAGGCCCCAAGACCAGCCCCCAGAAGACACCATTCAACAACAGCCTCCACGTAGGCTTGGAGCGACTGCCCACAATCCTCTGGCTGTGATTATCCAACCAGTTCTTTAACCATTGAGTATTCCACCCCTCTAAACCATGTCTCCAATTCAGAGATAAAGATGTAATGTGGGGCCATGTACAAGACATTGCACAAGCCCAGGTAGGAAACACCTGTTGCCCTTCCTTTGTGCACCAAAATCCTCTCTCCATCATAGAAAGCCACCAGATTGGTCTGGCATGATCTGTTGGCTGCCTTGGATCACCTTGCACATACCTTAACATAGCTTGCAGATTTGTCTCGGTGTTTCCAAATGTATCTAATAAAGCCATCCAAGACAATATTTATACTAAGCACACTAGGATAATTTGAAATAGAAGAATCATGTTCTCTCATACATTACATAAATGTAATAAATCTATGCACTATATAGTAATAGTTCCAGTACAGTTGCTTAATACAGTTGCATTCTTCTTATTATTTTTTATAGGGGAGCTTCTTGCTGATGGTCTGGATCTGATGAAGGACAGGAGAGCTCTTTCTGCACTGGTTCTGCCTATTCATAACACTGTTGTCAGGGCTGCCATAGATGTGACAACTGGAAATTCTCATTATCCTCTGGAATTTTGTGTCTTCCATTACTTCTGTGTAACCAATGGACCTAAGGACTTGGAATTCATTTGGCTTTTTGATTTATTTTTGAAAA
Source organism: Centrocercus urophasianus (assembly GCF_019232065.1). Lineage (NCBI taxonomy): Eukaryota > Metazoa > Chordata > Aves > Galliformes > Phasianidae > Centrocercus > Centrocercus urophasianus. The sequence goes on from NW_024884253.1 coordinate 23,552,997, forward strand.
CTAGATTATAAATAGCGCAGGTAAATTTGGGGAGGGTATTTTCCTATTTTCATGGGTGATTCAGGGCTAAATATCCAAAGAAAATGTGATGTTTTTTGTAATGTCTAGGGTGGACCATCATGTGATGAGTAAGCTGAGGCTCATAGAACACCTTCTCTGAACTTCCAACCAAAGTCATGAGGTTTGCTGACGACTGCCAGATCTAAGACACCAAAGCTGCTTATCTCAGGCTCAGGAAACCTGTTAGCACAGCCCTAAATGCCACTACTCCTTTTGTTTGTCTCCCTCAAATTCCTTTTTCTTTAGTGAGGGGCATGCTGAGCTGGCAAGTTGAGCGTGATTCTCAGATTCCCTGCAAAACTCCAATAGCTCTCCAATAGTACTCCAGCTACTCTGATCTCCAGTTACTCTGGACTATGATGAAGCATCTGTCTTACTTCAGAATTTATGTCTCCTTGTGCTTCAAACAAAAGCTGAATCAGCAGGTTTGCCCTCTCTTTTCTGCTTGTATATACTGTTGTAGGGGTGGTGGCTATACAGGCAAGCAGTGGAGTACCACAGGGTGGGGTTCTCCTGGGTCCCCCTGTAGCAAGCGTTTGGATATGCATTGTGAAAATACATGTTCAGAGACATAAAGAGCATAGTTCCAGCAGCTGAGCACTGACCTGAGCAAGAGGAGAGAAAATAGGCATGCTTTCCTGTCTCTTCTCCTCAGCTACTTGGGTGATACTGGGAGACAGAAATGAAACACAAATGCTCCCTTCCCCGTGAGCACCTGGAGAGTAATTCTAATTCTGGCCAATTTAATATTTAATCGTTCTACACAAAATGGGAAGCACCAATAGGAAAAGTTAGGAGAAACTTTTTAGGGGAAACAGCCTTAAGTTGCACCAGGGGAGGTTTAGGTTGGATATCAGGAAAAAGTTCACAAAAACAGCTGTTAAGCACTGGAATAGGCTCCCCAGGGAGGTGGTTGAGTCTCCATCCCTGCATGTGTTTGAAAACCATTTGGATGTGGTGCTCAGGGACATGATTTAGCAGAGGGCTGTTAGAGTTATGGTAGTATGGTTAGGTTGCAGTTGGACTTGATGATCTTTAAAGTCTTTTCCAACCTGAGCAATTCTATAATTCTATTCTAAGTTACAAATGACCTTTCTTCCTGTTCACCTGGAAAATGTTTTAGCCTGAAAGTGAGAGTTTTTCCCCGTGTCAAGTGAGGCACTCTCAGTCATCATGGGCAGTGCAAAAGGGTACCATCCAAGTTCCACACCCCAGTGGATACTTCACACAAGCCATCAGGTAAAGACTATGGAGTGAACTCCCCTCTTCCTGGATGCATGTGTCTATCATTGTGCCTTGAAAAATTTTACAAAAAGGCCCTTTGGTTGCCCCCTTTGTGCCCCTTGAATTCAGTGTCTGCCCCATTCTTAAGTCTCTTGTACATTATATTCACATACATATTCTTATGTGAATGCTCCACCGTTGTCTTTAGGGGCTGTGGTGTGAAGCCCTTGGGAATGAAATGCTCCCCACCAGCCAGAGCACTTTGAAATATTCCATTTGGGTTACAAGAGCCTCTTGTCTCCAGATCAATTCATAATTCTGGAAGGAAAGGTATACAAATGACACCAAAAGTCATGGGAACACCTAAATACATTTTCAGAACAAGGCTCCGGAATTGCTGAAGTCATTTCTGAAAACAGACCTTTGTGAATTTGCAGGCTAATATTACCAGCTCTTACACGGTCAGGATATTTACTGGTGCAATGGCTGGGTTTTATAATGTTTGAGGAGAGGACTGGTTTTAAGTAACGTACTAACCCATCTTGAGACAATTAAAAATAGTACGCTTACTGAATGGAAAACTTAGAAATCTACTGCCTCAAAGTATTTTGCTGCCTAAGTAGTAGAATGATAGGACACATTGTTTACTTTTATGGACAATAAAGTAAAGCCTGTTCTCAGGTGCAATGCTCTTAAGTGGCTGCCAACTGCTAATGTGAGACTTTAGACTGATTTTATCCTTCTGACGTTCTATGGAACAAATATCCCCTAGATTGCAGATAAGGATCACTTCAGTATCAGTTTCAGTTTGACACAGTTGTTTCAAAATTCACCTTGGGTATATTTTTTCCCTTCTACTTTATCTAAAAAACTAATCTACCTGGCTAATGAATTAAATAGGTTAAAGGAATCAACGGTCCTTATTTGCATTCATTCAAATTAATATACCTGTTTTATGGAATAAGAAGTTACAGCTCTGGTATTCCTTAGACATCTGGAGTAGAATGAGCATAATTCAATACATATATTCAGGTTTTCTTGTTATGAATTAACATACACTGAATAGAAGTATTTTTATGATTAAGAAGATTTATCATGTGAAAGTGATCTCCAGGCTGGTAAAATGTTGCTATTGAAAGGGAGGATGATTGAATAGCTGAGGTCCTGCTGTTAGAAGGTCTGGGCTCAGGTCTCCCAAAGTGTCTCCATGAATGACTCAGATCTACACAGCACTAGTGCTTCAGTTTCCCACTCATGAATTTTCTTTCTTACAGTAGTTTGGTGGAAATGAATACTGTACAAACTAAGGATGTCAGATCTTTCAGTTGTGAAATACAGTAAGAATAGAAGATCAATCCAAAAGAAAAAAAGGTCAAGTTCTTTTAAATGGGCTAAAGAAACGTAGTGGGAAAGCTGGAAGGACTGACCAGGCTTTTTTGTCAAGGTCCATCTAGTTTTTCCATGACATGCTAAGCTAGCTCCAGCTCTCATACAGCAGGCTATGAGGCCTGATTTGAAAGTGCACTGGGCTGTGCTCAAAACCGTGAAATCTCTAATCATTCTTGAGACCAGTGGAAAACTGCACTCCATTCCTCTGGAAATTATTGCATGCATTTTAAGTATTGAAGTAACCTTTCTGACTGCAGGTTGCAGAGTGAAAAATCTCCTGCCTATTCCTGCAGTATTTACTGAGAAGAAAAATTCTTTGACTGCAATCCACGGAAATGCTAGTGCTGTATAGAGAAACCTGAACTACTTCTGCTGCTGGGCACAGAGAAACCAAGGATGCCAAGGAAGTTAACTGATGTAGACATGAATTAACACAGCCACACTGGGACAAAATGGTCTTATTTGCTGCCATTGCTAAATGAAAAACCACTTGGGAAGTTTAATTTAAATTCCTAGACAGTTATAAAATTGTGCAGGACTCATCAGATTAGCTGTGGCAATTTTCTATTGAAAATTACTTGATACAAGCCTCACAGTCATTGCACTAAGTATCTCCTCCTTCAAATGAATATCACCAACCACTAGCCAGTCCGCAGTGCCTGTCCCATTTCCATGCAAAACTGAATGGCTTTTATCACAGGGAGGAGAGCTGAGCTCTTCATTCTGTGACACAACAGAGACCAAGGGAATGGCATGAAGCTGCATCAGGGAAGAGTGGGGTGGGGGTGAGGGACAGATTCTGCAACAGAGGGTGGTGGGCACAGCCCTGAGCTGTTAAAGTTCAAGGAGCATTTGGACAATGCCCTCTGATATCTGGTTTGATTTTGGGCAGTCTTTCGTGGAGCTGGGAGTGGGATGGTCCTTGTGGGTCCCTTCCAACTCAGGATATTCTATGATTCCACATCTGCAGGCACTGTAAGGGAGAACAGATGCCCATCAGATCTCTGAATGAAAGCACGGTTTCCTGGTCTCTTCAGAAATGAAGAGATGAACTTGGAGCAGGATTCAGGAATGAGGTCTTATGACACCAATACATGTTTAATCCATCTTCAGTGTAACACACAGAGGCAGCAGAAGATTGCCTAGAACAGCACCTATTCCTGAAATGTCAGCTTCATCTCCCTGTGGACATTGCTGCTTACATGTATGGGAAAGGATTTTGAGCAAAGAATCACAAACAGGGAGAATTTTAAGATGTCTTTTTCAGAGCCATTCTGCTTTGCTGGCTGAGGTGGTTTTCCCCCAGAGTACCTTGTTTTCTCTATCTCTTTCAGCAATGCTGCGTTATTGCCAGCCTTGTGTAAGGCATTCAAGTTCCCTCCATGGGGAAATGGATCAGCAGGATGGGTGGCTGCTGCTGAGGATCCCTTGTGCATCTGACCTCCTGTGAGTATTACTAACAATTGCCTAGAACTCAAGGTTTTCCAGTGCTGTTTGTTTATAGAAAAAAAATGAAATAAATGTAGAAGCAGAATGTAGAAGTGAGCTGAGCTCCACGAGTTTCCTTTTGGCTTTCTCTCTGCATCAAGTCTTTAAATTTCTTCCTACTTAATGGGTGAGGATTTGAGAACAAGGCTCCTTAAGCTCTTTTTGTCTCTGTAACAAGCTGTGGTTTTAGCTGGAGTCATTTTGGAGGTGCTGGAGAAGGAAGAGGGAACATTGGACTCTGGGGACACATTTCCATAGGGCAATGCTATTGAGCTGCTTGATTTGTGCACACCATTGTGCCTGGGGATGAAAGCCAGGGAGGTGTTTGGAGAGCTACCTACTCACTCAAGTCATTTGATTGAAGTTTGCCTGCATCTTCACACAAAGTACTCATTTGTGTTTATAACTGCTTTGCACAGCTTTTTGGTGGATGTTGTGTTGTTACTCTGAAATATAGCTCTTTGTTCTCCTAAATGAGCAAGGGCTGTTAATATCATGCTGTGTATCTGATGTCTTTTTGCTGGTCAGCACACACTGCCCTTTTTTTTTCTTTTTTTTTCCCAGCAGAAAGAGCAGTAGAAGCAGTTATAGCAGACCACTGCATCTTTACTTACCTGATGTTGCAGAGAGGCCAAATGAGATCCCTGGGTGTAAGAGCCCATTTTTCCTAATTGATTATTCACTGCTAAGTTACTCCAGTCAGTCTTTTCTCAGCAGTTGAGTGAAACTTGTGAACAGGATTTTGAGGAAACCAGGCTTTGCTGAGTGCAGGTGAAGAGGATATTTTTTCCAAGCTCACTGAAAAATTAAGCAGGTGGCAAACTGTGGAGAAAAATGTGAATTAGCGCATTTATCCTTACAAAATGTCTTGTCCTAAGTACCTCAAAGCTTTTCAGAAACCCAGAAGTAGTACTGTGTACAGACACTCTTTCTTCTTCCCCTTAGAAGCAATAAGCGAATGAGAGGCCTTCTTAAAACAGTACGTAGTAATGCTGCAGTGAAGTGTACTCTTCTCTGCCTAACATTGAGATTTGTGTTAGCCGCAGATAACTGCCTACTACAAGCTCAGTGCAGTGCTGTTACAAATGCAGATGTTTTTGCTGAGCATGATACAGCACGTGTAGCTAGCATATGTAGTCAAAACACTGATGATATCTTCATCTTCACGGTATCCTTTAAAATGAAGGAATGCACAGATGCAATACACAAAGAAATCCCCTGTTAAAATCCTTTCTTATTTGGGAAAAAAAAAAAGTGAAGCTACTCAATTGCTGCTACTTTTCTCTCAGTGAAACCCTTGTATTAATCTAGATGTTCCCAGGTTAGTAGTGAAACCAGCTAGATATGCTGTCAAGGATCAACAAAAGATATGTGCCATTTCAGGACACAACGTCAAGTGTTTGGATTAGCCATGAGATTGGCTGCTAAGCAAAGCTCATCATACTAAATCTCCCACATGGCTTGCTGGGAAAAGGAATTCCCACAGGTTCCCTGTGGAAGAGATGATATAAGACCCTAAGTGACGTGGCATTCAGCACTGACCACTGTTGATCATTTGGAGGACATTTTATGGCTCTGCAATTATAGCATTCTTAGAAGAAACCCTCTGGGACTTCAGATTGAAAGTCCCCCTGCAAGTATATGCTGCAAAGTTTAAATGGGGACCTGTTGTAAACAAATACTAAACATTTGTTTAAGGTAATTAATTGTTCTCAGAACAGTAGATTCTGAAAAAATACAGCTGTGTATAATTGCTACAGTTGTCTTCAGAAGAGAATTTACTATATATTAACCAAGGTGTTCTGTTAATGAGCAGCAAATTAATCAAAACATTCTTCTGATAACATGCTTGTTTTCAACTTACGTAAGCATCACTTTCTGCAAAGAATTTGCTAATGAGCTTCCTGCTGCACTACAAGTTATTCAACAGAGAAAAATGAGATGCAGAGAGGTAACTGTGTAAGGGTGTATTGCTTCTAATTCATCAGAGTTGTTCAAATGCGTTGCTCTGAGCAGCTCCAATGTGAAGCTGTCTTTTCCATACATAACAGATCTTCTTTATATAGTTTTATCCACTTCAGTTCTGTATTTTTCATGAGAATTATGATTTGAAACAACTCTTGTTTCTGCCCACCGTGTTTTGGTATCCACTGTGGAGCAGTTTTTGAACATATGAACTGAATTACTTTCAGATGAAACAAAACTCCAGTTCTCCAGTAGCAAAACTAATGTGCTTCAGCCACAGTTCGTCTATGGGACAAAGTTGTTAGATTGGCCCCCATCATTTCCAGCCTGGGATGGGTGCATTCTTGGGATGGGTGCATTCTCTCTGCTAGGTTCTCGTTGTTTACTCTGTAGATCTGCTCCTATTGATCTGTGCTAACTAGATAATGCAGCCATTTTTAGTCCTGATCCCAGGCTGAGTTCTTCAGACTGTGGCACGTGTTCTTTTTGAGTGCAAATGATCCAGACAGTGCAGCTGGATCCCAGCAGATCTGGAGAGAAGAAATGTACTTAACATGAAGAAAAAGCCTAAGCTAAGACTGGATATGGATATTATAATGCAATTAATGGACCAAGAAACTGAATAGAGGGATCATAATAGTGAAAGAACAAGGCTATTCTGTAACTGAGTTCTGTGTTTACTTTCAGTATCAGTCTCGGTCAAAGATTTTTTCTGCTGAAATTGATAAAAATATTTCATGTGGCATCAGGATACAGCCAAGGACCACTGGAAAATGCACAGCCCCTCTAAAGTGCATCTACTGTTGTGTCCATAAATTCTGATGCACTCTTTATTGCCTCTGGGCATCTATATCTGTATGTTATGTTTATATGTATCTGTATACCTATGGATAAATGAAAGTGAAATCAGTATACATTTCAGTGGTAGTAGTATCATAATACTTTAGTAGAAATATCCCAAGTCTGTGTATGTCTTTGCAAGTAAAATTCTTCATACTCTCTGTAAAATAATCTCTGGCTAATACCACTTTGTCATGCTCTTATGTTCCTTAGGAAACAGCCTGGTTTTTCAAACTGCAGATTGAGCTGAAAAAAAAGTGTCTCTTTATAAGTTAATTTTACTTCCAAGCCATCTCAGTAATGCTAATAATGAATTTCTGTCTCTCTACATATGATATTTCTGAGATGTCTATCACCAGGGTATCTAAATGTCATTATAAATTTAATGAACAGCTGCTGCCCATTAAAAGTAAGTGTAACTTCTATTGCTTAAATTAAACTAGTTTAAAGTAAAATGAGCATTTAGGTTAGGCAGGTGTGGCTGCTATTTATATCCAAAAGTCAAATTCTAGACTGAGGGTTAGTTTCAAAATTACACTTTTTCTGCCACTTATTTTGCCAGAAAATGTTTTGTGAGTTGATATTTTAACTGCAAAGATAATAAAGGAGGTTCCTACATCACTGTTCTGGATATCTCTAAAATTTGGGTATTTGTGCCAAAGGGTTGATCACGTTTTCTCACATGGGGAAATTTTAGATTTTTCTTTCCATACTGTCAGTTGATTCTACTATGCTGAGGTTAATTGGACCATTAAATCGTGTTCTGCCATCCTACCTTTCCTTAAAGGACTTAATAAGATTGCCTGCTAAAATCCCTGTAACAAATCTTAGTTTTACCACTGCTGGTCTAAGAGTGAAGGAAAAGGATTGGAGCAGCTCCACAGCAGAATCAATTAGCATCTTCAATGCTTTTTTGAATACTCAATTATTAGAAGTCTCAGGGGAGTCCAGAAACCAGCTTGGCCACGGTGGGTATGCTGGGACAACTGTAACCTCTCTGCCAGGTAATTAATAGCAACAAGGGCCAGCTTCAGTGCATCTAGGACTGCTCTTCACAAGCGGCTGAGCAAGTCCAGCCCCCATTCATGGAGCAGTGCCCTGCAGAGGCAGAACAGCCCCCCTGCTGGCTGCCTCTAATTGTAGGAAATCTGTTCATTAAGGCATAGAAAATGGCCATAATTGAAGGGAACTAGAGAAGCATATCACGCATGCACAAATATTGATAGTATCTGCGAGTCAAGAGGAAATGGTGTTGTAAATAAGCCATTAACATGCTTCCTATTCACCACTGAGTATCTTGTATAGCACCACTTTAGGCATCCATTCCATCTCTCCTCAGCTTAGCTCTGCAAAGAGCAGCTCTGTGAAGGTCTCATTGCTTGTCCCAGGTCCTGAGAGCTTTTCTGACCCATCTGTGAGCTGCAGAACCTTAGTACATATAGAGCTGCTGAGGAGGCAGGTCTTTATGTCAGAATCCACTGAGCAATGCTTATCACCTCATATCTGCTCATCCAAAGGGTTTCCTGCAGGGTTTCCTATCATACCATCCACAGACCCCTTTGTACTTATGACAACTTCTCTAACGCTAGTGGAGGACATGTTAGCCCGTGCCCACCCTAAGGGAGCTGCCCCTGCCCAGGTCTCGGGGCTCTGCTGCAGGGGTGGGGGTGGGATGGGTCCAGGCTACCTAGCCTTGCCAGCTCCCTGTTGAGCCTCATGTCACCCATGGGGAGCCCCCGGGCCATTGGATGTTGCACTGCATGTCTATGAACTTTTCCAGGTTGATTCAGCACATAACTTAATTATCAGAAGCCTGAAAAGGCTTGGCATATCTGACTGAGCAGATCTGCAAACAAATTTCCTCTGAAATTTGAATGAAGAAAAGAGTCTAAGTTTTCCATCATCTGCCTACAGTGAGAGCCCACATGCATTTTTATTGAAACCTTGTCTAAGATAAGAATCAGAGGACAAGCAGAAGTCATATGGAAGAGCTCCTTTAGATCCCAACTGGCTGGGGCTATCCCAGATGGCAGCAGATCCAGCACAGCTGTCCTCCGTAGTTTCTCAAAGGAATAGATGCACATCAACTTCACCTCCTTATTCAGATGGGGAAATGCAATCCTCCCTTCTGACAGCACTGCCACCTCCCCCCATTTTCTCCTGCTCTAGGTATCGGGCTATCTCTGGCCTCATTAATACACTTACTCCTTTCTGCAGATCCTCTTTACATTTGACCTAATATATCCCGGTTTTATTTTGAGGAGACATAAATACACTGTGTTTCTTTATCAGCCTGGTGAATTGTTGCTTTTGGGTAGCTTGTATGCCATACTCCTCTAATATTATGGTCAACTAGGAAAACGTATTTTTATCCTTGTGAACTTTAAAGTTAGCATTTGCCGTATCACAAGGGAGAGACGATGGCTCTGTGAGGCGGTGCCTGATATCTGACCACGGTGTAACAGAGCAGGTGCAGATCTTGGTAACGAGATTTGCAGAGACCGGACTCAGCAGCCAGGGTACTTCTCCAGCATTGCGTTGATCTTGTATTGTTGTGTTGATCTTGTATTGTTGTTCACCAGGTTGGAAAGATCCTCTCACAGAGCAAGTTACGTAAAACAGGAAAGAGGGCTTCTGTACACTGCAGCCTTTGTATCAGCTACTGTGATGATCTCACAGATTTTATTTTTAATTGCAAGTAATTCAGAAACAGCTGGGTTTGATTCATCCTTTACATGGACTTCAAATGAATAAAGGAAGTGATACAATAATTTGTGACAGCAGTCTGTCTATTTTAACCCCAGGCCTTGTCAGGCACCAACGGACTAGAAACAGAAGTTGTTTTATTTACCACATTCAAACATCTATCCACAATCTGAGAGAAAAAAATCCAAATCTTTTACAATTCCCGAAGTCATGAAAATACGTGACTGCCTCAGAGTAAAAATGTTGAGGCATACTATTGCTGATGAATGAGAGACTTTGGTGCAAGACCAAGCCATGCTGAAGGGAGCCCACAGCTACTGTTGTGTGACCTGGAGCCTGGAACTTGGAGGTTTTCACAGAATCACAGAATCACAGAATTGTAGGGGTTGGAAGGGACCTCCAGAGATCATCGAGTCCAACCCCCCTGCCAAAGCAGGTTCCCTACAGCAGGTCGCACAGGTAGGCATCCAGGCAGGTCTGGAACATCTCCAGAGAAGGAGACTCCACCACCTCCCTGGGCAGCCTGTTCCAGTGCTCCGTCACCCTCACTGTAAAGAAGTTCTTGCGCACATTTGTGCAGAACTTCCTATGCTGCAGTTTCCAGCCGTTTCCCCTCGTCCTGTCTCCACTCACCACTGAAAACAGTCTGGCCTCGCCATTCTGCCCCCCACACCTTAGATATTTATAGACCTGGATCAGGTCCCCTCTCAGTCTCCTTTTCTCAAGGCTGAACAGACCCAGTTCACTCAGCCTTTCCTCGTAGGAGAGATGCTCCAGGCCCTTCACCATCTTCGTGGCCCTCCGCTGGACTCTTTCCAAGAGATCCTTGTCTTTTTTGTACTGGGGAGCCCAGAACTGGACACAGTACTCCAGATGAGGTCTTACCAGGGCAGAGTAGAGGGGGAGGATCACCTCCTTCGACCTGCTGGACACGCTCTTTTTAATGCACCCCAGTAAGCCATTGGCCTTTTTGTCCACAAGGGCACACTGCTGGCTCATGGCCAACCTGTCATCCACCAGGACACCCAGGTCCCTCTCCACAGAGCTCCCCTCCAGCAGGTCATCCCCCAACCTGTACTGGTGCATGGAATTATTCCTCCCCAGATGCAAGACTCTACACTTGCTTTTGTTAAACCTCATCTGGTTTTTTTCTGCCCAGCTCTCCAGCCTATCCAGGTCTTGCTGAATGGCAACACAGCCTTCAGGCGTGTCAGCCAATCCTCCCAACTTCGTATCATCAGCAAACTTGCTGAGGGTGGCCATTATCCCCTCATCAAGGTCATTGATGAAGATGTTGAACAAGACCGGACCCAGTACAGACCCCTGAGGAACACCACTGCTTACAGGTCTCCAACCGGACTCTGCACCACCAACAACGACCCTCTGTGCTTTGCTTAAGTGTGGGGAAGCTGAGGGAGTTACTCCAGAGTCTTTGGCACTCCTAAATCATCCCCGAGAAAAGCAGGAGGCCTTTATTCAAATGTCCTATTTAAGGCTTACTAGCCATTGTGTAAATGGGTCTTTTCAGGTGGTTTCTTATTTGTTACCTCTGTTAGGAATGATGAGCTGCCTTCATTTGGCTGAATTCTGAATATGAAGACCCTGAACTCTATTCCAGTTGCCACATGCAGCAGGACTGACATTTAAAATCATTATATATATACAGTGCATACATATACAGCACATTTCAGTTCATTAGCCACACTGTGAAAAGTTTTGCTTCAATGGAAGCAGTCATGCAGGTGTATATCCTCTCCAGGCACTGTACTATTGTCAGCATGACCTTGGCAATGTTAATGCAGTGTCAAAGTGGCAGATCTCAGTGCCAACTGCAAAACTACTGGAGATGTCAATAAAAAAAGATGGAAATTACAGTAGAAATGACAAGCAGCTCTGTTCACTCCTCTCCCTACTAAAGTACTCCCATGCTTCCAACTACCATTTGGTTTATTAATGGACAAGAGAGGAACAAAATTCTGTGCAAAACCACTTCCTCCATGAAGAATGGTTTGAGAAAAATACTTAATGGACACAGGTAATGTCATGGAGAGAACAACTGTTTTTTTTTTTTTTCTTCCTTGCAAAAAAGGACATGTTCCTAATGACAAGGAATTGATTATGGGCAAAATGCTAGTCAGAGAATCCCAGGAAACTCACAGAATGCTGTTTAATGATAACCTTGGAGTGCTGCAAATACATGTTAGGCACTTCAGAGCGTTGAATACATTTTGCAGCCTCAGATTGAAAAATATCGTGGTGATTTTTTTCCCATTGCAGTGATGCACTGGTGTGAAACGCTAATCAATTCTGCATGATTTTTAATTAATAGTCTTCAGTCCGCAGAAGTGTTGTACATCAGGAGTGATTTTAGTTTGCACTCTTCTATTGTATTTGTCCTCCTGCAAGAAAACATATACAGTCTAAGCCAGGAACATTGCTCAGTATGAGAATCTTGAATTTGAAAAGCAAAATGAGCACCATGGTTTTGTCAGGTGATTTGCAAACCTTCAATAAGGACTGTGGCATTGGGAAATTTGTATCTTAAGTTCAATCCGTTGTGCTTCCCGCTTCAAAAAAATTAAAAATTACAGAGGATTTACCAAGCATAGGACCACTCCCTCTCCCCTCATCCTCCAAAAGTGCAAGTGGTGTGATAAAGAAGACACCAAGGGGAGCAAAAACTGTTGCAACATCAGAATTCATCTTAAAAACGTAACACGGTGAGCTGCGAGTACATGTGAATTGCTTCTTGTTGAGTACATGAGGCATTGGAAAACCCTCTGACACTCTGTTAGGGATATCAAGTTTTATCTTGAACATGTGTATTGCTGCAATTAGATTGTTTGCTCTTAAACTTGGAGGCATAGCATGCCCAGGCATTAGTAACAGCAGCATTAGAACTAGTTGTATTTTCAAGTCCCTGTAGCACCGTCAGCAGGAATCATTTTTCCGTGCTCCTTTATGAGACTTTGGACAATAAATAACCCACCAGTTTTCTGTTTGGAGCTATGTAACAGTGGCAACTGGAGGAGCAGTGAGTTCATTGGCAGTTCGGTTACACAGAAGGAACTGAAGCAATTGCACTCCTCTGGAAAACTAACATTGGTGCAGTCTTTCAACAAGGACTGACACCTCCATGTGAGAAATTTGAGGAAGATGAGAGAGAGGAAAAAAGCAGAATAGACCTACATTTTTTCTCCCACTTGTAATGCATATGGACTTGCATGCATTAAACCTTCTGTTCCTCTATGAGAGGTCAATAGCCAGAACTTATTGGAAATATTAAAACTGCAAGACAATGCTTGGATTTTATGTAAGGTGTTCATTCCCATGTAGATGAAGACCGACATTTCGGACTCGATGGTCACAGCTGACCCCAAAACTGACAGCCTCAACTGGGGCCCCGAGCTGCAACCAAACCTCTTAGTTTGGGGACAGATATTTCCACATTGTGTTTGATGGTAAATTGCAGGTCCACCTGTACAGAGAGCTTATCCTTAATCTCCAAAGGATAAGCAAAAGATTTTGGTCTTCTCCATCACCTTTTCTTTTTGAGTTTTGTATTCACTTTAAAAAATGTACTTTGAAGAATTGAATGTTTTACATTTTCAGTTCTGCAAAGCTGTGGGATAATATGATGAACTGTGAACTACACGTTCGTGGAAACAGATCTTTACATCTTGATAACAGCTGTGATACCCCAGCAAGTGTGTGGTGGGAGGGAGAAGCACAGTTCTTTCTAAATCAAATTTCTGATGAGGAGATGAGCTTGTGATTTAAGATGTGTACTTTTCGTATTCATGATGTAAATCTGACATAGCCCATTTATAATGGAAACTTGAGCAGGGAAACACACACCTTTGCTATGTGACTGTGCAGCTAGCTTCCCTCAAATGCCACCTTTCTTTCTTCATTCATACATTCATGAGCATCTCATGGTGACATGGAAAAGAATTATTCAGCACTGGTCATAAAAGGATAAGGGAAGTATTCCTCCTATTGTGCTGGACAGATATGGTTGAGCAATTTTCAAATATAGTGGATTAAAATCAAATTGGTTCTCCTCACAATCTTTTGGAGGAGAGAGATGGGAAAGAAAGAAAAAAAAAAAACACCATGTGAGAAAGAATTCCCAGTTATTTAGCTGTCAGGGAGATACAGTTTGGCCTTGGCTTTCATGGCTTTGGTCCTCCATTGGCCAGCAGCTGTTGGAGCTTCCCGGGGTGTCTGCACTGTCAGGGGGTGTCAAGGAATGTCTCTGGAAGACAGCATTTGATAATCCACTAGTCTGATGTGCTAAAACTGCCCCCAGTGCTGCCCAGGCTGAGTGGTGCTCTTCCAACTTGTCTCCAAGAGTATTGGTAGCAAATGAAAGCTGGGGACTGTTGTTGGTACATAATCTTAGATGCTTAGTGAATTTAATGGCAAGGCCACAGGCTGTTAGTCCTGGAGAAAATGTTTAATGACAGTATAAATGTAGCTGTATGGAAAGCCAGGTTGGCCTCTTTCCCTATCAGGGTATGGGTTGAAAAGCTCTGAACAACATGTACTCTGTTCCTTGTGCAGTAAGCTCTGCTCCTACTGCTAAAGAAATAGCAGCTTATCACTTGGAACAGTTTTGTGGAGGATATTACAGGCAGTGAGCTCAGCTGGCCAGAGGGTACATGCTGATGAGACAGGGGGACTGCAGACCTGAGCCTAAGGGGATGATGGAAGAATTACTTCACAGAGGAATTAAGGCAAAAGCTGTTAGCAGAGAGGTCAGCAGGAGTCCAGAATGAGGATGAAAATGCAGGGACAACTGGCTTTGCTGAAGCAGCAAAGGTTCTGTGACCTGTTTGTTTTACATTACCTTATTTTCCACCAGATCTGGCTGATTAACTCATCTGTTGGGTCAGTTGTGTGACTCAGAGCCTGAGGAGAGCACGGGGAGGGTTGTACTGAGGAGCTTTCCCCAGAATTCTTAGCATGGGTGCACCTGTATCCTGGGCTGGATTACTTCAAACTAAGTGAGAGGTATAGGCAATACAGCCAGACCCTTGCTTTCAGTCTTTTCCTCTCAGGAAAGCACCCCTTCTCATTTTCTGAACAAACCTTTTAAGGAAGCAGCCATGCATATTCTGGAAGAGATGTATGAAACAGCAGAGTGAGACAGAATAGGAATCTCTGAGGCATGAAGTTCTCTTGGAAGAGGTAAACATCAGGTTCAGCATAATACATATCCCGGCACCGGCTCACAGCAAGCATTGTGCAGATAAGACTTCAGAAAGCTGCTATATTATAATATAAAAAAAAAAAAAAAAAAAAAAATGAAGTGGCATCTCATCTTGGCCTTTTACACTGGTGTTTGCTGAACACTGAAGCTCCTTCTGAAGATTTAGAAAGTTAGGATGGCATTGCAAAGAGCTTCTCCTCCCAGATGTTCAGAATGCAAGTAGTGATGTAGCTAAAACTAGGTGTAGGTTGTGCAGGCAGTACTAGAAGAAGAAAGTGATGGGTTTGTGGTGACTGGCAATTACATTTGCACAGGGAGTTTTGTTTAGGATACTATGTATCATCAGCAGAATGCAAATGATAACGAATACATCAGAAGCATGTGAATTTCTGAATACTTTTTATTAGGAAAAAAAAACACTGATACCACACAACAAATGGCAGAGAAAAAAATAAATAAAAAGAGAAAATAAGATTAAATTGCCCTTTTATGTTCCCAGTTCTCTTCTGAAGCCAAAACACGTGCAATCGTGATGGGTGGCAAGGAGAGACAAGGTGCTAGAGACTGAAATGTCTTATTATAGGATTTGTGAGTGAAATACTATAACCTTTCACAATCTACACACATGCACTCAGTGTGAAATAATTGTTACATCCTCAAAATAAATCAACACAAAGAGATACGGAAGCTGAGTACTCAGTTATTTATGCCCCTTCTAGATGTAAGATTTTGGGAGTTCAACAGCTGTTAGAAAAGATAACTCCTTCATTCCTTTTAATCTTCACAGTTAGAGCTGACTTATATCTCACCTTCTATACACAAAGTTTCGTACTGCACTCCAAAGAAAGTTTGCAAGGTTTATGTAGGAAAACTGATGTGTCTGCCCACTCTGCTATCTCTTTTTAGAGAGAAAATCAGCTGCTGTGTTTACAGAGGAGTTACAGACACTGCAAGTAATAATACGTGGACATTGGACATAACGTCCAAAGTTAGGGTTAGCACTAACACCAGAAACGTGATGTGGGAAGGGTAGGTGAGAGGGATTACATGTGCAGTGTAATGCAGTAACAGAAGCCATTCTGGACAGTGGTCAAAGCTGTACTCTTTCTTTCCCCAGGGAATGAATGTCTATTCATTTTCTATTTATTTATTCATTCATTTGATTATAGAAAAATCCTTAATTGTGATCACTGAATACTTTGTTTTTTTTTCAAGGCAAGAATGCACAGAAGAGAATTATTTTAAGTTCCTGCTCTTTGTTGATGTAATGTATCTTCTTCAAGGAGCAACTTGGATACTAAACCTGTCAGTTTTTCTTTCTAACCTGCTAACTTAACAATAAAATATATAGCAGATTGCCAAATGCTTCATGAATTTTTTTGGGTTATGGTTAAAGCAAAAGATTTCTTGTGTCTGTCAGGTTTACATCAGTTTGACTCCCAGCCTGAAATACTGAGATTATGAGCAGTTTTCCAGGTCTGTACTGACTGTCTCCCAAAACTGCTGCATAGCTGACCTGCTATGGTTTATAGAAGTACAAAGCTTCTCAAAAGCACAGTGTAGTGAAAACCATGCTCTTGGACCTGGTGACTGAAATCTGTTTGCCATAAGTCCTAGCTTGGCAGGAGGACAATGTGCAAACCAAATTGGCTTGTGCCCTTGTTCACTCTCACATTACGACGATTTTCACAGCAAAAAACCTCTTTATGGACAGGAATAAATAATTCCCAGTATGGTAGAGACAGCATTTTTTTCTGGAAGATGAAGAAAGAGGAGCTAATCATGATTGTTTCTCTTCCTGCATTTCTCTCGTCATGCAGAAATAATATCTCCTTGATTACTTTTAATCAATAAATAAGAGATATAGTGGACTTTGTTTTTACCTTGATCTTCAAACCATTCTCCTTCCTTTTCACTTTCATAAGGCTCCAGACAATCCCTTTGATGTAAAATGAAGCTGGTATTCAAGTATTCTGAAATTTGAATGTTCAGTGAACTTCGATGTTTCAGTTTTCAAGGAGCCAAATTTGACCTGGATAGGTCACAATCAGACTTTTCTGTCTTCTAGAACTTATCTGGAGAGCAGTGTTAAATACATTCAGTTTATTTCCTGGTAGAGAGGGTCTCAGCACAGGAATCTCTGATGTTATAATTAGTGCTTTTGTTGGCAGTTTCAATAGAGAGACCAAAGCCATAGAGAAAAAGAAACCTCTGCCTTAGCAGCAGTGATCCACTAATCTGTGGGACACTCAGCTTTCCAGAAGAGATGAGATGGGCTTTGCTCAGAAGTACCGAATACTTGGGTATCCATGTGGTATCTGAATCCAGGGGCAGACCACCTGCTATTCAACACTACCAAACTTGCTTTCTCTGTGCAATGAAGAGAAATGCGAGCTGGATTCAGGCTGCCCTCTACAGCTATAACATAGAAGTGTTTCCATGCACTGGAGAACTTGCCATGATCACAAGACAGTAGCTCTTTGTGCAGTCAGCACTTACAGCAACCAGGAAGACTGAAATTAAGCAAACATTATTCCAGTGGCAGTCCAGATGGCCACAGAGCTGGATGTCATAGAGCTGCATTGCCCCTCTAGGGGTTCAGCCAGTGACTGAGGGCATGGTTAGTCTCTCTCTATGTGCCAAGATGCAACCTGGCTGCTGCTGTATTCAGCCTCAGGGGCCTCTTTCCAAAGGGAAGTCAGTATTTGGGACCAAGGAGGTGTTCTGTAGAGAGGATGGTTACCAAAATCTACCCTTGTCTTTAGCTCAGGCTTAGATTTATTTTATAACTTTGATCATTTGGACATCTCCATTAAATTCCTTAAATAAGACAGGATGAACATAGGCTGGAACAATACACTCTGAAAAACCCTGCAAAACCAGACAGCTGTTGTTTTTAAGTGACACACCTGATGTTGATCAACCCTTAATCATAGTATCATAGAATGTTTTGGGTTGGAAGGGACCTTTAAAATAATTTACTTTCAAACAGCATATCATAGGGCAGGGACATCTCCCACAAGCTCAGGCTGCCCAGGGCTTGGCCTTCAATACCTCCAGGGATGGAGCATCCACAGCTTTTCTGGGCAGCCTGTGCCAAGGCCTCACCACCCCGAGTAAAGAATTCGAATATCTAAACTAAATCTACCCTCTTCTCATTTAAAATCATTGCCCTTTGTCATTACAGCCCTAGTAGAAAGTCCTTCTCCTGCTGTCTTGTAAGCCTCCTGCAAGTACTGGAAGGCTGCTGTGAGGTCTTCTTGGCATCTTCTCTTCTCCAGGCAGAACAACCCCAGCTCTCTCAGTTTATCTTCATAGGACAGGTGCTCCAGCCCTCTGGTCATCCTTGTGGATGTCAGAATCCAAGACCCTTCTTCAATATATTAGCCACTTCATCATTAGCGACTTCAAGGGAAATCAGCAATGAGTATTTACACTAAAGAAGTCTAAAATCTGTGCATTTTCCTTCACACAGGAACATTGTTATCATCCCTTCTTATACACAATAGCAAAGTAGGACAGAGTGGGAAGGTGCAGGTGTTAGTCTTTTCTTCATGCCATTCACTGGAGAGCTTGAATTTATCCATTTTCATACTTCCTGACATATTAAGATAAAGCCAACATCAGCTGTTGAAAATGGTTGTTCTTTGACAAAAAATGAGTCATTTGTGGCTGAGAAGAGTACAATTATCTTTTAAATTATTTCTCCGAACAACAAATATGCACAGAAGCAGTACTGATTTTTCCGTTCTGTGTTTTGCTCTCTTTGCTTTGTTTCAATATACACAGCTCAGGGCTGATAACACGCATTCACAATTCTTACAGCAGTTCATGCAATTTGTGGAACATCAACATGTTTTTTGGCTTAGGTTCTGTTAGAGAGCTTCAATAGGAAGTTCAGAAAATGTCTTTCCTTCATATAAGCCCCAGAGGAAGGTTTTCATTCATCGTTTGAGATGAGTCTATCACAATTGCACTTCAAGTTGTGAACATTAGTCTTTATGCAGTAAGTTTGGTTTACAATGCTGTCTTTACTAAAGACAACCTGTAAGCAAACAGACCTCAGTTCTGGGTGGTTTGATCTCCTACGTTCAGTTTAAGCTTTGATAAGAGCATCTGGATATGTCCCAATATTTATGTCTATAACAAAAAATCCAACTTCATTTAAAACATGAAAAAACTTTTTGGTTCCACAGCAAGACAGTAAAATAATCAAATATTTGTGAGCTGACTTCTATTTCTTGATATATTAAAATAAAATTGAAATAATTTTGGATCAGCATAATTTTAAGTTGGCTTCAGAATGGCTTACCAGATCTGCATGTAAAGAAGGTTTCCTATCAAGCCTTTCACACCTTTTGTAAATGTAGCCTTTTTGTGTAGCTGATTTTATTTTTTTAAATTCATTTGGAATTTCAGCCATCTTCAAAAACTTTATTTCTGAGTGAATAAATTGTTTTCCTTAAAAGTTCACCTAGCTCTGTGTTAGCTGGTCACCACAGTGACCTGTGTTAGCATTCACCACAGTTAATTGTTTGATCACATTCACTATTTCTGAGTACAGGCCAACTAAGTTTTGAATGCAAACACACACCTTATAGCTTCAAAGAATTTTCTCTGAATAAGATTTGATGCTATTACTGTCAAACTTCACTGTGAAATGAAGCTATTACTGAACCCAGAGATCAATTAAACATCTATATGGATTTTCAATGCTACAGCAGTATGAATGGAATTAAGCCAAAATTGGCTTCGCTGGGATCTGCCAGTTCTAAATAAAACTTGTAACAGGAAAATCCCTACTGCACACTGCATCAACTGATAAGTGAATCAGCTGAATTTGCAATAAACTCAATAAAAACATAAATATCTCCCTGGGTTCTTACCAGCATCCCTTGACAAGAGACTCTTAATACTTAATGTCTTTAACCTTCATTATAGCCACTACATTTTCTGTGATATGATGTCAATGGGACAAAGATATTTAAAATAAATATGAGTAGGATTTGAAGACTTTTTTTCTGATTACTTTGTATGATGAGTAAGTAGGGAACAAGAAACTTGACTACAAATCTAGATAAGACATCTTTGGGTAAAATTGTTAACTAGAACACTCATTTAAAAGCGATCCATGCTTGAGAAAATGAGGAACAATATATATTCACTCTCCAAGCTGACTGATTCTGGCTCTTAGAAGTCTTCAAAAAGAGGCAAGTTGAACATTCAGATTAGACTGGTTTGTGTGGCAACTGGAACTCCTCATGGATGCTGTAGGAGAAGACTCTGGGTTCCTCAACATCTTAGTTGAGCAAATAGTTGACAGTCAGCAAAAAATATCATAATTTGAGTCACATCACAAAGCTACATAACACTAAAAACAGTTTACTGAAGGGACAGAAATATCTTACACGTCTTCTGTGATCTTTCCAACTTTTTGAAATTCAAGACTCAAGTATTTCCTAGCCTAAGTTACTTAGGTACTTCCAACAGATTCCTAAACTGATATTGTGTTGAAATAGAAGCCAAAGACTTGAGAAAGCACCAGGAGCAGGCAATCTATTTAAAACCACCCAGCTGTATAACCCCCATTGAAACCCATGGCTATGTCCAGACTACTTGTAACAGTGCTCTGCTTTCCACAGTTTTCCTTTATGAGCAGACACCTCAAAGGCAGGCAGTCTGAGAGTCTAGTACTCTCAGTGTGCAGTTCTTGGATGCATAGGAATTTAGCTTTGTGAGCTTTTAGCTTTGGTTTTCCAAGGTTATACAAGGGGTGGGCATTAATCTGCAAATCTAGAAATATCCTTGAAAACTGTATCCCTCATACTAAATTTATTCTCTGCAAAGAGGAGATTCTTCCCTTTATACTTGCAGTATTGTAAATGGATGTAATATTATTGAGAAAGCATACAGCTTGTATAGTGACAGGGCAACACAGAATGGAAAAGCTAGATTAAAAAAAAAAAAAGTGAAAAAGATACCAATTTGTACCCAACAACATTATAGATTCTTTTTTTAGCAAAAATTAATTTATCTCCTAGATGAGATAAACAATTTTTTTTTTTTAATCTCATTTATAACTAATTTGAGAGTTTCTGCATAGTTCTTTGTATGATGCAGAGAAACCTCATGATTCTCTGCATCTTTCAATCTTTAAAAAAAAAAAAAAAAAAAAAAAAAAGAGGAAATCTAATCTTTCTAGCACCTTCCTTATCTCCCAGTTTGGTTTGGACACAAGATTCATCAATGCAAGCACTCCTGGAATTAAGATGTTGACAGTTTGTATTGTATTTTCCTGTTACCAATTAACACATCATAAAGTCAAACACAATTCCCTCGAGTCCAACCCCCCCACTGTCTGGTTCCTCATCTCTGCATCATAAAATATTACCATTGGGTCATTATGGCTGTCTCTTACTAGTCTATTTTCGTGCAGGTTATTTAGGGACATCCCAAGTCTTCGATTGATCTGATTTAGCCCCAGCTTCACCAGTGAAAATTGTAAGTGCCAGGGAGGTTTTTTTTCACACTTAACAGCATGAAACATGCAATTTTCATCAAACCTAATTCAAAAGGGAATGCAAAATATGCCCATTACCCAGCATCTTCAATCTGTGAAGTTATGTTCAATTTCACAAGAAAAGGAGCCGACATCCATAAGACTTTGAATGAGTATCCAGACTAGCAGTGATTCTCAGCAAACAAATTATGCCACTATAAGACAATCAGAATTACATTTTTTAAGTAGTTTGTGTATTTCTCTGCTTTAGAAGGTTCTAAAGTCCCTTATAACTGGTACTTTAAAGTATTCAACACCATACATTCAGTTACTTTTGTAGGAGCATGTAGGAGTAGCTGAATTTTAAAGACCTCTCTCAGACACATGGGAACAAACTAGCCTGTGGAAATAATTATTAAATATTGGTTCAAACAAACATTTAATGTGAAACAATAGAACACTGGCTATTAATATTTAATGCAAAGACATGTCATTTTGACTGGTGTCAGCAAAACCATGAGAAGGCACAGAACGACCAAGGAGAAAATTCATTTAGCTATATTTAGATCCCCTCAAAATGACAGAAACTCCCATTAACTTCAGTAGTGCCAAGATTTCGTGCAGAGCTCCTAAATTTAGTACAGAACTTGAAACATTCATAATTAGCAAAATAGGAGTTCTGAATTGGTGAGAATTGTTTTATTTATCTGCCTGCTCACTCTTATTCCCCTGTAATTTGAACAATCACTCATTAGTGGAATCGTTCATCTATTTCCCAAATTATTTTCTTTAATATCGAGAGTCTTCTGAGGGAAGATTCCCCAAGGCTTGTATTCTGATGTGATTTTAGCATTCTTCTTGAATCAATACATGGTAAGTCTCCTTCAAAAACGTTCCAATTCTCAAACAGCTGACTACAGCCTCTTTCCTGCACCAAAGTAGAGAAAAAGACATCCATCGTTTGTCAGTGTGAGAAAAATGTAGATCTACATTTTCATTCATTCATGTCTGGCTTCCACCCAAATGTAAGAAGGGATTTTTTGTTTCCTCCTTCAACTGTCAACCAGAAAGAACTTGTATCTTCTTCCTCTTGAAAAGGCAGCTGTTGGGCAAATGTTTTCATAAAGAATAATGCTTGTGCATGCTCTGCAGTCAGCTAATCTGCACAACTGCAAACTGTGAATTGTGCAGAACTGGATCTCTATCAGCTAACCTCTTGCAGGCAAAACTGTTAGCTTCAATGAAGAAAGCACAAACACAAGCATTAAACCTGCTGACAGGCCTGTATGTAATTTCACCTTCTTTGGGGATTTTTGTGGGGAGGAAAAGAATTCAATATGAAGGCCATGGATGAGTCGCTGAATCTTTGTGTTTTCGGGGTCAAGCCAAACCATATGAAAAGCTGAATAGGTAACTGTGGTAAGTACTAATATGCTAAACCTAACGCAGGCATATAAACCTAAAGAGATGCTCAAAGGGCAAATACTCTTACTTTGTGGATAGGGGTCTTTAATAGTAGAGTTGTGATGGTTCTTTATGGCTGTCAGTATTACAGTGGTAGTGATCTCTATTAACTGAGTGCATCCTTGCTGACCATACTGGAAGTGAACGAAGCCATTGGTGGAATACATACAAGCCACGTATAAAAATTGAAAGCATATGCACACACAAATTTTGAATCAGCAATGTACCCTAGATACCAAGGTGGCTAAAAATATTCTTTGTTACATTAGGCAAAATGTTGACACCAGGCCAAGAGAGGTGATCCTTCCATTCTATTCAGCATTGGAGAGGCCAGCTCTTTAGTGATGGGTCTACTTTTGGGCCTCCAGGTACAAGGAAGTCCTGGACATACCTGAGAGAGTCCAACACAGGGTCACCAAGATGATCAAGGGCCTGGAGCACCTCTTCTATGAGAAGAGGCTGACAGAGCCAGGACTCCCTGGAGGAGAGGAGGCTTGAAATAGAAGATTGCCCATAGAGTTCTGTCTCTGGCAACGTCTAGTAATGGGAAACTTGAAGAATATGTGTGAGAAGTAGGCAAGCATTTACCCATAGATGACTGTTCATGAGTAGAATACATTACCACTCACCCCGCAGAAGAGTGTGGAACAGGTTTCTTAGTGGTTGTGCAAGTCTTGTATAAATTTTGATCTAGGTAGGATTGCCTGGAATACTGTGAAGACTGTAAAGACTTTTCAAGGAAAGCTAGAGGAATATCCTTGCCTGTTTTTAAGGTCTGTCTGCTTGCTCACTTGGCCCAAGGACATAATCTCAAGTAGTTTTGGGTTACCAGCGAGCCTCACAAGCGCCTTTCAGGGGGAATCTCCCACCAAGATGAAAGGAGCACATCGCTAATTAGGATCGATTGCTGGCACATCCTCACCTGTGAATCATGTACAGGTGTTTTCTTCAGAGATACTGGTTCCTTCAGACCAAACCTGTGTTGGGCAGTAAAAGAGTGGACAGGCCACAGCCTTGTGATAGAGCTAACACAGAAGATATGAAAGAAGAAGTCAAGCAATGCTCAGCTACTAAACCAGCATCTTTAACCCTTAAGTAGGCGTACGATTCCAGTAATTATGTTCATATTTTAAACACTACTATGCAGAGCTCTCAATTCACTGACCAGTTCCAAGAAGGGAGCCTTCCTCTATGAATCTATTCCAGTTCTGCTTTTGGATCTCCTCAGCTGATTTCCTAGAAAGCTCTGCAGAAGTGACTGAAAACAAAGATTTGGACAATTATGATACTGTCAACTTGCCACAGATGGGCCAAATAGATACTATCTTACCCGTATCTGTCCTTTCAGTTGATTGATTTGTATCCCAGAAGCATTCCCACATCATTGCTGAAGACAGTTACCAAAAAGATGATGCAGTTAGATGACAGCTCTGACTCAAAAACAGCAATATGTTTCAGGCTTTGCACTTCTGTGAGATCTAAGACCTTTTCTGATTAAGCATCTGACACATTTGCCGTTGCTGGTGCTCTTATTGTTAGTGTGAGGCATCACACATCAAAGCATCTTTTCTCCTTTCTGCGGTTACTATACATGCTGTTACTAAGTCAGTGTCTTGCTGCATAACCAAGTATCTCTTTGTGGGTGTACCTGGAATTCACATCCTACACCCAGAAGTTTGCTTTAGGAGTGAGCCTGGTGGACCAGAATGACTCCCCACATAAGGAGTTATGTGCTGTAGAAGATTATACTGCAATGATGAATATCTCTGACATGCATGCAAGTTTTAACGATCCAATTGTACCAGCAGAGCCACACACAGACTCTGAAGTTTGCTTGCTGTCTTTAAAGAAGAAACAGCACAAATTTCCCATTTTAGACTTGAGAACTCAGTTTACTTGGAGATCCCTTAATCTCTAGGTACATTTTGGAGCAACTGGAAATTTTTTTTGGAACTAAGCATGTGATGATAAGCATTCAGAACCGCAGATGAACATCTTACCTTCCTAAGATTTCAGCTGGAAAACTAAACAGCTGCTCTTTCCCTCTGTCCCTTATGTTTCTGTTAATCCTTCCTAGTCCCCTAGAAGGTTAGCTCCACAAACTGCCTACTCTGCCAGCCCATGCACTCTTTCTCAGAAATGGCCCAGAGACTTCCTTGACTTACAGAACAATTCAACCTTCCAGTGCCAAGGACAGTCTTTCATATGCTTCTACACAGGAAAAGAACACTCCAGTTGTTTCTTTTGCAGGAACATTTTTAGCAAAATGTCCTTTGAGTCCCCAGTACTCCTCAGGCCCAAGGAAAACTCTCTAATGCATTCACCTTGTTCCTCTCCTTGGGAATGGAAAATGGTCTGCTGCTATCCATATATTACCCAGGAACTCATTGCCCTGTGAGGTGTGATTAGCTTTTTCCAAGGACAGAGAGTAGATGAAGAGATAAACTACTTGTTGGGTTCTTGCTGGGAGTTTCTGGAGAAATACTCTTCTCCCAACTACAATTTCTCAGGTTTATTTTCTTTTTCTTTCTCATCATGTTTGAACAATAAATAAATAAATAGATAAAATGAATTAAAGGCATTTGGGCTGCTGTGCTTTCTATATAGAGTTGATGGAAAAATTCGCTGTTACCAAACCTGAACAGTGGAGATAAATATTCTTCTGCAACCTTTAGTAGGAGTTGTGTTTTGGGTAAAGCTTTAGTTAGCTAATGATATCCCAGATTCCAGGACTGTTTTTTTATGTTTTGTTGTTGTTGGCTTTTTGCTTTTGTTGGTTTGTGTGCCCTTCCCTTCCCTTCCCTTCCCTTCCCTTCCCTTCCCTTCCCTTCCCTTCCCTTCCCTTCCCTTCCCTTCCCTTCCCTTCCCTTCCCGCTGAAGACTTTCTGTTTTCAGTCTCTATATGTCTGAACAGTTGCTCTTAAATTCCACTTTCTCCACACAACTTGTAACCTTTCAGTTTTGAGGCTCTGCTGCTGACTTACAATTACTCTATGTCTGAGGTTACTCTTGAAGGTCACTGGGTAACACCTGCTCATATGCATTGCAAATGCATACCTATTAGGTAGCATTAACTAGCAATCACTTCTTTGGTTCCCTTCTGGTTGTTCTGACTCTCTAGTTGTTCTGGCTGCAATTTACACTGCCAAGTTGCCCACATGAAGCCCTTCATTGATGACAGACTTCCTGTAAACTTCTGTATCTCTCCTTAATCAGCTTCTCCAAAGGTCCAAAGCATCAGGTTGAAGCTTCTCCAAAATGATTCTGAAGACTAAGTTTGTTGATTCACAACTTCCATCACATTTAAAAGCTAATACATTGCTCTCATTTTCCAACCAGGAGATCAGATGTTGTCCTAGCACAAATTTATACTCCAAATAGATCTCAAAATCTATGTTAGAACACGAAATTTCTTGACTAGCAGTGACTTTAGAAGTTGGAGTGGAAATAACGGCTGTAGCGATTCCTATTTAAGAAAAATCTTACCACTGCTTGCTTTTGCATTTGATGCTCCAAGGAGCAGATGTGACTTTGTGCACTGCTGAGCCCTCCTGTGCCCTGCTGAGCCCCCTGCAGTATTGTGCTCTCCTAGGGGTATGAAGATTATATGAGAAATACTAAGATCAGACATACCTAATGCAGGGCCTATTTGTATGTAGAGAATTTCCTATTCATGTTCCACATTCAGAGCTGAGCCAAGCTCTGATATTTGTTTGTGAGCCATTTGTTGGTGCAAATACCAAATCAGCATGCATAATTTGGGGGAATGTAATAGGTTAAGTTATTCATATCCATGTTTTACTTTGTTCCCATTTAAAACCTAACATTATTCTTTTGCATTAAAACTGTTATCAGATCACTGGAGTTAATGAGCCAGAGAGACTAGAACACAGCAAATTTTCTTCCACCGAGTTGGAAAAAAATGTAGTCATTAAAAGGAAAAGCATCACTTGTTACTCCATGAGTCTGAATGGTTATTTTTTTATTTATGGAGAAAGTGAGGAAAAAGACAACAGCTGGTAATTAGACCTGGAATTACATATCTCAGAAGGAAGGGTACAGTATTTTGAGATGCGTGTTATTTGAAACATTGGTTTGTTGTGGAAATATCTCTACTATTAGCACTTCTTTAAGCTCTCTTTGCAATCTCTGATATTGCCTAACATCACTGGAGGGAAAACTGTCCAGGCTGAAGATTCTGCTGCACTGGATTGTACAGATTTCTCTGCAGCTGTGAGCGATAAGTATTCAGTATCCATTTCCAGCATGCATCAATGGGCATTTATGTGTGTATGGACCCATCCTAAATGAAACTACTCACCCATGGCAAAGAATATTTCATATGCTTATGCATAAATAGCATAATATGATGATTACACAGGCATGTAATTGGAATGGACTAAAAAAGCTCATTTTTTTCAGCTCTATATACAGCCATTTGCAGGTGGAAGTGATGGGTGAGTCTTTTCTTTGTGAGACAACCATTACCATTTCAACCTCACTGCACCCAGAGGTCCTACGGCTATCATGTGCACTGCCATGCAAGAGCTCATCTTCACCCTGGCAGTGACTCCACTCATACATACATACCTGAAGACAAGTCTGTGTGAGGAGCATGGAGAACTAACTAATTAAATTACTAGAATTCCACTGGATTTTCAGCTTTCTGAAACTTTTCCAAGATGTAGATTTTCCAAGATTTTCCAAGATGTTCATTTTTTCAAAAATGAAAAAAAAACCAAACAGCAAATGTTTATTTTCAGAGAGTATGTAAAAATATTGATATTAAACTCCAATAAGCAGTAAAAAAATATTTTAAATGAAAATTGCATTAATTTCTCCAAGTCATTTGTCTAATTTTCAGTATACGGCTATAAAAATACTGACCAAAATATAAAATTACTGTAAACATTTAAATTGTACTTGCAATTGGACAGTTGTTGACTTGATCTAATATACTCTTTGAAAACTGAAGTCCTGAAATGAGGAAAGTCACATTGATTTATGAAGATGAGTTCTATTTAGTTCAAATAAGAGCATCCCAGAGAGTAGAAGGATAATAGGATTTAAAGGCTTGTCTCCATCAAGTGTAAAATCCAAAGCATTTTTGTTTAACAGTTTATTAAGCAAAACTGAGCTAATTTCTGCACATCTCTCCTTGGAAAGTTATACTGCTGAGCTCATTAGGCCTTCTCTCACATCAAAGATATGAAGAAATCAGCTCTGTTTGGGTCTTTTTCTGCTGCAGGGGATCTTAGCTGGGCAACTGGGATTCAGTAGTATTTTATTCATTTTAATACCTTGCTCTTTAAAATTTAAAGGCATTTTAGAGAATCTGCTGTTCCCAGAACATTATGGGAAACAGACAACAGGCATTATAGCTATTTCTACAAAAGATACCTATTCAAATGGCTTTTAGCGTCAGGGGACTTATTTTCCTTGAACTCACTCATATTTCATATAACCTCAAAAAAGACATTGCTGTCTGATTTTCAGAGGCAGCATCTGAACTTGTATTTGCATTTGCAAGCATACAAAGGATTTATTTACTTGTGGCTTTTCAGTCTGGCATAAACTCTACCTTTGTAAGAATAGATTTCATGTAATTGCATGAGCTAAAATAAACTCAAAGCATTTCAGAAGCAAATAATTATACTAGACTTTATAGAAGTACGCTCAAACTGGACCCAAGAACATAGCTTTCCTTCAGTACTAATAATACTAATATAAAGGAAAGATGTACAACATGAGATTCTTGACATATGTATACATGAGCTAAAAGGTTTGTCTTCTTTCTTTTTACAAATAAACACAAACCTAAATCGTCACCAGATAATCTACTGTATCAGTAATCAATGCTTGTAATTTACAAGATAAAATTTATTACTGCAGTGGCTTGCAATTAGTAAATTAAACATAAGATGTCAGCTTGTAAGACAAAAGGGAGATTTTAACTGTCAGTGCAATTATATCATGTGAGCATATACTCTTGCTTTTATGCATGAAAACAAACAGGCCTCGTCCTTGTTTTTTTTCATTATGTCCTGAATTATTCCCAGAAACCTTCACTGTCATTAATCCCGTGGTCACAGATATCCCAGTAGGGCTGGAAGTTGGTCTTACACATACCCAGTTGAATGATTTCACTTTAATAGCCAGACCAAACTTCAAGAAAACCAATTAGAACAAACAAAACCTCATATATAACCTCAAATAATAAAACTTCTTTTAATGACAGTAAGCAATATTTACATAATTAACTGTCCAAGATGCCAAGATGTTCAGTTCTGTTTTCTCAGTTCCAAAAACAGGGACACCTATTGAGCTCAGTGGGATTTGTTGCTCTGTTATACTCGCAGGTCTAGTGGCAGCCTGACCTGTCCTATAAGCTGGTCACCTTGGATACTGATTCCTGTTTAGTTCAGTTCAACAACATATACATTCTGTGGACTATCCATCAATGTAAAATGTTAGGTAAACTTTCCTTCTTGTAGACAGTCTATCACAGCATATTTTCCAGCCTGCAGACAGACACTCATTCTAGACATGGTACTCTACTGATGTTTTGCCACCTGTATTTCAACATAGCTTTCCTGTTTTCTTACTTACTCATACATTCTTACTTTAGGGTTCCTAGACTTCTCAAGGTCTCCTTCCAAATTCTTATACTGTATAGTTAATTGTTTATATCTAAGTGTGTACATAGACAATAATTTTACATGGCTGCATCCCATCTTTCTATGCTCCTAATACATTAACATCTATTTAATTTTGACTATGCAGTTGGCAAATTTCTTTACTTATTTTCATTTGACTATCTTGAGGCTGTAACGTACCAAAACCCAAAGCCATTTTCCCAATCTTCCTGTCAGATTTGGTGCATGAAAGAAAGAAAGAGAGAAAGAGAGAAAGAGAGAGAGAAAGAGAGAAAGAGAGAAAGAGAGAAAGAGAGAAAGAAAGAAAGAAAGAAAGAAAGAAAGAAAGAAAGAAAGAAAGAAAGAAAGAAAGAAAGAGAGAAAGAAAGAGAATGAAAGAGAGAAAGAGAGAAAGAGAGAAAGAGAGAAAGAGAATTCCTGTCAGATTTGGTGCATGAAAGAAAGAAATAGAGAAAGAGAGAAAGAGAGAGAGAAAGAGAGAAAGAGAGAAAGAGAGAAAGAGAGAAAGAAAGAAAGAGAGAAAGAAAGAAAGAAAGAAAGAGAGAAAGAAAGAGAACGAAAGAGAGAAAGAGAGAAAGAGAGAAAGAGAGAAAGAGAGAAAGA
>NW_024884253.1:23583205-23629120 GCF_019232065.1 Centrocercus urophasianus
AAGGACTTAAATAATTGACAGCTGATAGTCATTCATTTTCTAACTTCAATGCGCTATCAATGTCTAAGAGAGGATGAAGAAGAATATTTGAAAAGAAAAGGAATCAGGTCCTAGTCTGTAAATGAATGGCTGCTTTTCATACAGATTGCAGCTCTTGGAAAGAAGACAGTTTTGTTATAAGCAGAGTTGCTCCAAGAAAAAGAAATCTGGGGAGTGCTTAGTAAACCATACTATTGCTTGGGTGGAAATGTCACATGGCTGAGTCAAAATCAGACTACTGTGATCCCAATCAGGCAGTTATGCTACATTATTTATTAACTGCCATTGTTAATTTTCATACTAACTACCATTGGACCATTGTTTATTAAAAGATAATTTCTACAAACAAACAAACAAATCTATCCTACCTTTCAATTGGTAGATGTTTAATATATTTAATTAGTGGGTTTGAATGTCAAGGAAGAATCTAAATGTCTGAAAAGACTAGGAGCCTTTTCTTTCTACCCACAACTTTTTGTTATGTTGCACTACTGAGAATGGGTACAGAAAAGTGACAGAACAGTGGTGCCTTAGATCCTGCATTAAATTATTGGTTATGCCTAATCATGGGTAAAAATTTCCAAGGAAATGGAGGACTGAGTCTGAGGCAAAGATTTCAGTTTCAGCCCTGAGGAATATGAAGAATTTCTGATGGAGAGAAATATTAAGAGCAGGGTTTCTTCAATTTATTATTCTCAGGACTGTGGGGAAATAAAACATTTAATTGTGTCTGAAAATCTGTTTGCAAACTGCTGACCCAGAAGGAAAGCCCTGGAAATCATTTGTTATAGGCTTCTTAGTGAGCTACTGAGTGAGCTGCCATGTGGCAGAGCCACCCAGACATCTTCTGCTGCTGGCAAGACAATTAGGTGCAAATATCCTCTGGAAACTAAAATCTGATGAAAAGCTACTGCAATATTCAGCACTGGAATCTATGAGAAGCAAAGTTTGTCAATAAAGCAAGAAGTAAACAGCATGAGGCACACCTAGGCTGCTGGGCCTGTTTTTTGTCAATCTATAGACACATGCTAGTCCCCAGGAGGAGGGTGGTGAGGGCAGCTTTACAGCTCTTGTGTGCTTATGGAACAGAAAAAAACATACTGGCTCTGAAATAATAATTCTAGATAGCCCAAGTTCTTGTATGGCTCTTTTCCAAGACTTTGTAAGCACCAACTACAAATAAAAATATGTGCCTCTATGCTCTGACAGAAACTCTATAAGGCGAACTGGGGAAATATAAAACCATTACAATTTTCAGAAGATGAAATATGTGTTTGTTTTCTTCTTGTTAGAAATGCACACTATTCTGTAACAATGGGAAAGACAAGTGCTTGCTTTTGGTTGCTAGATGGACTGAAGTGCAATACCTTCTTATGTGCCCTATAGTAAAGTTTGCATGCACATAGAGTGAGAACAGCAGTGTGAGTAGAAAGTAACCTTTTTACATGATATATCTAAAGAGTGCTCTGCCAGCCATGGGTGAGAATGTGTGAGGACACTGACAACTACAGCCTAAGGCAGAGTGAGGTCTTCTTATGAGCTTCTGAGATTATGGCAACAGCCATGTCTACTTCAATTCCAGTCCATTCTGCTGATTGATGCTGGAAGAGTAGCATCGTGATCTCATTTTGCCACAGCCTTTCTCAAAGCTCACTTCGGTGTGAGTGATGCAGGAGTGGATCCTGTGGTCTCTATAGGATTTGATCAAGGAGGATCTCCTCTGCTGGGAGAAGATGCAGCAGAGTGTGAGGGCCCCTTCCACACATTCTTCCTGGATGAGCTGCCTGCCTGCAACCATACCTGGTATGAGTGCTAAGTATTACCTAAAAAGATTACTTTCCAGCCTCTTGCTTCTCTTTCTCCCTCCAGTGAGATGGCTAAAAGTTTGTGTTGGAGCTGGGTAGAGCAAGTCATTGCAGACACAGAAGGCATCTCAGTGTGCACAAATGCAGCTTTTCTGAGCACAGAATCCTCACAAGCTCTTTCCAAGGTACTTGCATGCAGAAGATTCTTAGTCTGGAAATTTTTAAAGAATAAATACCGAAGCTTCCACAACACCCTAAGCTCCATCAGAAATCTTACATGTCATATGTCTCCCTGCAAATTGTACCTTTCAAACTTCCCTCACCATTGAAAAGTTTCAGTACTGGAGATGCTAGCATAAGAGAGCTCTTATATTTCTGTCCAAGCTAAAATGTGAAGACAATGTGCAGCTTCAGGTTTAAGAAAAATATCTGCACACAGAAATAAAAGTTCTATTCAGAAAACAGAACTGAAATAGCCTCCCTAGTGTCAGCTGAGCATTATTCTATCTCTGAATTTCCTGCATGTGCATGCTGTATTACAGAATATATAGTCTAACAAAGGAGCCCAGCTCACAGACATCCCAGAGAATGGCATCTTGATGTGCTTTTAACTACAAATCTCATTAAATAGTGCCATGGCTTAATGAGGATTCAGGTCAATATTCCATAACGTCAAAATAAAAACTTCAAAATTTCTATATTAATCTCATTCAGAAATGGGGCATTTCCTTTTGCGTCATTCAATACAAAATCAAATAGCGCATATTAACAAGCACTTATCCCATGCATTCTAACTTTCAGTAGCTCCAATGAGCATTAACATTGCACTGTGATGGGTTCATAGGAAAATTAATCAATCCACTAGGAGATTTTACTGTGACAAAATACACAGAACAGCTTCACAAAGCTCAGCCCAGACTGCAGCGGTACGGCTGAGAGCTTCTCTCAGTGTGAAGGAGACTGCAGCAGAAGAATCTGCTGGGCAGCTTCCCTGGGGCACTGGATACAGAGCTGACAGATCTGATAAAGCAAGGATGCTTGCAGACCTGTATGCCCGCATCCCTGCTTCATTTGTCCATTTTGGAATCATTCTGAACATAAAGCTCCTGTTCTAGAAAGCCTTCAGGCCATCGCTTTGGAGTCATCACTCAAGGGATGCTCTCAAGAGATACTGCACACCAAGTATCCATGCAACCACATTGCTTCACACAAATCACTGACTTCTACTTTCACTGCTAGAGGAGGTCTATCTCCCTTCCCTCTGCAGTTATCCTCTGTTTTGATTTCTAACCTAAGACAGAAGAAGCTTTTTTTCCAAAATTGTATGGCATGCTCATTTTCCCCTGAGTTAGAATACATTTCTTCACCTCCATTCTCATCAGATCCCATAACAATTGCTGGTAAAATGCTCCACAGAACCTACCATGGCTGGTTCCCATGCAAGACATGTGGATGTTACAGAATTAGACGAAAGAAAGTAAACTGGGGCAGTTTAGCTGATAATGCTGTTTCCTTCTAAGGTTAGAGAACGTAGCTATGTGTCCTAATGAGAGAAGTCTCTCCTTTATCAAGGGAAAGCTATTTTTAACAGATTCTTTTAATTGACTTGCTGTAACTCCTCATGCAGGGCAGTGAATTTTGAATCATCTCAAAATGTTCTTCTTTGACTTCCTTCACCAAAAACAAAGAAAGAAAAAAGGAAAAAGAAAAACAAAACTCCAAACAGATCTCTTTAGAATTTCCATCCCTTTCACATGCTAAAATCAAAATTTAAAATGTGGACTTTGGCTTTAATGTTGACATGGATCACTATAGTATACTGCAGAAATGAAAGGAATTTAGAAAAGAGGAGTCTATCTTTTTAAATTTACTGTGTTTACTGTCCCTCTTGCTGTACCTGTGTGTGGATATGATGTGAGAGAGAAAAGGTCCCCAGAGGTACCAAATAAAATATGTCTAATTGTGTTGGACTCAATGACCTCTTGAGGCCCCTTCCAACTCCTGTAATTCTGTGATTCTGATTTCTATCACCTTGGTTTTGCTGTTTGAGCAGCAATTTTCTTTATCACTGCTTTCTTGAGAAGGTTATGAATACATGAGACTTTCTGCAAATTGAAGTCTATCCATTTATCCAGTCTATCTTATTTGGGGATACAAAGGGAGATAATGCTTATTCTCCATTTCTGAGGGTCTCTCTCAAGGGCCAACCAGAAACTGGTGTTAAAGATACTTACTTATCACTCTGACCCCACACAGAATGCCTCCGAAATTGTTCATGCTACCTTAGAGAAGACAGACTTTTGCTTTAACCACATATGCCAGGCTAGAAATGAAGATGGCAAGAATTAAGGCAGGGGCTGTCTGTCAGTTTTGTGTGGACGTGTTCTACTGGCATTGTGGGAGCTTCAGACATTGAAGTGCTTCCAAACACTTCCAAGAAGCAGCATGCCTCACAGGGCTCCCTCTGGGACAGGTTGTTCCATATTACCTTCTCCTTGAGCTGAGACTTGAAGTTACATTTTAGCACCATACTATCAAGAAAGCATTTTTCTCTGCGTAAATTTAATCTCATGTTCGATTGATTGGAACTTAGAGAGAAAGCTATTTTCATTCTGATGCACAAAGGATTTACCTTGCAGCCTACAACAGAGCAATTAGTATTGCAAAGAGCTAGGTGCATAAATTTTACCCACTACGTACCAGGTACATATTAGCTGCATGGTTATAAGTTAGATGTGTTATAGATGTATATATACAGGAATCTTGTCCCCTGACAGTTACCAAATGTAATATTTTCCCTATGAAACAGTCAGATTAAGACAAACACAGTAAAATCAGAATAGCTCTGTCCTTCCATCACATTTAGCACAGATTATTTTCGGATATATTTTAACAATAAAAGTAGACCTCCTCAATTATGATATGAGTTTGTAATGTATGCCAGTAAACAGAACAAATACCAGAGGACCATACTGAGCAATCTGTTCTCTACAGAGAAGGACAGTAGTACGTAATCAACTTAAGAGCTGAAGTTCATTAACTTTCCATAGGGCTCAGCTTCCCAACCCACAAAATCCCGAGATGATTTTGGTGAGGCTGAATGCAGCTCTGACACCAGACTACTCTTCATGAGGTCCTGTGCAGTATTTTTGGTGAGGTTCTCATGCTAGACCACAGTGCCACAGCCAGCTGCAAGGCATAAAGCACTTTTCCTATGACCTGGAGAAATTCCAACCAATGCACATGAAAGTAATAAATCCTCATTCTCTATCTTAAGCTATTTAGGATATTTGGAGATGCTACCTGCACATTGCTTGGCCCCATATCTCTTTTCTGGGATGCAGTGTACAGGATGTGTTTTGCTTGTCATCTGGTCAGGTGAACCAGAGTTCCACTATGGTGTGCTGGGTGTCCTACTACAGCTTCCCAAACTGCTTGCAATCAGCTATGCATTCTAATTAACATTATGTTCTAGGTAATACCTGAAATGCAGATATTTCATATGTCTTTAAAACATGCAGCCAGCATGAAAACATCCACTACAAGTCTTGTATGCTCTGGGCTGAGATGTGAGGGTGTGCAGACATGCATCACAGAACAAAGCACAGTGCTAGGAGAAGTCATAGAATGGCTTAAGTTGGAGGGGACCTTAAAGATCATCCAGTTCCTGTCCTTGCAGAGCCCAGAGGTGTGAGCTGCCCCATAATGAGCTCGTTTCTAAAGACAGCCAGTGAGCAGTCAGTGCAAACAGGGAACAGGGTGGTAACAGCCAGCATACCCTGTCATTTAGGACAAGCTGACCCACGCCCTCCCAAAACGGACTGCATCCTTACAGCTGATCACACAGTCAGAGCACAACCCTTCTGCTGATAAACCATGCACTTCTTTTTGGTTCTTCCTACTTTTTCCCCTACATTGTACTTGGAATGTCAGGTATAGTTTTTGTTGTCTGCATTTTTTTAATTATTATGCTGTGGGCTGAATTCAAGAGTAACAATTTTTTTTATTACCAAATAAAAATTATCAAGCTGTGATGCTTACCTTACTGTAAGTACTTACCTTAAGTATCAACGTTACATTGTTGGAAATCATCAAGTCAAGACTAAATTTACCCTCTGCATTCTTCTGCAGTTTGATTCTGTCAAAGACAAAGCATTCATGTTGCTCATGTACAAAGTATAGCAAAGGAGCAGGAAGAGCTCTGCTTTTCCTTTCATGTGAACATACGACTCTTAAATTATTTATACCAACCAAACATTGCATTACAGAACTTTCAACAAGAACAGAATTGTTTCAGGTGAAATGAAATTCGAGTAAAGCTTTTTCTCTGCATCCTAAATCATTTAGATTACAGAAAATATTACTTTTTTTTTTTTTTTTTTTTTTTTTTTTTTTTTTCCCCTAGAAAAGATTTCTGTATGGATAGAGGGAAATGGTGATTAGCTTTCCAATGAGACCAGTAGTTCAGCTCCTCAGGGTATGAAATGTTCATTTGCTTTTAGAGTGGTTGCAGAAGAGTCATAAAGTCTCCTAAATCTGTATGTCCCTCTTAAGACTGCCTGTGTCTGCTTCTTGATAAACATAGAATAACCTTTCAAAACTGCACTTCTCATATCAAAACTCCCAGAATTCTCCAGCCAGTTCCGGATTTCATCTCACTAAACATATTTTTGTCCAAAGGGAAACTATAAAGCAGCCTCTTCCAGACCTCTTCCAGACTGGAAATCTTTTTTCTGAGATCTGATGTTTGTTAGAGAAACCTCGCAGAATCCCAGGATGCCTGAGTCTGGCTGGGCCCTCTGGATCCATCTGGTCCACCCAGCAGACACCCAGAGCAGGGGGCCCGTACAGCTTCCGAAGGTCTCTAAGGATAAACTCCCAGACAAGCCAGCACTTGGTCAGCCTGACAATAAATAAGTGTATTCTGATGTTTTCTGATATTCAGAGGGTTTCAATTTAGTTTCAAAGCGAAAAATGAGCATACTCTGATTTGATAGCTTTGTATACTGTTGTTATAGCAAGGAATTGACAGATTTCCTGATAGTGATGTTCTGTCTGCTGATGAGAAAGTTGGCTGTTTTATTATTACCACAAACCTGGTAGTCTGCTGAGCTAAAAACATGCTGTTGCATAATGTCTCTCTTATGCACTTACATGGCCTATTGGGAAAGTATCAGGATACCTCAACATTTTAATTTCCCAATCTTAATAGTATTTCTAGGGAAAGTTTGTTGCCTTTAGTATGTAGCTGAGGAAGACAGAGATGAGAAGTTCTTTGCTATTTGTCCCATATGAGTGGCTGCAGTAAAGGAAGCCATTGGATTCCATTTCCCAGTGATGTCCCTGCAGCTCTTGCTCACAGGTGGATTATGTCTCTTCCCCTCAGCCTGATGCTGATGATGTCCTTCATCAAAAATGGATTTATATAACGCAATCTGGACAAAAACTTTCTCTGATGTATCTCATTTGCTGTCATTAATGATTTATGTCACAGTTGTTCACTGAAGACATACCTCAACTGAGCCTGGGACAGAAGTGCTTATTTTAACAGGATAATATTTCATTCTGAATTCTGAATCAAAAACAATGCGTCTGTGATGTTTGCATCATATCTGGAGTATTTGATCTAGTACTTTTTTTTTTCCCTATTTTATTTTCATGCATTTTATAGCTGCATAAAATACTAATCAAAATACTAATCCATGAAAAATTCCTTCCCATCTGATAGGTTTCAGAATCAAATGAAATATTATGTGCTGTCTTCAGACAAAAAGAAGTAGCACATGGAAATCCAGTGAGTGCTAGCTATGGTACAGTGGAAAATTACAACTAGATTTTTATTGTGTCAATCCTTTACTCCTTTATTAACTAAAGAATTATAACATGAGTTTTTCCTCTGAAAGTGGTTGCATGGCAGCAGAAATTACGTAAAGAAATGTAACAGGCTCCCTCTATCTTAAGATCAGAGATTGGGCTAAAATCATAGCAAGTATTATAAAGAGCTGTTTTTTTGACAAAAAATGTTCCTTCTATCAGCCACCATCTCACTACTGTAAGAGAAGATGGTGGTGTTAATAGCCAGCTTCCTACATCTATTTCCTTACAGTAATGTTATCCAAACTCCACTGCTCATTTAAACCCATTGATTTTGAAGTGAATTGTGCACCAAAGCTTCAGTAGAAGTTCCCAGATTCAAAAACATCTCAAGATGAGGCTAAAATCTGTAGGGAGTATGGATAACTGTTTTGTCATAATAAAAATATTGTCTGAGTTATGTGCATAAGTTATACCATTTTTATCAAGCTTTTAGAAACTGCCTGCTCACGTTCTTAAGTGGATGTTGGTAAAACAAGTTTTTTTCTGTCTAGAATAAATTTTCTTTAGATAAAAACATACCCAAAAATGAAAACGCATCAGGGCACTTACACTTCAGCATTAAATTGGTTTTACTGCATTAAGTGAAGTGTTAGTAACATGGAAAAAGATATTGGCGTGTCTTTAGTTTTTTTGCTACAGACATGAAATTTACAGAATGTTATAATATTAGGAAGATCGAAAAACTTAGAGGTTAGTATTTAACTTTTTTATATTATCTATAATAATTTGAATGTAAGAATTATATACAATACATCTGTTGAGGAAATAACTGCCCTGCCTTTGCCTGTGAACTGCACAAGAGGAGAGCTTTACACATCTCTTAAATAAAAGGCCTTTAATATCCACTGCAATTTCACATCTGTATACAGCTCTTCTCTTTTTCAGCTCTTTCTCTTGCAAACATGTAATTTCTTCCCATGTTCAAGACCATGAAGACTGCATGCTCCCTGTCTTTCCACAATGCTTCTCTTCAAAGCCTCCTACTGGAAGCTCTTATCCTCCACCAGATAACCAGTATCTTGCTCAGGGAAATCTTCTCGGTCAGGCTCTTCAGCAACAATCCAAGAAATGAAACACTCATTACTTTCAACTATGCTTCAGTAATTTCTAATTTTTGGGACAGAAATTGAGCACATTCAAATGTTGGTTTTTTTGCCTCATGACATGCTTTCTAATGGATAAACCTGGATAAAATACTTGAAGACAGCAACAAATAATTACCTTCGTGAATTCCTTGCTGTCTACTTCTTCCATTCTGAAAAGAATCCTCTTAAAGATCCCATGCTCCTAGTAGCTTTTTTTTCATACTGTCTCTGAGACTTTCCCCCAGATCCCAGCTCCCCACGTACACTAGAACCATATTAGATTGCTACAATATGCAATTATATATTATCTCTCACTTCCTCTTTCTCCTGTCATCTTTGATTGCCTTCTTATGTCACAGTCAGCCACATTATTAAAATTAGTAAGTCTTGTACAAACGAACTTTAAAAGGTCAAGAAAGACTGCATGGTCAGGTGGCAGAGAAAAATGTTCTGGGAATAAAAAGACACCCCTTCAAGTGATGAAACAAACTCCAAACTAGGAAACTGGAAAAATCCTATACTCCAGCATACTGAGTGTAATGCTATTGCAAGAGAGGCCAGAATTATTTGGAGAACCAGTTAGTTGAAGATATGGATGTTAGTAACAAATCGTTTCCATTCATGTCAGAAATGGCATGTCTGTTAGAAAGCTTGCAGGACCAAAAGATATTTCATGTGTAAAAGGATTGTTTGAAGAAGGCAAAGATGTCGCGGAAAAGGTAAATGTAATATTTGTATCTCTTGTCAATGGGGCAAAGCCTGGCTCAGCTCTTACCCCTGAGCCCTTCTCTACAGGAGGCAGAGTCAGGAAACTGTCACAGTAGAGCTGTCAGCAAAATACATTTTAGGACAATTTAAAGAAAAATCAATAGAACATTGTCAGTGCTGACAGCATTTTCCCAACAGGTCTTTGATAATTCTGATATAAAAAGGTTGTGCTCTCAGTCGCGGTGTATAACCTGTCACTTAAATTGGCCTCAGTGAAGGAGGAAAGGAAGATAGCAAATATAATGCCTGCTTCTAATAAGGACTTCTGGGGAAGCTACAGACTAGAAGGACTAGTCTGTAGACTACAGACTCTTTCATACTGGGGAGATTAGTAGAAACTATAATAAATAACTAGGAGTATAAATGAGGAAATGTGATTTCATAGGAAAGGATGAACACAGGTTTTGCAGGACAGAGTAATGGCTCTCAAGCCTGTTTCAGCCCATAGAGGATTCATTAAACATTGCCTTCTTATTAAGCCAGTTTATTTAATATGCTTGGATTTCAGGAATGCTTTTCACAATACACCTTTTGAAAGCTCTTAGACAAGAAGCTCTGTGGAATAGGGGGGAAGGTCCTCTGTGAGGTAGGAAAGAGGAGGAAAAAAGATCATTACTGAGAGGGATGAAGTGGGACTTGCACTGTTGGTTGTATTCATCAATGAGCTTTATGTAAAAGTGGTTACATAAAGTGATCTTTTCTGATTTCACAAAATCATTCTGACAAGTCAAAAAACAAACTGATCACAAAGACCTACAGAACTATGTTGTGATACTGAAGAAGTGTTGACATCTGCAAAGAAATGCACTTGAAAAAAATAACCCTGACATTAAACTACTACTTAGTCAAAAAAAGGATCCTGGATATTGTGGGCATTTTTATGAAGCTGTCATCTCTATATGATTCAAAATCAAAACAGAAGATTATGAGGCAAGGTCTAGAGCTATCCTTTGGGCATCATTTTTGCAAGACATACTCGATGATGTTCCAACATTCTAGGTACTGCATGCGGTTTTGGTTGTTTCTCCAATAATGTACAGAGAAGATATGAACAGCAGCCAGAGTAGTGATCAGATCAAGCAAGATGAACTTTAACTGCGGCTCATAAAGTATTATTCTGTAACAAGCTCAAAGTAAAACAAATCAAGTTTTGTCATGCTGGAAATAAAATAAACTCATTGCCAAAAAATGCTTTAGATGTTAAAATACAAACAAGTTTAAAAGCAGATTAGAAAAAAAAAAGGTAAAAATAAAGTCTATAAAGCCTTCACAGCATCAAGATGCAAATGCCATGTCTTGCTCAGGAAGCTTAAGTTGGACAATCCTTGTCTGAAACCTGTTCAGGCATTCTTATGTCTTAAGATATGGAAAATCAAATGCTGGAGAACATGGCTCAGAAAAAAATTTGGCAAGTATTTTTATAACATTTTTTATACTCCATATTACTTGTGCAGTATGTGCACCATGCAGTATGCCCACACTGCCTGGATGCTCTGCAACTTCACGTGCTGCTGCTCAGAGTGCCTGGTGAAGATATTCAGGGCTGTTTTAGACACATTGCGTAGTACACAGTTGTGAAGACTATTCCTTCTGAAAACAGCAATATTTGGATAGCAGAGCATCACTATTTTGACTATGTACTCTCTATTATATTTAAACAGCTGCGACTAATACCTTCATGCAAATATTTGCTGCTCAACACTTCTGTTTGGCATTAAATACCAAGACTGAGGAACATCTGCTGGTAAACCTATTTTTCAAAAATGATCCAGTAGAAGACTTATCAAGACTTATTTCTGTTGGCTTTTTAAAGCTCCTTCTGCTCAAGATTGGCTATTTGTTAAAGAAAAAAGAATTATGTCGAGCCTTCTGAATACCCATAATATGTGCATTCATAAACATTCCCAGCCCAAAATCAATCTGGATCATAATCAGTTTACTTCTTTACTCAGCCATGAACAACTATTTCACATCTATAAATGTCAGCCTTCTGTACGATGATTAAAACTCTTGATGGATCTGAAAGCCTCAGTCACAGACTAACATGGAAGTTATCTCAAAGATTTATTTTTATTCTTTTTATTTCTCTTGCCCCGGATTTCATCATGTAGTTGAGCAGTTAACTTCAACCAGACCGCAGACTTTTCCTTTTCTCTTTGTGTGTTTA
Organism: Centrocercus urophasianus; assembly: GCF_019232065.1. Taxonomy (NCBI): domain Eukaryota; kingdom Metazoa; phylum Chordata; class Aves; order Galliformes; family Phasianidae; genus Centrocercus; species Centrocercus urophasianus. The sequence goes on from NW_024884253.1 coordinate 23,594,947, forward strand.
TCCTCATTCACTTTTTGCAGTGAAAAATCATATCCTTCCTTCATGTAAATGCATCCTTGGTGAGTCAAAGCCTCATGGAGCATATAGGGATGTCTCAAGACCGGTACTATTCCCAATTAAGTGTTTATAACTGCCCCAGAAAGCCAGGATACCTTATCACATTTTGGTTAAAATTTTGGTGGTGAGAAGGTCCAGCAGTCTGCAAGCGATCTCGATGGCTGAGACTAACTCAGTACAGAACTGGGACCTGAATGAGTGCTGTTGTTGGTTCCCCTTCCAGGCATCCCCCATGACTGACACTGACCTCAGTGTCCAAGTTCAGATCAAGGAAGCAGGACTGGACTTACTTTCTACTTTGTATTTCTATAAATACGTTGCTGTTACGAGTGTAATTATTACAGTCATGCCTAATGCTTTCAAAAAAGAGCAATTCTTTTTCATCCACTAAAATTTATTTTCCTTTGTGTTTCAAAGTAACTTTTTTAATTTTAATAACTGCAGTAATACAACATCTTTATGCATTTATAGCTCCGGTCTTTCTGAAGTTTTTGATACTGAGAGCATTTGGAGCACTGTGTTGGTTTTCAGTGGCTGCCCAGTGCTCACACTTCCCTCCAAGTGATGCAACACCCTAAACCATCTATTAGGTGCAACACCTCTAGTGGTATGAGGTGACTGATGTAGTGGGCCTTATTTTTCTAAATGTTTAATCGTCCATGCAGTCTAGAGCACTTGCATGAGCAATCAGAATGGCACCCCCTGACTTGCAAAGAGTTGTGTCTTGTACCTGCTATAAGGTGAGAAACAACAGAAAGAAATCAGAATTGTCACCCTTCTGCTGCACCCTGGGCAGTGCTTGGACACCTGAGCAATCAGCAGATGGGGACCTCTTTTTTTCAGAGGCACTGTAGTGAACTGAACCCTCTCCATGTTTAATTGTAGACATTTACCAGGAAGTTTCAGCTATATTCATTTGTCTATAGCCACGTGAGACAGAGAGGTTGTTTAAAGAGATGATGCTGTGGGGGATCGTTCTGTTCTGGAGAAATGTTTTTGTGGACAACACCTTTCTACAATTGCTGCAGTTACCACAGCACATCTTCATTTTGGAGGAATCACAAATGGTTTGGGTTGCAAGGGACCTGAAAGATCATCTAGTTCCAACCCGCTGCTGTGGTTGTGCACTGTGAGAAGAGGGCGGTGTTCTCTCTCATTACTCTAATGACTGTTCAAGGTAAGGAAAAATGAGAGATCCCTCAGTGACCTGGCACTGCAAATCATCCGTCTGCAACGTGTTTCCGGATTACAGCTGAAACAGGCAAAGCTCCACTGAGCAGGAGCCAGCACAGTCCGATGTCTTGGCTGCAGATTATAGGGTTACACAATGAGTGAAGCAATCCTAGCTGGCGGGAGTGTTACGATGCAAACTGAAATTTGGCTCCTCCTGTAAGAGAGACCGCAGCATAATACAGTGGTGGGACTCTCGGTTGCTGAGATCTGTTTAGCAAAAGAGTATAAATAGCTGTGAACAAATAGCCATTCAAAATAGTCACCAGCAAATTACTGATTCTCTGATTCTTGCTATGAAAGCACCAAAAAATATTTTAGATATTTATCAAAAAAATAAATTCTTCTTTCATGAGAGACAAATAGAATTTTCTCAAGTGCTGATCTGCACTTTTAGACACATACTGAATATCTTTGGCATGTGAGTATTTATAGATGCTCACGCACGCCTATAGAAATTGCACAAAGAAAGATTTGAGATCTTGAAATGTGTATTGATACAGTAATTTAAAAGCAAATCAGTGGAGGCAAAAAAATTCTTCAAATACGTGCACCTCTCTCAATGGGACAATGACTCTTTATGAAGTAATCCATTTCAAATCCTGGAGAACACACATATATTTGCCTTTGGAAAAATATGGAGGCTACCCTCCTAATCACATAGGTCTTAGAAATTAATACTCAAAAATATTCATTGACCAGCACGTGAAAGTCTGTTTTCATCTACCATGCTGCCTTTACCATGCAGCTGGTGAGCACAGTGACCTGGTGCATTCAGCAACATGTAATAAGCAATGAAGACTATCTGCTGAAAAACACTCAGATTGATACTGATAAAATTTCCGCAAGTGTGACTCTGATTGTTAAAGCTGATTTGCCAAATTCTTTACACTTTAAGAATAAGAACTTTCAAGATTTTTAAAACAAACTTGTTCTTCAATTTATGAATGAAAATAAGCAATCTGGATTAACATGGGTGATATCTCAAAAGATATTTGTTTCAGAGCAGGATCAACATTCTTATTGCAACTCTAAGTTCTGCAATATAGGACAAAAAGTTATGAACATGAAGACCTGTATTCTAGGTGAATCTATCAAGCAATTTATAAAAACAGACTTTTCATAATTATTTCTGGCTATTTCCTGATCGTCCAAGTAAAACAGATCAAGGGACTATCTATGATGGAGGAGAACTTTTTAAATTGTGTGAAAGAACTTCCAGTGACATTGTAGGACATGAATCTGGGGAGGAAGTGGTGGTGGTGATAAGGAAGGGGGCTTTGACGTCCAAGTAGAGGATATAAGGCCATGCATTCAAGCTTGCCGAATCCTATTACTGGCAAAAATTTCTTCCTCTTGTCACATACAAATTTCATAATAATAGAAAAAGGCAGGCAGTGAAAGTAACATAACATCAGGCAAATTGAAATTTGTCCCGTTCTCTGTCACTGAGAAGAGCTTCCTTCCATTTCATTGTGGTAAACTCAGCACCAGGTCTCTCCCTTATGTTCTTCTGTTAAAAGAAGGGAACCGACACTGAGGCCACATCTACATTAGTAAATTGGCCAACAGTGACGTGAGGCCACTGATGCCTGTACTGGCCCTCAGCATACTGTTGGCCTGGGCCTGGGTCAACCACTGCTTTCTGAAACACCCCCTGAGCCCAGTTTTGTCCTTGGAACAAGGATGGATACTAAAAGAATATGTGAAATCATCTCTGCACTTTTGTATTCTCTAAAACACGGCACAAAACTGCGGAAAATTTTTCTCTGGTTCTCTGCCTGTCTTTTTATTTTTGATCACTGTCAGCAATTCCATTAAATAGCTGATATCCCCATAAGCTTTCTGCAGATGCCAGAAAGAAATGAGCTATTAAATATCATCTATTAGGGAATAATTCTATCAGATGCTTCATTTTGGGATTACTGCATGTCTAGTCGCAAAGCTAACTGTAAGTCCTGTCTTAAGTGCCTCTCAACAGCATCTTGCTGCATTGCTTATCATTACTTCTTAAAAACTCCATTGAATTCAATTTTCTTCTCTATTTCTTTTCTTCTTTTAAAGAGAACTGTTGCAGTAATCCTCTGCACAGAGGTCAAGCTACTTGCAAAGCCCTCAGACACACTGGGATTAGCAACTGCAATACCTGTGAAGAAGACAGCCTGCTGGCCCTCGGCAAGAAGAGCTGATGGGGATAGCATCACCTGAGCTGCATAAGCTGAAGTGCAGCTGAGGACCTGCTTATTGACCTGCTGCTTCTGACCTCTAGATGTTCTTGAAGTGAGTTTAGAGGGCTCGGAGGTTCCTGTGGAACAGAAGACTTAAATGCTTCGTCAATTTTTTTTTTTTTTTCTTTTTGTCCAGCTTTTGGTTTTCCAGCAATGAATAGAGAAAAAGTAGAGAAATGTTTGCTCTCATCAACCAGCATGTCTGTGACTAATAGGACATTATTAAGCACAAGCTCAACAAACACTCAAATTAGTGAAATATATCTTGCCAAGAATTTGTATGCTGTGTTTTCAAGCCAGTACAATGTTAAATAAATAAATTACAAAATTATTTCATCAAAGTCTCACCTAATTCACACATTATATTCTGTCTTATTCAGAAGGTAAATTTAATTTTGAAAGTGGAAGAGAAGCTGAACAAAACTGTATTCAAGTTTATTCTGCTTCAGGAGCGCCATGGACTTAAGTGAAGGCAAAATATGCCACTCATCTTCTGTACTAGTAGGCAGGATAGGTATCATAGAATCATAGAATGGCTTAGGATGGAAGTGACTTTAATGATCATCCAGTTCCAACCTCCTGTCTTAGGCAGCATTGCCGCCCATCAGATCAGGCTACCTGGGATCCCATACAACCTGGCTCCGAACATCTTCAAGGCAAACTCCCTGGGCAAACTGTTCCACTGCCTTACCATGCTCTGAGTAAATAATTTCTTCCTAACATCTAATCTAAATCTTCCCTCTTTAAGTTTAAAGTTGTTCCCCCTTGTCCTATCACTATTATGCCATGTAAATGCCACTTCCTTTCCACTCTTTCTAACATATTTTAATAAATTTCAATCTGTTACAGTGCTGCTTAATTTGTTGACTGCATGTGCACTTGAGGACAGGGCTGCTGGACCATGGACCCATTGCTTCTATTGTGTTTATTTCACCTGTGAGCATGGCAGCTAGTGATGCTCATTATGTAGGTTAGAACTGCAGGTGTTGGCAATCATAATTTTTTTCCTTTCCAGTGGACAGAATCAAAGAGGAATTCAGTGTACGGTCCCGTTGGCAGGCATCACTGCCCCAAAGCCACATCACACACATGTTATTCAGTCCAGATGCAGTTTAAGGCACTGGGATTTGGGTTCACAAAGCCTTAGATGCTTCTGTCACTGTAATCAAGAGGACAACTGATCCTAAGCCTGGGATGGCAGCATGTGGTATATTGACTTTTGAGAATCCCCAGGGTATACCACAGAGGTGGACAAGCATCACTGCGTGACTTTGGGCTAGAAGATTCTGAGTAGCTGGTATTCAGAGCCTGCAAACATGTGGACTTAAAGCATATCTTTGACAGGCACAGATAATATAATTTCCTTTGAAGGAGTATCTGTAGCGTCTAAGTGCCTGTGTGAATGCTATGCATCTATTATTTTAGATCTTAAGTGCTTTGTTTTGAGTCTTATACTGAATTTTCAGACTTCAGATCATTTTCATGTCTTCTTAGACACTCACATAAGGCAAGGTTAAACTAAGACAGCAATCTGAATGGCAGGTGAAAGGCTGCTGCTTTACTTACTAAGCCTCATAATCTTTTGACTTGCAGTTCACTGTCAAAGAGGATTATCAAAGAACTACAAACCATATCCAAGTGTTACAAGTCTATATTTAGTATCACACTGAACTTCAATAGAAAAGATTGACAAAGATCATCAAGTATGAAAGTTTACCAGATAGGTTAACAGACAAGGAATGAAGCTGTATTTTGGCAGATGTGAAAAAATGAGCTGCTAGTTTATTTTACCAACACAGACTCTTTTCTAGCTGTTTCTCATCACAGGAACGCTCAGCATCATCTCTGAGCTCTGAACTGAATTAAAACCAGAGGGTTCCGCACAAAGAAAGACTGTAAATTTATTTAAATGCAGATTTGGATTTTTAAAATTTGACAACAGAACACTTTTGACAGTATTTATTTTTTCCCAGTAACTATTAGGTTTTTTGTTTTTTTTTTTTGTCTACAAGCACAGGCTTCTTCCGAACTTCAGGAGGAGCGCTGGTTCCCCTCTGGTCTAAGCAGGTACATGCAATCTTTTACACTCTTGGTAATAGAAAAGCGACAGGAGAAGCCCCTTAAAATTCCAGAAGACCATTCCTGTGCTATTGGAGTGAACTTCATATTTTGGAGTAGATTGTGGTGGGCTGAGGCATGGAGAAGTACATATCGCTGACAGAGCGAGCCGAGTGAGCATTACGAGGTACAGCCTGGTAATTGTGGAGAAACATCGCAGCTCTTGTTTTTCGAAAGCATGAACACAGTGGGTCTACGGTGATATCCAACCACAAAGAAGGACATCTGACCAGCTCCACAAGATGCAGAGGGTGTTTCTGTACAGTAGCTGCAGCCATGTGTAACTACAAGTTACTCTCACTGTGTTCAGTGAGCTCAAAAGAGAACCTAGGAACAAACTAGGAAAGGATTGTAACAGACGCTACTGATAGTTGGGCAGTAGCTGATGTTTGCCCTTAAAAATGGCATTTTCCTCCCCTGCTCACGATTTCTGTGTAAATATACAAGCAATTATAAATAAAATAACTACATAAACTTTTAAAAAGAAGAATAAACTAACCTGGAAATACTGTTGAACTAAAATCAGAAGCTTTGTGTTTCTATTCACATAGGTTTGAAGAACTATGTCCATCTCATAAGTAACATATCCAGGTAGAACTAATCCAAACCACTCAAATATTCTGATGGCACTTTGCTATCAGGAGTCTCACACAAATTTTCTAACCTGCAATACAGAATAACCTTAAAATTTGATAAATTATTTAAAGCAATGAATATATAAAAGCAAACCATAAGCTGTCGCATGATGAGTTATAAAGGGAAAGGTAGTTAATTTGGAAAAATATGTCGCATCAGCCATTGTTCCCCAAGACCACAGGAGAATCAAATGGATGATGAGTTCATAACAATGCTTCTTACCATCTTGATGCCTCCAGGACACTGGCTTGAACAGCAGGGAGCTCTGCCAGATGAAATGTCTGCTGCGTGCATGAGTAAATAGGCACTATCTAAATATACACATATAAGACCTCCCGCTTTGTAACACTTTGGCTGATGACTTATCTGCTTTTTTATTTGCAAGTTTCAGATGAGGAAATATTTGCCACTGCACCAAGACTGGCAAAAATTAAATGCCCTCATCTTCTTGTCCTATTCTCCATCCAATCTTGAGAGAACTAGAGATATTGGATACGACACCTAAGTATCTGGCAATGAGCTGAAGCCAGGCTGCCAGGCAGTGCCACCTAGGGGTGAGCAGTCAGGACATGTCATCTAGACATCATTCAGGCTAAAAAAAACCCCAGACCTCTTGGTACTGTAGAATTCAATGGTCCAGGGCTTGTGTATGCTAAACCTGGTCTGTTTTTCCAGCTCTGTAAAATAACCTAACAAAATGTGGAATATCACTCAGATCCTTACAGAGTCCTGTCAGTGACTCAGTGAAAGTCCTGTAAAAGTCCTATAAAAATGTCTATAATACTTTGTAAAGTATTATGGTACTATTGCCAAGTATTGCAGTGTTGTATGCTATGGTATCTTCTACAAAAAGTCTTTCTCTGTGATAAAATTGTGCTTTGATTAACACATCTGATTGATGAAAAAATTCGGAGGACATTTTGTTAAGAATTTATATTACAGGCCACGTGGGTGGAGAAATAAAAAAAAGAATTTTAGTGTGACTTTTAGAAAGGAAGTGATGGCGAAGATCCCAGATATTCACCACATGTTCTCTGTCTTTCTGTTTATGTATCTAGCTATGCCCAAAATGAATTCAGTTTTTGGGTAAGATCCTGATATGCGATGAGGTAAAATGATGATGGGCTATTTAGCCACTTGATCACAGCAGCAAGCAAGAGTTCCACACATACGAAATTAATGAGGAGGCTACGTCCCTTGCAGCTTCTCTATTGGCTCCCCTGGAAGGAATGCTCTTCAACAAAACCCAAATCCAAGCAACTCTGCTCAGATATCATGTGAAGAAAGTTGGTAAAATATTGATTGTTGACAATGGGAAGCCTCTGCAGACAGCAGGGTGAGTGCTGTGTGTGTGCTAGGAGGATAAAAGTTATGGAAGTAATCAAGACCTGCTGCAGCTGCCTGCTCTGTTTCTTAATTTGCAACATAAATAACATGGAAGCTGCAAAGTTGCTGATAAGTTTAATGCAAAGAATAACAAACTACTAACAAACAATCTACTGCAGCATAGTTATACAAACCATGGCAAAAATAATGGTACTTTCACTTGAGAAAATATGTCAAGATGCAGCAAAGTTCAAAGCCCAGGGAGTCTTTGAGTCCAACACAGCATAGAGGTTAGAGCAATATTGTAATCTTCTCTTTGTAGTGATGAATTGAGGTAAGAGGGGATTAAATAGATAGCCCAAGGTCATATGGGAAAGTCTATGGCAGAGCCAGTAACCAAACTGAAATAAGAAAGTATAAGAAAACAGTCCCTATGGTTTAAAGGACCAGATCAGGTCCTTTCAGTTCAGATCAGAAACGAGGGCAAACCTTTGCAGGGAAGGTAAATTAAGCTCTGACAGCTGACTAAAGTGGTCTTGGATTTGCTATTAAGTTGGAATGGATTACACTTGAGAAATGCTTCTGCCGTGGCTCCCCAGGAAGTTACTGGCCTCATAGCATGCAGAGGGTCTGTCCTGTGCTGCTCTGCACTTTGGCAAGGGCTATGGCCTGTGTTGTGCATGCCCATTTATTGTGACTACTAGATCCGGCCTTTGAAAATCATGACTGGCACAACAGCTGTAAGTGCCTCCTCCCAGAACACTGAATACACTAACAACCTGCCTGTTACTAAGCAGCCTAATTATAGGTTAGATACTTAGTGATGAACATCTCCCCTGCTCACAGCAGACAGTCATGACCACAGCAGACAGCCATGACCGCACCCTCACCTTAATTCTTGATGCTGCTTTCACCTGGCACCTCTCCAGCCCTCACATGATGATGAGAAGTGTGATGCTGCATCTAGAGATGGACAGCTTTTTAAAATCTCCACTTTGTACCACTATAAATAGCTACAGAAGATAGCTTTGACCCGAATAGCTGATCATCTGAAAAAAAATAACAATGAGATCCATTAGAGCCCTACAATACAAAGCACACACTATGGTGCTCAGCACCCACTTCTCTTGTCCCAGGCTGCAGAAGCCGCCACTGCACAGCTGTTTCCACTACAGGTCACTGTCTTTTTCACTCGAAATCTCTGCTGGGTGGGAGGAACTGCCTGTCAGGGCATTACTGTGTTGAAATCTGTGATCTATGATCTCAAATCTATTACCACAGCCATCCCTGACTGCTTTGAAATCCATCATTCTAAGCCACTCAAGCCTCTTCTTTCACCCTGTCCCAGCACCTGCATCACTTACCAGAAAAACAAAGCCTACCACGTGTGAGTGATAATTATAACTTCAGTTTGTATTTTTTGGTGACTTTTCACAATATAAAACTCTACTGAGTGATGTATTATAGATGTTACCTGTAATTCTACTACACTTTTCAAATCACATGCTATGAAGTGTTGTCTTATTGAGTATACAATTATAGATGGTATGTTTTTCTACCTAGCTTCTGGCTTGGGTAATGAAAGGTGTAGGAAAATAATTGAAAAACATAAAAAGGCCTATCTGAATTCAAAGACAGACAATCTGTGAAAGCATTTGATATTGAATTCAGAGCAAAAGTTGACTTTGGAATAAGATTATTTTCCTTATTGTTTACTGAACTAAAGAAATTCCCCAAAAGCAATCAGAAGAAGTCGTGCAATTGTGGAAGGAGCTTCGTCTTACTCTCTGGAGAACATGGAACCATGTCTTCTGCTAAGCCAACTTGGGTAGCTCTGATCTACACTTCATGAAGTCATCTGAATACTGGTAACAAAAATCTGTGAACTGTTTGCTGACATGCTATTGACATGTTTGAGAATAGTGAGGCAGAGTAAGAGATGCTTACACAGCTTATGTTCCTTTAGAGTTTTGGAAACACTGTAATACTGGTGCAGCAGAGTTCTATTCTGAGCTATTAATAGCTTTTAGCTAGAAAGCAAGTTTCATGCATGTTTTTTACATAGATCACTCCAAAAGTAATGCCTCTTACTTATTTCCATGGAAACGACAACAGATACAGAGTGCACAATAACAAATAGAACATAGAACAAATAGAACATAGAACAAATTCCCAGCTACAAAACACTGTTGTTCAACATAGTCACCACCATTAGCTATGCATTTTCAACTGCAATGAAAAAAAGCCTGCATGCCTTACTCATAAAAATCTGCACCAGTGGAGGTGGCCCACTGTTTTACACATGCTATGACAATGTCATTGCTAGGCAAATGTTGCCCATGCAGGCCATCATTCACTGGCCCAAAGAGTTGCAAGTCAGAAGACACCAAGTCTGGACTATACAATGGATGTTGTAGGGCAGTCCAGCCAAGACGGAAAAAGTGCTCTTTGGCCTTCAGTCAGCAGTGAAGCCTGATTTTATTGTGTTGCAAGAAACAGTTGTCTTCTCTGGCCTGACCCTGGAAGACCACTCACAGCCTCACTGTGTTCACATCCACTGTTTGGTCTCCGTAAATTTTCAGAAAACATCAATGGATGTCAGTGGGTACCATTTTTTTTGCACAGAGGAATTCAGTGACACACCTTTGCTTCATCCACACTTCCATGCCAGACACCATTTTTTCTGATTACCTCTCTGCTGCTATCTGTCACATGAAAGCAAAAGTAACAGAATATTGGTGGGAAGGTTCAACATCTACTTCTGTACCACCAACATCCTCCTCTGATGCCATGGACCAACATCATAAAGTAGGAGGCATTACTTTCGGAGCAGCTCTCATATTAAGTAATTTAAAGTGTATTGTGTTGATGTTAAAAATCACCAGTGCAAACATGAGTGCACTCTGTTAGATTTTGTCTTGCAGCTGTAGTAAGGGGAAATCTGTGCCCTATAGATCTTGTGTTCAGGTAAGGGACATAAAAGCAAGAATGAATCATTGCGGTGAACTAGTCTGATACCATGCTTAATACGTGTCAAGAATCTTTTGTCATAACACTGCACTTTCTTCAGCTTCAAACCCATCATTTCCGAATTAGCCGTGGCATATGTTTCAGAAAGACATTTAGTCTGAATTAAGCCTCCCAGTGAGAGAGAACACACCAGTTATTAGTTGTCATCACTGGTAGACAGAACAGGCACTTTGTTTCTAGGCTTCATTCATTTACAAGCACATGTAACAACTAATAACCTTCCCGTTTGCTATCAGTGGTCTATTCCCCTTGTGGATAACTGTAGACAAAAAAGCAAGTCACTGTTTCTCTTTGATAAACCTCGTAAGTCCTTCTCTCAGGCATGCGATACACATGGGAAATAATTTTGCAGTTCTTTTTTAAACACTTTCAGTTTTCATCACAATTTGTACAATGCAAAGACACCACAAGTAGACACTGAACTTATGCAACTGCTGGTGTGCACAGGTGTGAAACCATCTCCATAGATTTCTGAAAGATTGCCTTGCAGGTAAAGTCAAGTGTCTTCTAGTTGGAGTCCTCACATGGAGTGCTCATGTTCAAGTGGTTTCCATCAGCATCATAATCAGGCAGAGAGAAACTGAACAAATAGAGTTGGGAATTGGGATAATGGGGAGTTGAAATTATTGCTCATGAAGTAGCACCAAGATTTGATTATGTCTTCTGAGGTTTTCAGGTGTACCTAGTAGTTAAGCAGGTGGTGCTTTGTACTTCAGTACTTTATGTACTTTGGAAAGACAGAAGACCCTTTTCACTCCCATTACCTGTGGTGGTGGTTTCTTTTTCTTAAAAGATACATCCTAAATTTATTCAAATTAGATGTGATTTAAATAGGCTAAAAAGGCACTCTGCAAGGCCACTGCCATTATTGCTCCATCCCATGATTCAAACTTTCATGTCAAGTTTTGGAGGTGTTTATCTGACTACAATCTTGTGTGTACTAGGAAAATAGAGTTAAGATTTGGTTATTTAGTCTGTTTGCTTGCTTGCTTGTTTTGTATTGCCATGGTGTGAAAAAGTAAAATGCAGCCATTTCTATCCTGTCTCTGTGGGGATATTCTTTCATGTCTTTCTGTCAACTGGAGAAGGCAAAAATAACCATGCCTCATTCTTTCTTAATCACATTCATTCTCGTTTTGTGGGCCTTAGAGATTCAAGGAATGCTGGCACTGACTTTGTAACATACAAATTAACATTTGTCTGACATCCTGTTAATCTGCTGTGATAATCAGCTGGAGTATTTTGATCTAGTAAAGGATGCAGGGAGATTAACATAGGGTGGACAACCCTTTTAATTGATTAAAATGATATGCAGAAAAAGAGAGATCTGCTTCCAAAATGCTACAGCTCATTGGGCAGAGTAGTGCACACAGCACATTTCCTAAATCCCCAGCAACTAAAGAGGTTTTGACTCAGAACCACATTACAAATGACATTCACATTGCTTTTCACTTTAGGAATACAAGAGGACTTCGTGCTTTGAGTTTGTAGATCGAGAGGTATAACAACGTCTCAGCAGTTACATGTTCTCCCATAGAGAGATCATCAGATGAATCATGGGGGACAAATTAAATGATCAGACAGCTGTTGTAGGTTTACATGTAAAAAAAAAATCAACTTTGTTCAGGTTGTTCAGATATCAGAGAGAAAAAGATGAGTTAGTTTGCATCTCTGTGTTTAAAATACACTTGCATCAGGGCAACCTTTTAAAATTATGTGCAGCAAAATTACATTCTGAATAGCATCAGGGAGAATTACTTCTTTAGATTTAGAATTATCCCTTTTAAAACTTCACAGTAAATTTTAGATAGACAAATGAAAAAGATTTGCAGCTTGGGTTTGAACATTTGCCTTTGCTTCTTGCTAAACAGAAGGGAAAAAAATAGAAAAAAAAGAATAAAAGAGCAAAATGAAAACAAATGCAAACCTAGTGCTCTGCAGACATTCCTTACAAAAATGTTTTAGTGTGCATCTTTAACATACATAGATAGGAGAGAAAATTTAATTAGGGAGCACCCTGGTGGTCAATTAGTGAAAGAAGAAAGTTAAATCTGACAGTGTATATATAGTTATGATACACTGAAAGATTCTGAACGCACAGTCAAGAGAAAAGTATTCTAGATCTGTTATTGCTCTGTGTGGATCACTGATGTTCAGCATACACTGTGCTCCTGTTCAGTATCGGGAGGAGAAATCCCTCTTGTATGTAGCAAGAGCTGTCAGGAGTGTAGGGACTCTCATGGGTGAGGCAGGAGCAGGAGGAGAGGGCAGCTTCCTGACAGCACACAGCTCAGACAGCCGTGGGGGCCTGTGCACCTTCAGTAGTTGTTGGAAACATGCAAGGGATGATCATTTATATACCATGGCAAAGAAGGAAGTAAAAAGCCTTGGAATGACAGAATGACAAATTCAGCGCCTCTTGGAACTGAGGCTTGTCCAGAAATACAGGATCCATTGAACACTGAGTCAGTGTACTTTCCTCCTTGCTTATCCGTCTGCCTTACTCCTGGTTGAATTCACAGCAGTTTTGTTTTCCACTGAAACTTAGAAACATCAGCAGCAAGGACTCCCTGTGCCAAGTTCTGCACAAATAGACACCCCAGAGAGCATCTGCAGACCAAAAATGACGTAGATCAAGAGAAAGTATGGGTGCACACAGTGAGACATACAAGGAGAATGAGCTAGTAGTCAACAGTGTAAAATGTAATACACTTTGCTGTTGCTAAGGTGTTGTGTTTGTTTTTTTTTTCTTTGAAATAATCAACTCAAAGGAGAAGTCAGAGGCTTAAAAGAGGAAAATAAGGTATTTTTGACAGGTGCCACGAGAGGGAGATCTGATCAGACTGCATCTATCATCCTTGCGAGACAATTGTTGATATTTGATGTGATCAGGAAATGGGAGCTGCAGAAGAATGGATCTTCAAATCACTAGATGGGTGATTTGGCACTAAAAGCAACAATGAAAAAGATGGGGAAATGAAATATAGAGGTATCTCCCAACTGCGTCGATTTGACATCCAAATATCTAGAGAGATATGCCAGAGACACAGGTGAGGTTTTTAACTCATGACATAAAACCACTGGAGTTATAAATAATCTCTATGGGGAGAATAACTACATTTGTGTAAGATCATAAAGATATGAAGAAGATGAAAGACTGAGGCATGGAGCATTCTGGTGATGCTTCTATCCAAAGCCACAGTAAAGCAACCACAACTGGCAGAACATTTTTAAACATGGCTGTAATCATGTAACTATAGGAAGTTTGCTCCAGACCATTAATGTATGTCTTTGCCTGGCACTATTCCCTCTCCTTGCGCAGCACACGTAAGTAATGTGCACAGCAGCATTTTATGAATCCTTGAGACACTTTTCATTCAACTTCATGTCGCTTTGACTTGTTTCCAATGCAATAGGATCTCCAGACATCTGGGCCTCTATTTTCATTACTTAGTACTTCTGCTCATCTTCTTGGCCATTATTTTTCCTTGTAATCCATTATCTGGATCTTGTTTACCTATGTGACTATTATGTCAGTGAATGATGTGCTCTCTCCAGATACCACCAGTGAATATCTTTACATTGTAGAAATAAATATGGTTTTCCTTTCACCAGCCTGCATTGAGCACTAAACCACACATATTGCCACTTACAGTTCAGATTAAATACGTAACACATAGAATGAGCTTTTCTTTACCTCTTCTGTTTTTGGAGTAACTTTGAAACACGTGCTTTTCTTTGCATACCCTTTCTTCTCAAATCAGGGAGTCAGGACATAGATAACAGTCTTAAGCAAACCGTGTACTTTCTTCCACTAATTAGACCGGTTGACATTTACCACAGCATTATTCATCCTTCTACCATCTAGCAATTATTTTATCCAATTGATTTTGAATATGTTTTCAGGTATCCATAGGATGTATCATCAAATGAGTAACTAAAGCTAAATCTTCATCTCTTATCTTTGCATAACCTACTAATTTTGTAACCGTATTAGAGTACCAGCTGTTCTACATCTGATTATGCTGTTTGCTGTTTATAATTCCATCATCCTCATACCTTCAGACTTTTCTTTCAATATCCATTCTACCAGTGACATCTAGACTTCATTTTATCAATATGTGGTGTAACCAGGTCTTTAACAACTCATAATTGATCAAATTGTTGTCTTTAAAAATCAGCATCCAGGTTGTCATCAATTTTAACTTTTCATTTCTCAGTAAGCCTCTGTGGTACTCTAAATGTCTTTGTGTATTTTTGTAACAGCCTTTCTGATGTCTCTCAGCTTGCTGTCAAGAATTACCTCAGTGTATCCTTAATTCTTTCTTTTCCTATAAATATTTTGTGATTATAGGTGTAGTCCCTTACCTAGTTTCATTGCTATAGCATACAACCTAGGTGAAAGTTAAGAGTACGTGTCTGAGACAATAGACAACGTGTCTGAGACAACATATTTGTTTCTTAGTCTCAGCTAAAATTTTTTTGAACATTTTATTCAGTGCAGCTGTATCTGAAGGAGCTGCAGGACCCTGGAGGCTGCTCAGTCGTGGAGAAGAACTTTGAAATCTGCTGTACCACCTATGGATGAGTAGGGCATAGATGTCATTTGCCTTTCTGCCAGATCTGCACTCAGTATTCACAAAGATTCAAGTTAGCCACAGCATTTGGTCTCTCTTCTTGTGAATGACCCATGGGGGAGAAAAACCAGAGGAAATTAGGTTTATTTCACTGAGTTGATAATAGTGAGCTAGGACTCAAGTCCAGAGGAAATCAGACTGGATTGTTTTCAAAACTTGCAGAGTTGCATTCTCTTATTCAAAGGCAGATTGAAAACAATATGACTTTGTGAGAAAGCAAGTAAGTGTTCTAAAAGAAGAAGGACAAATAATGCCAGGGCATGGAGTATTTGATGAATCTATGGACAGAGGGCCATCAAAATGGGGTACTTTATCTCTGGTCATCATCACTGCACTGATTTCAGAATTAGCTGAGCCTAAAACAATTAGTTTGGCTAGGATGTCAGGAAAACTGCTGTCAGCTACAGCAGTTTGGGCACAGTCTTCATTCCATGATCTCTTGCATGGCAGCCACCAGCTTTATGTCAGTTGCTCTATCCCTTCTGGCTTGAAAATGGCCTTATGCTTCAGTCAGACTATTAAAACAGATTGTTTCAAAACAACAGACAGTATTTGTAGCTATTTTTTTTGCTTCAGAAGCACAATAATTAAACTGGAAAAATACTTAGGACTCAACTTGTATCTCAGAATCTTTCCTTCCTTCTGCTGGTCTGAGAAAAAAATAGTAAAAATTGAACACATTTTTTTCATTAGTTTTTCCAGGGAAAGAAAAAAACAACCCCACAATGTCTGTATCCTCTTCTGACCAAATTAATACTAACTAAGAAGATTTTAATCAGCTTTGTATGTTAACATGAATGCAAAAATCTGAGGTGCAAATTTGTTTTATAAAAATTAAACTAATAGCTTTCATGAAATCCCTGGCACTTGAGACATGGGAACAAATATTTTCTTAATGCATTTTTTTCCCTTTTTAGTGGAAATGTTCTCCTTTTCTCTTTCTTACTCAGTTTCACCTTTTCTTCCTCCAAATTGCAGAGTTATAGAGAGTAAAAATAAGAGGGGAACAGTTTTGGTAAAGAACTCACTAGTCCAAACCCAAACAAAGGTATCCACTCTTGCATGCATTGAGCTGATGGACATTGCTCCAGGTCTCTAATGATCTTCATTAGGTCCCATATTCTTATTTGTGGTAACTGTCTGAGTCATCACTATAAGTGTGCCTCACTCAATTATTTGTGTTCAGTCCTAAGCTGACAACATGATTATTAATTACATTTTGCCAGATTTCAGTTCTCATCCTGCTAATTGGACTAGGATGTTCATGGCTGACCTTTTTTTCACTCTGTTGCCCTGGATGTCATCAGTTAAAAGACCAAATCTGACCACTTGTGTAATGTGGTATATCTTGTTATTGCAACTACTTGATTAGGGCTCATCTCTTCATAATGAACTACATAGGCAGAATTAATTTCCCAGAATTTAATTTACTGAGGGAACTGGGATGAGGATTTCACTTGAATTATTTCATCTCCTCAACAGATGTTCATAAATATTTGCACCTGAACTGGAAATACTGTTATATTCCTATTGCTTTCTTCCAGGCACGATTCTTCATCTGTATGTACATCTCACAGAAGCCAATGTTTTTTGAATTATTTTAAATCTTCCTTTGCTTTATGGAGGGCTAAATATTAAAGTGTGCATTTGTTCTACTTTCCTCCAAACTACATGCCAAGGGTTCCCTTCTTCTGCATTAACTATCATACTGTTTACCATAAGATAAGACAGCAAGTGAAAAATCCACTACATTTTCTGCCTTTTGCAGTAGGCTACAAAGTCACTGTTATCTATCTGTAATTATAAGATTCTAGGAACAGCTCAGTATTGTACAGCTTTCCCACATGTCTGTAGCAGGACTCCACAAGCTAGCATCTTCAGTGTCCCTATGAGCCACCTTTGAGATGCTGGGACAAGGACTGAACATTAAAACCTTCTGTCAGAACAGGACCAACAACATAATGTGACTAAGATAAATATTAACACCTCTTAAAACATGCCTTTTATTTTCTTTCTTTTTTCCTTTTTTCTTGTGTGTGTGTGTGTGTGCCTTACCTTGCAGTCAAAACTGTTGATGAAACAGTAGGTTTTTGAGAAAATTTCAGATAATTATGCAAAATATTTTGTACTCTGTTGTTATCACTTCATCCAGTGACTACCTAGTGTAAAATAAACAGAAAAATTTAGTATAAAGAGATTCCAGGATGAAGAATCCATCATCTTGTCTAAGTGCCTCTCCACTAGCTAACACAGTCAGACTTCATTCCTCTTGCTTTTTTAGCTCTGTAGTGGCTGGGCTTCAAGGGATATTGCAGAAAGTCCTTTTCTTTACTGTGTTTGCTTTGACTAAGTCAAGTACTCTAGCTATTTGGACACTGACAAAAGATATATGGAGTCTGCTCCAGTAAACTTTTTAAATGAACATATCAACAAATTTTGGCTATGCTTGAACCATTTTTTCTAGACTAAGCTTCAAACATTTCCCTCACCAGCTGTCATTTTGTACTTAGGAAGAAGATAAACTCATAGTTCTTCAGATCAAGGCGCTTTTAAGTTATGCAGGAGAAAGATTAGTCACCAAAGAGTATTCGGGCTGACTTCAGAACTGTCTACAGAATTTAAGTCTTCTTGCTAGTCAGGTTCTGCTGTGGGTGGGAATATTTTCTTGTTTCCCATACTGATAGGACAGGCCAGAATTTGCTTGAATTGTGCTGAAGTTGAGTAAAGCATTGGTGTAAGAGTAGACCAGGTCCAAAAGACCTAATACAACACACTTATTTTCAGATTAATTCTAGGATCTAGCACAGGAACTGTAGTGACACTACCCTAAATCAAAGATGCTGGTGATCTGAAAAGGTTGAGGTTCTTGCATTTTTTTTAGCCAAGAATTCACTAAGAAGGCACTTGCATTGTTTCGTTTCTCTGTAAGATTTTATGTGACTAAGCAGCATGTCAGAACAAGGAACACACTTGTTGGCCTCTAGAACAGTACTTATAAAAACTAATAATAATTTAAGGTAAAATATTCTGATTACAAGACTAACCATTATAGTGGCTGTACATTTAACATTTTATGACCATAAATCCAGATAATCTATTAAACAAGGAAAAGCAGCATAAATATCCAGAGATGAGCAGGAATTTCTGACAGTATTTTATTATTAGAAAAGATACAAGGACTATTGAGATGAACTGTTGTTTTTGCCAGCCCATGGGGGTGAGCAATGTCTGTAAGGTATGCTGTTATCTTTCCTTCCTATTTTAAGAAATGCTGGTTTGACAAAAGAAAGATCCAAGGATGAAATCTTTTTTTGTCCCACAGATTGATCACTGGAGATGTTTTGAGCACTGTGTAGGATAAGGGAGGCTTGTTGGGCATCCCCTTCTGCTCCAGGAGAGAGTGTTCAGTTTTCCTGATGATCACATTAGCTCCTGTTATTCCTGTGGCCAGGAAGATGGCTCTTCTTTGGAGCAACAGACGGACTCAAAAGTGCCCTTTAGCTGCCAACTCTGTTTTTGAATGTGAGACTCCCTTCTGCTTTTTTTTTTAATAATTAGTTTGTGACATTCCTCTTGCATGTTGTCATCCACTGACATTTTGTTTGCCAAGTAATTCTCAACCAATATGACAGGACATCCCATTGTATGAAGATGTGTCATACATTATTTGAATGCTACAGTGCTGAAAGTCTGCATTCTGATAAAAAAAAATAGGACTCAAAAGCTTTAATTTTGTACTGTGTTTTTTTTCATTTACAATCCAAGTTAAACCTAATTTTTCACTGACTCAAAAATTTTTGAAATGCTTTTCAAATGTGTTTTCTTCACTGATGATGCCTTAAATTACTAATTTCCACTTTGTCAGAATTTTTTTTCCTATCTTTACTAAGGCAAAGAAGAACAATGTCTCTCTTGCTCCTCCACATCAGACTTGCTGACATTTTTGCTAAAGGACATTTTCTCGAAGTTATATATGTGTTTGTCTCTGTAAGTATGTGCACATGCTGCTATCTGACATTTCGGATAGCTTTACCAGCTATATGTGGTAATGGAGAATGGTAACATTTTACCTGGCAGAGCCCCATCGTGTCTCTCCAATTAGCCCACAGCCAAAGTTCCCAGCCCAGTGGGACATCAGTCCCTCCTTAGGAGAAAAGGAGGAAGGGAACCATGTCAAGCAGACACGACAGCTTTAATATTACTCTTACCAAGCTGGAAGGAGAACGGTGATTATTAGCTGTTTACCAATAAGCTGTACCTACAGCTGAATGCAAAATAGATCTGCCCATCTACAGAAACTGATGATTTCATCATTCAGACATTTTTTGTGAGAAGGTAAAGAGGAAATTACCCTGGTCACTACTCTCATGACAGTTAGGCATGCTCTCTGGCTCTCATGCTGTAGCTCTTGGGCTGCTCATGGAGAACCCTTTGCGTGCATGAAGTGCAGCAATGGGGCACAGCAAAAAGCTGTTTGAAAGTCGGGTAGTTGCATGATGAAGTTTGGTATCACACTCTTGAGACAAATATGCTCAGACTTTTCATGAAAGCTGAGGTGTCTGTTTTTGGATGTTGTTACCTAGAAAGATTGAGACAAATTATCATTATAGTCAGAATGGGTAAAGCATGGCTCTTCCTTCATTACACAGCAAAATTAATGAGATGGTAATGTTTTCTATTCAGTGCCATTTTGGCCAATCATTTGACTTCTGATAAATATCTGCTTCCAAAAATTAATGCTATCTCTCCCAATTTGGATTTATAGTGTATTCGAATTGGTTTCACATATGCTGTTGTAGAAGGCACTGGTAACCACAGATGGTTCATCAGCAAACATCTGAAATCTGCTTCACTATCCAAACGTTTAATACTTCTCAGTGTCCCAAAAAGAGTAAATGCCTGATGTAGCTCTTAACTCATAATAAGCACTAAAGAGCAGTGAGTTAAACGATCTCTTCAAAATTAAAAAAAAAGAAACCTTATCCCCAGATTCAGTAGTTCCAGCAACAGTATCAGGAGGGGAATCATCTAAGAGCAGGTGAATTAAAGGAGAAGTTTCAATTGCCTTTCTAGGCTTCATATTCATTTCCTTTGATTTCCATTTGATTTCAATCAGACCTCATTACCTAAATGACATTATTTCTACTTTAGCATATTAAGTTTTGCTGACATTAGAGGGTAATAATCTGAGTGTTTATACCAACCTCTACTCAAAAAGAAAATAAATCATGAGGCAAACAAGACTGACTTATTTATTACTGAAATAACACAGAAATTTATAATGACTTCTCCCATTAAGAAAAGAAAGGCAATTTTTACTGTCTGTTTTAGATTAGCACCAGCACCCAGCAGGACTGATCCTGGCTAGATCCTTCATGGACAGAAGCATTTTGGTGGGCTGAGGCAAAGAGCTGGGGAAGGACAGGGACACAGCCAGCTGCAGCATGGCTTTGATCTGCTGCTTAAGGTATTCCAGATGATGACTATGACTGAGATCCCATCTATGTAATGACACTATTGGGTATTTGCTTCAAAGGCAATTTTGCACCAGTCTGTAAGTAAGGGAAAGGAGAGGGAGGAATGCATGTTGAAATTTTGAAACATGAAGTGTGCCATTAAAGCATATCCCTCAGGCTCATCTGAAGTTCCAGCCCTCAGCTCTAAGAGAGCCTGGGATGATTCATAGTAACACATTAGTGATGTTAAAAAAAAAGACATTACTCCTGTCCCACAAATGAGAAACGTGAGTCCAATGAATGCATATGATTTTTGTGACACTTTGTTGTGAGACGCCAATTCTGGTTGATGGCTGCCTCTTTCCAATTAGTAGGGCTAGGAGCAGCCATCCTATGAGCTGCAGGAAGGATACAAGGCCAGGCTGAAAAAGGCAAGAAGGCAGATATGGGAAGGCAGGAGCATCAGAATAAATGTAGTGGACAAGTCCCCTTTGTCACCACCTCCAGTCCTGCCTGCAAGCACGGGTAATTTGGTCAAGGACTTAGGGACAATGCCCCCAGCCCTGGTGACAGTGACAGGCCAAGACATGGCATGCGGATCTAACGTTACCCTTCGTGGGGCTAGTCCCACACCCACCATTCACCTGATTTCACTATGCCATTGCATATACCCAACAAGTGTATGACTGGCCTTCACAGCTGTCTTGCCTCACTCAACACAGCAGAATACAACCCTGGTCCACATCCAACAGTCCCTTCACCACTCTTACTATAAAAGTCTTCATTCTTTGCCAAACTTGCCCATCTCCTTGTATAGTTGGCGACAATGTCTGGTTTTCAGGCATGAAACCACCACCCACAGAGATGTGTTAACCACCAAGCCCGGGCTCTGGGAGCAGACTGTCTTCCAGTCTGCTTTCACATCCTAGTGCCAATAGCCGTAGGTTAGCAAAGCAGCTCACTGTCATTAAACACCAACACCTTCCATTTCATCAGAGAAAATTCACTTATCAGCAAGCAAAGAATAAGCATAGTCTTCCTTCCCAGTCATCAATAATGGACAGTTTTACTCCCTGAGCTTGACAGCTTTTCTCCTCTCTGTGTAAGAGTGGGTGCTTTTACTGAGGTGCATTTACTCTTGTACCTATGTGTAGACATTTCTTCCTTGGCCTTAAATGGCTGCTCAAGGATCGTGACTGCTAGCATAAATTACTGAGCAATTGAAAATAAGGTATTTGTGCAAAAAGGAAAATGAAAAGAAAGATCATTTTCCTCTCTTGCTGTATAAACTTCCAGATTTACAGAGTGCAGCTTGAAATCGTAACTGCTCTAATGAGGAAAATGTGCAGTCAACTGAAAATTAACTGTTTTGGACACTATTACTGTAAAAATAAATAATCAACCAACTTTATGTCGGCATAGAAAACTCTGCAGTGGGAAAACTGGCTGAATAACTGACATGATTGCTTAGGAAGAGATGGAAATAATAGTTTACAGTTCACAGGATCTCAATGGACAATCAGTGTGGTAAATTAGGATGTGGCTGAAATTATAGATACAGTAATTAAAATTAGCTAGGAATAATAGAACACAGTTCCTCTGGAATAGAATACAATGTGCCTCTAAACAGAAACAGAATAATGCTGTGAAAATGCAGAGAAATTTCAATTTTAAGAAAAGTTCAAATTGGCAAGAGATGAGTTTAGTATCTCCACTGACACTTTTCAAAAGCTTACAATACACAGCTGTAAATAAGTGCTGGAGAGGAATTTAATTTAATCTCATCATTATGAAAAGCACTTTCTAAAGATATAAAAAAGTTGGTACTAAGGTGTATCTAAATTATTATTCAGGCAGAGCCTATTCATTTTGGTTGGTCACAGTCTGAATTTAGCCTATTGCTCACTTTTAAACTGCAGGAAAAAACTTTTAAAACTTTTTGGAAAGGGTCCAGAGGAGGGCGACTGGGATGATCAGGGGGCTGGAGCACCTCCCCTATGAGGACAGGCTGAGGGAGTTGGGCTTGTTCAGCCTGGAGAAGAGAAGGCTGCGGGGTGACCTCATTGCAGCCTATCAATACCTGAAGGGAACCTACACCCACGAGGGGAGTAAACTCTTCAAAAGGGCTGACAACAGCAGGACTAGGGGAAATGGATCGAAGTTGAAGGAGGGAAGATTTAGGTTGGATGTTAGGGGGAAGTTCTATACAAGGAGAGTGGTTAGGCCCTGGAACGGGCTGCCCAGGGAGGTTGTGGATGCCCCGTCCTTGGATGTGTTTAAGGCCAGGTTGGACAGGGTCCTGGGCAACCTGATCTGAATGTGTGTGTTTGGTGGCCCTGCTAGGTAGGGGGGTTGGAACTACATGATCCTTGAGGTCCCTTCCAACCCGGGTGATTCTGTGATTCTGTGATTCTGTAACTGTTGTGAATAGAAAAGTCGTAAACCCTTCTTTTGCATCACAGCAGCTATTCACAACCAAAGCTGGAGCTGCTGTGGAATACTACCAAACCAATAAAATTAGTGGGTTTTATTTGTTTGTTTTATTTCCCTGCAAAACTCACGTTGGAAGTAACTTGTCAACAGCAGTTTGTTCTAGCAGAACAATTTCCACATTTAAAAAAAACTTCAAATATCATGTGATTGTGCTGAATATATGTATACAACTCAGAACTTGGCTGAGAAGTCAGTATGTCATTAGACTTCTCCAAAAACTACAGTTTAGATTCAGCAAGCTCTGATTTCAAGTATGTGGGCAGCACAACTGAAGTCCCATTTTTGCTAGTTCTGATCTTCAAAGGTCCCTCTGTAATATCAGTGCTGGTAATTTAGGCTTTGAGTGATTACCTTTTTCCGCTGGAATCACATGTATACACTGAAATTCTTTCCCTTTCTCTTATACAAATGCCAATGATGTGATAGAGGATAGCCATGGCATCTATAATGCTCTTCAGCTGATGGGAAAATCAACAGAAAATGGTCTGTCAGATAGATGTGCATGTGCACATTTGAAATGCAGCAGAATTGCAAATGCAATTTTGAGAGCAAGATCATATGAAATAACAATGTAACTTATTCATTATCAAGGTAACACCAACAAAGAAGGGATATTTAGTTATTATACATAGAAAAACAGAAAAAAAGGCCACTATTATGCAGTCAACTTTTTTACCTTCTCCAGCATCCCCATTTGTTGGCCTGCAGCCATCCCTGTGATCCTGGGAACAGACATCAAATCCTCTCTGAAGGCACGAGTGTATGAGAGCTGTAAGACATTTTGTAAACCTGCAGATCAACACAAAACCACACAAAATGAAACTATTTAGTAATACAAAAAATCTTGCCACAAAAAGGAAGGTTGAACCTTTCATACATATACCTACTTCTCCACGGTGTTCTGTGCCAGAGGGGCAGCACTCACAAAGACTTTACCGAGAGTTACAAAATCCCGATGGAGTTGAGTTCCTCCAACCCCAAAGTGAGACTCAGTGCCTGAGGATATAATACCAGGTTGGAGTTTTGATATACAAGATCATTATGCCCATGATATGTCTTTACTCTTTCTCTCTCCTGCACTACATGTATTCTTGCAAATCTTTGGAGTGTCCATCAGCTTCCTAATGATCTGTTATGTTATAAACATTCTCGTTTTGTTGCGTTTTTTCTTTTTTTTGCTGAATTGTTTCTAATGATTCACAATTAATTATAACAGCTCTAAGTTTTCAATTTGAAGTCATTTAAATTATTGCCCAAGCTTTTCCCATTGGCAGAGTCGTGCTAGTACTGGTGAATCAGATTTAATAAGCATTTTGAAACGAGCATAGCTGCAATTATGCCCAGAGAATCCCTGCCAACATCTTAATGGTTTATTTTTATTATAAAAGCATCTCTTAAATACCTTTGTCTCTCCTGGGGTGGAAATCATTATTTTAGAGTGTTTCATCCCGAAATTTACATAGTATGTTACCTAGTAATCTATTTCCTCTTCAGTAAAAATCACAAATTATATTTCAATAAAATAAAGAACCAATACAAGAGAACATGCTGGAATTGAAAGTATTCCTGTTTTCTATATTATGTCCAGTAGTTATGATTTTTATGTTGCTCCTGATATTTTAAAAGTGTTATGCAAACATTAAGTGAATCATAAAACCTCTTTATTGCTCTGCCCTTATTTTACAGATGGAGAAAAGAAAACACAGAAGTACCTTACTCAGTGCAACAGGAACCAAAATTAGAAGTTCTGGTCTGGTCTCTCAGCTGCTTCCTGAAAGTGCTTTGTGAATAACAACCCATCTCATGAGAATATTGTCTTTGGATTTACTTTTGTAATAAGTTTATGGATCTTTCACAGTGCACAGAAAGAAGAAAAGGAGATTATTTTTACTAGTTGGACTCCATGATCCTTGAGGGACCCTTCCAATTTGGGATGTTCTTAAACTCTAGGATATTATGATTTTATCCACTGTGTTGTTCTGTGTCCAAATTTGGAACCAGTCTTCCACTGCATCTTGAAAACGAAGATTTTTCTAAGTACATATTATAACTACATCCACATCTTTTATGAGACCATGTTACCAGCTCTGAAATCTCCAATTAATGCATTTGTAAGTCCAACCTCTAAAATGATGTCAGAGGATACATAGTCATACCTTTGAGGATGATACTTCTTACCTTTGGTATGGGTCAAGTGGTGATTACTATCACTCTTAACATTTTAAATATTTATGGATCTCATTTTGGCAGATTGTCCTAACTGTGGCTGCCTCAGCTTCAGAAAGCTAGCAGTGGTAAGAAGGTACAAAAAAGGATAACAAAAATGTTCCTCCCAAGAAATCTTTTTCAGAGATATGTGTCACCAGTGACTATTACAATTCATATTTTAAATATTTACATATTTACTCACATCTAAGGAAGGGTGGATGAGTTAAAATGTTTTAAAATATTCCTATAATTGAATCTAGTTAAATCTAGCTAAAATTTATAGACCCTGCATTTTGCAAACTGCTATCTGTAGCACATCAGAGAATACAGAAAAAAAAGAAGCAGTGAATTCCAATTAAAAAAAAGAAAAAAAGAAAAAAAGAAAGTATGTATGATATTCTGTGTAAGTCAACAAGTGCTGATTTTTAGGAACATTTTCCACTTCTAAAAATTAACTGTTGAAACAATTATAGATTATTCTTTATTGTAAGACTTTTTAACACTATTAAAGATTACTGTTTTTTTCCCTCAGTGTTCACTCCTGTTTGATCACTCCAGAAATATGAAATATATTTAGGCAGGAGGACACCTACTAGTTGTTAAATGATAATTTCTATACTGGAGAGATCAGGTATTTATATTGTTGCTCTGAATAAATGCACTTCTTACTCATTTTAATGTTGCTTGGATGGTTGTGAAGAGAAATGAAATGACAAAATATTAT
This sequence comes from Centrocercus urophasianus, assembly GCF_019232065.1. Classification (NCBI taxonomy): domain Eukaryota; kingdom Metazoa; phylum Chordata; class Aves; order Galliformes; family Phasianidae; genus Centrocercus; species Centrocercus urophasianus. Next base: position 23,621,090 of record NW_024884253.1, read on the forward strand.
TTTTGCATTCTGCCTTCAAAGTGACATAATTACTGCAAATACTGCCTACCAAGACAATCAGAATGTCTAATTTTACAGTAACTTGTATCTGAAGACTAAAAGCAAAGTTGTGTGTTCAAAGATGCTGGAAGTGCTGGAGCAAAGCTCACTGCTAAGTACCAAGTCTTCTGGCTGGTTGCTCCCAGCCAGATTTATATATTTTGAGATAACTACCAATTTTAGTGTCAGGTATATTTTACACTGCCATAATTCTGTAACTCTCGTTTACAAATAACAGCTTATTTGTAAGCTGTAACAGATATTTTTGTGTGCTAACTGATTGTTTCAGTCTTTTACAGGGATTGCTCTTGTTGCCATGAACAATGTGCGGTTTGTCATTCAGAGACATCATGCATAAATTGATTGCCTTCTTAATGTTACGAAGTATTCTTCTGATCAAAAAGAGAAATGAACAATTTTAAGTTGCTTCATCCTTTTACACTTCTCACGGTGTGTACGTGGACCTTAGCATCATCCAGAATCACCTCTAATTTCCCCCAGGTAGTCCTTCACTCTAAGCCTCACCCCAGGGCGCAGTCCTCTAAAGCAGACCTTCTTCCCCTTTTCCATGCTGGCTCATATAACTTCAGGTCCATTCCCACAGCCTTCATTTTCCCCATACAATTGCTGTGGTCTCATTTGATTTTCAGAAGGAAAACCTGAGTGCCTGTACCAGCTTGAAAAAAGGTCCAGCTCCATTAAGACTTCTCATAAAATCATAGAGTCATTAGGGTTGAAAAAGACCTCTAAATTCATTTAGTCCAACAATCAACCCAGTACCACCATGCCCACTAAACCTTGTCCTCAAGTGCCAATTTTCTTGAACTCCTCCAGGGCTAGGGACTCCACCACCTCCCTGGGCAGCCTGTTCCAATGCCTCACAAATCTTTCTGGGAAGTAGTTTTTCCTAATATCCAACCTTAACCTCCCCTAATGTAACTTTAGGTCATTACCTCTTTTTCTATTACTTGTAGTACCCAATGGAAAGCTACAGGATCCGTGGGGGGAGGGGGGAGCAGGAGGTATGGAGCACCTCCACTAAGCAGGTGGCATGAAAGGAGTTTCTAGGAATCTTCACAGCTTGCATCCAGGTGAAACAACTTGCATGTTTATATTAAAATCTCTCTCAATAATATTTTTTTTCCCAGTTCATTTTACTCAGTTCATTCACTTGGCCCAAGGCAGAGATGGGAAGCAGAACAGAATGAGCTCCACTCATGCCATGGAAGTTAGCTTGGTGCAGCACCCACGACAAAGCTTACAGTGAGCTTGTATGAGGTTTCTGCTGGATTCAGCAGCAGCCCTTTAAACTGCTCTCACTCACTTTGCCAGAAGAAATGCACTAATTCCAGTGCAAAGGCTTGGTGATGAAATATTGTAATGCAGCTTTACATCTCATTGTATACCTGAGCACACCTTGTCACTTAGAGGTCCCCTAGCAACGTGCAGTGCAACCTGAAAGGAAAGGGACTCTGAGCCCAATAGGCAACTCTGTAAGTTTCAACAGATATAACTAGAGGAAACTAAATCAAATTTTACATTGTGCCTTAGGGAGTTGTTTTCTAGAGGAAATAATCTTGAGTAATCTATTGATTATTTCCTATTTTTATGATCTTGAGCAGCCCTGAGATATGAACTAAAGATTTCAGGTTCAGGACATGGGATGAATATATCCATTTTCCCCATTATAAACTGACAATGAGCAGACAATAAGAGATGCCAAGGGAAGATAAAAAGAAAAGGTCAAAAATATAATGATGTTTCTCCAGAATAATTTTCTGCCTTAAGGGTCTCCTTGAGACTCTGAGATAGAATCTTTCTAATTAATAGTCCTGATGGGATTTTCTTTCAAGAAAATTTTCAGTTGTCTTTTGAACTCATGTAAACTCTGTATCAAAAAACAAACAAAACAAAACAAAAAAACCCCTTAACTACATTTAAAGAATTCCACCTTTCCACATATTTGGAACCTATCATCTGCTCGCTTCTTTTTTTTGCTGTTCTCGAATTCTTGCTTTGTCAGAGACCATAAGCATCCATTTAACATGTATTTCCCTGGGCTTTTCTAAAAGATGTGCCACCACTACTTACCCTTTAGCTTCCTACTTTCTCTTTGCTGAAGTAATGTTTACTTAGTTGCTTTTCAATGGAAACTGTTCTGTTTTTCTTAAGTAATTTTTTAGCATTCTTGTCACACTGCTCTCAATCTTTCCCAGTCATGCTCTGTATTGTTAGAGGCTGGAGAAAGAGAATTGCATATAACAGTTCAAGATGTGGCTGAAGCTTGGGTTTATACAGCCAAGTAATGAGATTCTCTGCTTGTTTCAAAGGCTGCTCTATCTAAAAACTGATTATCCTGCATAGCATTGCCAACTCCGGTATGCATATTATTTGGGGACCTGCAATTATGTAAGAGTCTCAGCTTGCATATATGAGCTGCATAAATGAGTTTCTGTCTTTCACGACTACAAAAAATTCTGCAGGAAATAAAACATGGTTGAAATCAGAAGGTACAATAGAAAAAATGAAGTATTATGTTTGAAGGGCTGGTAATGAATTTAACCTCTTTAAGCCTGATTTCATAATTTGAGGTCATATGCAATATTCGTTTCAATTTTATTAGTATTATCTAATCTGGCATACAGATTAGATGAGCTATGTTGAATAATGTTAATTTCTCAGCACTCCAGATATACTGCTGCATGGTGAGAATTCCCATCTCCTCTCTTCAGCTTCATATCTGCCATGTCCTTACGTTTTGGCCTCTGTGTTGTCTCCACAGCCTGCCTCTGGAGGCAAACAACCTGCTATGAAGAGAGCTTCTTACACATGTGGGCCCTGAAACGTGTCTGGGAACAGTTTGAGAGAGCAGTGGTTGAGCCAGGATGGCCCAGACAGGCTCTAGGACTTACAATCTTTAGTTTCCAGCATCACAGCAGTATTTGGAAACAAGAGCAGGGATGATAATTCCTCCCTGAGATATTCATTTTACTTCTGACTGTGGGATGTGAGCAGCCAGAGTCTTTTCTGACAGCAAAACACAGTGCTGCTGATTTTTTAGAAATATATTTCTAGTTCTTCCCTTTACTCTAGGGTATCTTCTCAGTTCTAGTTCATCAAAGATAAGGTCAGATAACATTGGTAAGTAACATCAGTCAGAAGAGCTTTTACTTTACATGCTGTAAACCCTTGGAAGGAAATAGAACAAGTGTAGGGAAAACAGATAAGGAACAGATGTAAAGATAGGGAGGGAGCTGGTATTAAGCCAGTGTCCTTGTCAATAAATTTCAACCAATTTAGTCTGAAGTACTCTTGCTCAGCTGCATAAGGACCCTGCATGATATACGTGAAATGAGAGTGCTAATTTAGTAGGTACTCATTCTACAGTCTTGATCTTCTTTGTAGAAATGTAATTAGCTGCATGCCTTTTTCAAGTACTTTGAAAATATTGCTATTTTTATTTTTATTGACCCTTGAATCTTATTCAAACAAACAGCCATGGTGTTGTCTTTTGGAGTAGTGCAATACTGGTATTAAATGCCTAGAGAAATCTCAATTATAAAAAGACACACCATGTTATAACTAATTAAATAAATTATCTAACATGCTTAAATATAATTTCAAAACAATAACTCCTTTGATTAACTTTTCCCAAGTGCAGTTCCCATAAGCAAACCTTGGAAATGAGGTTGAAAGACATATAGGGAGAAATATGCAAATCCATGGATGCACGTCCTCTTATTTATATTTAAGAGGTTGACAGATCTGAAAACAAACTGGAATTCAGAGCTGTCATTTCCATTGAAATTTTTCTGGCATGTTTACGGTAAGTTATGGACCTTTGGTATCTGCTTTACTCATATTCATTTTTTGTAATGTTGCACTTAGAAATAATAACCTTGATAGCTAATGGCCATTTGCAATAAAAATATAAGGTCAATGTAGCCTGCAAGGGCAGAGATTCTGAATTTCCAAAGTAGCAGTTGTATTTATGCTTAAATAGAGGTTGAACTCTTGGAAAATTACAGGTCCCATTTCCACTAGTTTTGTTATGAAAATTGCCTTGAAACATCATGGTTGCTTTCTGCCTTCTACTGGCCCCACTGCCTCTCTGGAAGGCTTTCTCCTTCCACTGTGTATTAAAAGCTCAATTACTTTTATAAACCATTTAGCAAATTGTTTCTGGCCATCTTCCCTGGCTTATCACATTGTGATTGCACATGTACTAGAATTCACATTCTTAAAAAATTATTCTGAAGAATGCTTCTTATCTTACAATGTATTTATTCTTTTTCATGTGTTTAGTCACTATAAAATCCTTTTTTTTTTTTTTTTTTCAAGAGTATGTATGTTCTGTTAAATGTTTTTTGTGGTTCCTTCAGTTATTTCTCTTCAACATTCATCAATATTCTCGGTAATTTTCATTTAGATACCTTATATATATATGGTATACCTTATATATATATATATATAAGGATATATATCCATATATATATATGGATACCTTATATATATATATATATATATATTTATATATTGTCATACAGGATTATTTTTGTGATGTCTTTCCCAGTAAGGTGATGAATTTGACTTGAACCAGATCCTGTGCTCTGCCTGGGCCTATACCAAAAAGTAGCTCCGCTCCGGAAGACTTTCTGATCGGCTCCTTCATAGCTCTCATAGATTATGTCTGAAAGTGCCACTTGTTTTTTGAGCACATCTCATTTATTTTTTACTCTCACAATCTTCCTCATTTCAGTTAGAAATTTGCAGCACAGTCATCTTTGGATTTTGGATTAGCTGATCAGTAATGTAGACACCATACTTTCCCTATGCCTACAAAATACTTTTCAGTATAAATTCATTGATACTTTTAAAACAATTCACCTTATTTGACTTGAATATTTCTGTGATAATGCACTCCATCAGGACAGCCTACTCTGGCATCCTTGTGTCACAGAATTGTATTTTCAGTTATTCTCTCAGTTACTTTTCTTACAGCAAGCTTCTGGGCTGTTCTAATGTTACCATACTTTGAAGCCAAGTGTTCCACTTAGGAAAAAAAGAAAAACTGTGAATTTTATGTTCAAAAACAAAAATATTAAATGGTACACATTGAGAAAAACAGTGCAAACTATTATTGTTTTATGTCATATTTCTTCTCATGAGCTCTCTTCAGTGACAGATAAAAAAATCCTGGTGGTGCCAGTACTACAATAGAGCAGAATTTAATCATGAGCAGGTTTGCTAACTAGAAGTTAGAGAGCATATAGGTAACTCTTAACAGTAAGTAAGTGTACTGAAGCAATGATAGAGGCTGGCTACAGAAGTTGTGCAATCTCCTTCTCTACAGATTTCATATTGGTAATAGCTTTCATGGAGGATCTTGTTCTACCTCAGTCCGTTGAGCCAAACCATGTCATCCCTACAAGCTTTTTTTTTCCTAACTGAAGTTACCTTAGTTTAGCTTCCTAACTATGTATCAAAACTGTATACTCCAGGTAACTTCTCTCCATGCCACAAAAGCAGTCTGACAAGGGCAGCATTTCGGCATCCTCTACAGTAAAAACAAGTCCTCAGGACATGATGAGTCAACCAACTAGCCAATTAAATTAAATATATTTCAGACAACCAGAGCTTGTAGCAGAGCTTTGAACTCCCACATCTCCAGTTATGGAAAAGTTACTTCAAAATACATGATGTATATTATTATTGCTGATGTTATCATTTTAAATCATGCAATCTATTGTATATTACTTATATGAAATGAGGAAATGTGAGAGACACAAAGAATACTGAATTTTAAACAAAAATTCAAGAATATCATTCATTTTAATAGAAAAAGTTCATGAATTAATGATGCATAATTAAGAAAAAAAGAATAGGCAATCTTAAACCATCCTTTCTTTGTGTTCAGGAGATGCTCTCACTGAGGTCTTGTGATGACACCTGGATTTTACAACTGAATTGTCATAAAATGTATCTGCCTATTCAGTATGAGAATGTGAATATTTTTCAGTGAGATTCACACTAACAAGGAAAGGAAGCAACAAATGACTCTAAGTTACCAGATCTTCAGGACACATGGAATTGGATAAATCTAGGGTGGTCTTGTAGAGAAACAGCCCGGTACCCTGCTTTATGTTAGAGATAGGCTAGTCTACCAAGAGGACATGGCCACCTGGCATTGGGATAACACAACACACTTGGCTCACAGTGCCTCTATCCTCAGCCCTCCTGGTTTTGTCTGGCAGTGTGATGCAGTTTCCATGGGAACCAGCATCTTCCCTGCCTGAGCCTTGAGAGCCAAGACTGCTGGCTCTTCTCTTAATCTCAATCTCTTAAAAAGGGAGTGCTACAAACACTGGATTCCATTAATTTTTCAGCCTGCCCAAGGATAGCCAGGTATCTAATCTGGTTTTAGGAAGTGGTGGCTGGTGTTTGAATTAGCAATGGTCTTCCTTCCCCACCTCAATCTGCTGTGAAGGATTGCATGGCTGAGCAAAGTGTTTTTTTCTGAGTGAGCCACTTTCTTATGTAATCCAGCATAGTCATCCAGAAGACAAGAATCAAAGAAATGAAAGTTCTTGCCCAGAAAGAATGATACTATTAATACATAAGGAGAGAGGAAGTAACCTGGTGCAGTTCTTCATGTTGATTTCAAATGACAGGAAAACATGTAGTGAGAAAGAGCCAATCACAGTCAGTTACTGGAACTGTCTTTTTTATAGTCTGCTTCCTTTAATTTAATGCCATTTTTTTTTTAACATAGAGCTGCTGATCACCTCATGCCACTCAGTCACAGATTTTCCTGTGATATTACACATTTTTCAGTATCAGTATCCAGTGTTCCTGGACGTTAGCCTTCAGACTGCATAGCCTGTCCTGTTGGATGGTTCCCCCGTAGAAGAGCTTGAACACATGTACAGATGTGCACTGATTTATGATCACGTAAATGTAGAAATTTCCAGTACAAAAAGTGTTGCTTTTACGACATAATTGTCTTGAGATCACATCATGTGTTGATAAAAACTTTTATTAATGAATATGGTTAGGTCATGGTTGTACTTGATGATCTTTAAGGTCTTTTCCAAACTGAGTTATTCTGTGATTCTATGATTCTATATATTCCTTACAAAAAGCCTACAATACTGTGTTCACTCTCTCTCCAATGACACTGAATTTCAATAGCTACAATGATTATAAACAGCTTTGTTTATAGTACAATTTCACCTGATACCAAAGCAAAAATTTCCCACTTCTACTTAGGATGAGGTCTTCTTTTCATTTAGCAAGACAGATACCTGCTTAATTAATTGAAACTTACTGTCAAGCTGTGTTTAATTAATACTGTCGCTGACATTTCTGGCTTAACTACTTCAGAATAAGACATGAAAGGTCACAAATTTCAAGGTCCATATTCTACCAATGTGTTTTTCTCTTCATAATACTCCTATAATATGTAAGAGATTTTTCTCTCCAACAGGCACTAAAATGTATTCTCTGCTAAATACTTGTTCTGCTGAAAGTCCCATGCGTAGAGAAGGAAAACAAACATAGAAAAAAATACTTCTAATAAAACAAACAAATATTTCTATTTCTGGCATAAAACTTTGCTAGTAAAATAATCATATTTAATGAAAATAGAAAGGATCAAAGGTGTACTTCCTTCAGTTTTTGCATTATTTCTTGGAAGTACATTCCTAGTAATGTGATTCTTCATTATTATCATTAGAATAGTTTAATTGTTGGAATGCGTTGAATACGTAAATATTGTGGTGAAGATTATTTATTTCTATACAGTTAGAAAATGAACATCACAAAGGACTTCACTTAATGGTAACACTTTCCCTGAGCTATTAGTTAGAGCAGTTGTGCAGGGTTACAAACATGGCTTAGTCTTGAGTAATGTTCAGTAGGAAAAGCAGCACCTGGATGTCTTAAAGTTTTGTGGTTTTTTTTTCCTGTTTTTTTTTTCTTTTTCTTTTTTTT
>NW_024884253.1:23629220-23682109 GCF_019232065.1 Centrocercus urophasianus
TCTTTTTCTTTCTTTCTCTTTCTCTTTCTCTTTCTCTTTTTCTCTTTTCCTTTTCCTTTTCCTTTTTCTTTTCCTTTTTCTTTTCTGGAACATCCAGCTAAGTACTCATCCGTGGTTCCAGACTTGTCTTGGCAAGAGTTCTCTGGAGTCACTGGATGCCTTCAAACTTGACAGAACAAACCTGTAAAATCTGAATCATTCCTTCTCAATGGACAAAGCAGACCCACTGTCTGTTAGATCCACAGCTATCCTGTGTAAGATCAGTGTTGATGAGTCCAGATAATTGCAAGGCAAATGACCTAGAAGAAAAGGCTGCAGAATGTCTGACTTTAGAAAGGACCCCAGGAAATATCAACTGTTCATGGCCAGATGCTCCTCCATTTGGAGTCTGAATGTAAAGCCACCATTCCCTTTAATTACAAATACCATACAGTGCATGAAATACTTTACAAGCTACATCCTAGGAGCTGAACTGCATGTACTGCAAAAGTTAACTTTTTTCCCTTGAATAAAAAGGATTGTGTGACATTAAAGGAGCTCCTGGCACTTCTTTCCTGAAAGCAGAAGCTTTTGTCTGCAGACTCAAGCCCTGATCCTGTAGAGAGAAGAGTGAAATCTCCTGAAGGCTGATAGTTCTTCTGGGCAGCCCTGACAGGATGACTGCCCTGACTTGCTTTTCTTCTGTCAAAGCAGCCTGCTGTGACCCATTTTCAACCCACTGCTCTCAGGACCACCCTAGAGGTGCCATTTCCTTCACTGAGTTACTGCTTGTGACTCAGTTGATGATGCTGAAAGCTTTGTCCCCTTCCATACAAATCACACTAATTACTTTCTGCTGCTAACACAGGCAGCATGAGGTACCTGTGAGCAGATTTACTTGAACGATGCCAAGTTAGACTTTTGTCTCCCAAGTACAGCACAACCTCTAGTGAGGCAAAGGAAATGCCAGGGCTGCAGACACAAAAGGATTAGCGTCAGTCTACAAGGGATCACTTCCCCTGCTCCTTTCTACCTCAGACAGCTTTGTGGATATAATTGCTAGACTCTCTGGTTTGTACACTCATTTTCCTGGAGTATGCAACATCTTGCTTTTTTCAGTGTTTACGAATATATTTTCAGTTAGAAAAAGAAGCCAGTACATAACTTGCCTCAGTCCCATATTGCACAGAAGAAGCCTATACTGTCCAAAAATAGAAATGTCAGTGGACAGTTCCCAATCAACCAAATGCAAAAAAACAGGTAGGCTCTCCCTGGCAGTGCTGATGGTATTTGCCCTCATTACTCTGTGTTATTTTGTTGTTGTTTTCTCACTGTGAAAATTGCTATATGAATCGACAGTGGCTCTTCCAGCTGCAAATAATACACACAAATTTCAATTTCTTGGGAGGATCAATCGTTTGTTATTTAGTCATGTTGTGTCATTCCTGGGGAAGAAATATGACATGACACTTTGTTTACAGCATAGTGATGTAATAGAAATAAACCTTGCATGGGAAAGAATTATCCCAATCTTGAAAAACTGGTGCCCATCAGTACATGGTAACTATCAGAAATGAAACAGCAGGGGGAAAGATGGATGTCTGTAAAATACTCACATATGGAAATTTTCCCTCTCTTTACAAATGACCAGAATACAAAGGAAAGCTCATTTACAGTTCTAGACAGAGGTTGTTCACCGCAGGAAATTTTGTTGAAGAGCTGTGAAGTTAGTACCATCTTCAGCAAATATGCTTTCCCTGACAGACCCTTAACCTGAACTCATAAAATAAGACATAGTAAACCACAGTAAGAATGAAAAGGAAGGAAAGTAAATAAAACATCCTGGTTTGGAAGAATATGGTACTATTGTTTTGGAAAGTACTATTTTTTTTCCAGAATTGCTGTAGAAAATGTCCTATGGATTGAAGAGATGCAAGGGGAAGGGCAGAATGATCCTTTTCTGATGATCCCCCTTTTTAAGGAAGATGTTACAATGTGAGGCTACTCAAACCTAATTGAATTTCAGATTTTTTTCCTAGTGTCATACAAAATCTGGGAACAAAACTCTCTAACTGCAATGTTAGAAAGTCCAGTTTCTTTATTCCTTAAGATACATACTAGGCGACTTGACAAATCAAGTGCGTGCTTTTATTGTTCAGGTTCTATGTTTAAGCAGGTAGGATACACACATACAATATATTGGCATACGTATTCATTTTTTTCCAAGAGCTCACTAACATATGCTAATATCTATCTCTCTGTGCATGCACAGTTGCACCTAAGATGGTCATACAATCACTTAATTTCTCCCCATTTTTCCATAATCAGCTTCATAATAGAGAATTTTGACTGACTTCTCACTTTTCACCAGATGGCAAATTTCCATTTCTTGTTAGGCCATAATGAGCAACTTTCTATCTTCGTGCACTGTAATCCAAAAGAATATATGTGAAATCCAAGAAAAAGTTCTATGTGCCTGGTGGATGCAAAGGTAAGAGTAGTCTATTTTGACTCCAATGCTCCTGTAAATCAGAATTATTGAGAAAAACAAGTCTGTTCATACACCAATCAAAATTAAAATGGAGATTTTTAGGACAAGCATTCATTTATTCCTTTTGGTAAAGTAATATATTGATCCTTAAACTAGTATACTGATCTGCATTTCTAAATCAAGCTATATCAGTAGGTATAATAATATATATATATATATTTTGCAAAGCTCAGTGCTAAGCAAGTAACATAATACCTCCTAAAGTAACTTCTTATTTTGTGTAAGGTTGCTTTTATTTCTGACCCTGTCTTATCTCCAGATTCTTTGTACTACACAGAATCAGATAATGGCTTGGGTTGCAAGGGACCTCAAGGATCATGAATCTCCAAACCCCCTGCCATAGGTGGGGCCACCAACCTCCATATTTAATACAAGCCCAGGATGCCAGGGCCCCATCCAACCTGGCCTTGAACACCTGTAGGTGTATGGGGGTGAGAGCATGCTCACGTTATATTTCAGTGCCTGCATGTGCACTGAGTGTCTGAGCTCCTGCTACAAGGAACAGAACTCTTGTCATCAGCCACTGGCAAGCCAGAGTGATGCAGGGGGTCATCCCTGAAAGTGAGTGCTATAGGAGTGCTCATGGAAGGAGAAGCTGTGTCACTGCCTAGGTACTGCTTCTCAGACCTCCATAGACCACAGTAGGTGATGAAGCACCATGTACACACCCACCAGTAAAGCTCTGGATTTTGATATCGTTATGTGTTCAGTCAGCTTTATGCCTGACTGCTCATAATGAATGAACTGGCAAAGTAGTTCCCAGGGGCACTGTTTTCTGCCTGCTTCCCACCTAGCTGTTGTTATCGGAAAATAGTGTGCCTGTCTGGCTCCCTGTACTCCTCCACAGCGACATAAAGAGGGCTGATTGCAGACAGGAAAGCAATTTGTATTCTGGCACTTCTGCATTGATGCAATGGATTTGTGATGTCTTTCCATGCCTTTCCATCACCTCTATAAGGATACTCAGGTATCCATCTCTTTTTGACTGTGTACCTAAATTAACAACTAGTATGATGAAAAACCCTGCCCCATATTCTCTGAAGCAATATAACATTTGCTACAAGAACAGTGCTGTATCTGGCGAGAGAAGCATTAATTCAGTGCAAGGAAGTTTTCACAGCCAGCCCTGATATTTCACTGGGCTACAGGAAATACATCATACACGTTTCTTACTGATGGCTGTGTTGGAGCCTACATCACTGGCATTGCTCCAGGAGAGTGGCCTCATGCAGCACATCTGGGGCTGTCAGCTGCACCAAACTCTGTGGTATTCTTCATCTTTGGTTTCAGATGATAAAACTGTAGATATAGAGGGCTATAGGGCTCCAGGTTACTGAGGGTAGCCTATGTGCAGCACCTGAATGAAAGTTACTAAGTACATACAAAATACCTTCATGTATGAAAAGTGTGATATTGATTATGACTCAAATTATGACTCAAAGTTGCTGACCCTAGTTTGGTCTGAAATCAGATCAGCATCCATGCTTACATCACAATCACAATAACACAAGTTATTTGAATTTGCTGGTGGTTGGCTACCCTGCACATAGTAGGGGGATTGAAACTAGATGAACATTGTGGTCCTTTTCATCTCAGGCCATTCTATGATTCTATGATTCTATGACTCTATGATTCTATGACTCTATGATTCTATGCTTCTTGCTCCTACTTGTCCAGGTGCCAAAGCCAGAAAACAGTGGATGGCAGCATTCATCCTCCACATGATGCTCCTACTTGCAATACTAAATTGAAAGAGTTATTTTTTATTGTATTCACAAAATAAAAGAATGCTATAAATGGGTTACTGGGAGAAGGAAATGTGTAAGGTTTATTCTATCAGTTCTCTATTCTCACATAACGTAAACTGATAACACTGTAGAGAATACACTGATAAGTATATGAAACATATCTTGAGGCTTCTCAGATGGAATGTAACTGCTTCTCAAATGCTGCAAGTACATATAAATGAAGAGGCAGTGTACATACAGCTATACAGTCTAGATGTATAGTATTACATCTCTGAGATCTCTGTTGCAATAGCTGTATTTGCTCTCTGTAAGCAGTCTGACAGCTGCTCCAAAAGTAATGCCTCCTCTTTATTATGTTGGCCAATAATGTCAGAGGCAGATGGTGGTGTGGCAATAGAGGTTGAACCTTCCTGACAGTATTCCATTACATGTTGTTGCCAGGTGGCAGATGGAAGCATAGGGGCAGTCTGTCAAAATGGTGACTGACATGGAAGTGTGTATGAAGAAAAGGCGTGGGATTGAATTCCCCCATGCAGTAAAACTAGCACCTGCTGACATTCACTGAACATTTATGGAGACCAAATTGTGGATGTGAGGGCAGTGGGGTGGTGGATGGTACATTTTAGCAGTGGTGACAGTGACACGAAAGACAAGCCACGTTTCAGATGGCCATGCAGATTTTTCTGAGATAGTGCTTTGTAGCTGGGAATTTGCTTTATCAAATAATGTTATTGTGATCTTTTGTCCATTGTTGTTTCCATGGAAATAAATAGAAAGTACTACTTTCGGAGCAACTCTTTGCATCTTACTTGAGCCAACATTGCTCAATATTTGTAAAGCTTAAAAATTAAATGTGAAGAACTGAATTGGATAATCTCACTATCCTGCTTTCTATTCCTCTACTTGAAAATAGCATCATGCTGTTTTATGTGCTCAACTATCTATTGCAGACAGCAAATCTCTATAGAACCTCAGGACACTAGCTTAGGGACGGTGTCTTATATCACTTTGCAAAAGCTTTGATACAGTTTTAAACTCAGCAAGAAAGCAAAGAAAGTGTTTTCTGTTAAATGCACACACAGTGGTGGTGGAAAACTGTCTGCATGGTACTGCCAAATCTGACCACTGGAGGGAGGAAAATTTGTGGGTTCATTAGTGTACACAGAAGGAAATAGCACGTCCAACATAAAGCTCGGGGTTATTTTGCTAAGGCAATGCAGCCAGTGATTCTTTTTGAGCATTCTGACAGTCAGCAGTGTTCCTTGAATTGCATAATGTAAAAATTCAGTTTAAAAATAAAGATGCTCAAAAAATCACTTGAGTTACCTCTTTAAAAATGATTGATATTAATTTCTAATAACTTTTAGAACTAACTCTAAACTTTTGAACTTTAATACAAGCCATTGATCCTACTGTTTGGTATCACTTCCTAGAGAGTGGAGGAACGGCTGAGGGACTTACTGTAGTGATTACACAAAAGAGATAATTTAAATGCAGGTAAAGTTAAAATACAGATAAAAATTTACTGTCCAGAAGAGGTAAACCAGGCCATCAGGATCATATGTCGTTATCCTTAGAGATCCATTGCACAATGAAAAATTCTACTCTGAACAGAGGGCCAACAGAAGTTTAATTTTAGTGCAGAAGTCATTTTTTTCCCCAGACACAGAGTGAATCAAGGCTAAAGGGGCATAAAGGCCATCTCTGTCCTCTCCTGTTTGATCCGTCACAGCTGTAGGTCAGATTACTGCAGTAAAAGATTGCCTTTGATAATTGCAGCAAAGGATCACCTTTGCTGAGCTGTGAATTTCATCCCAATGTGGAGGCTCCAATCCTTGTTCCACTTTTACAAAAAGGTACAAGACAACTGCAGAAAGGTTAGTAATCCCTATTAGAATAATTAGACTGTGCTGGGTGCTCAGATTTCCCAGTACTTTTGGTTATTTTTTTGTGGCTTCTATTACACTCAGATTCACATTGCAAAATCCTCTTCTGAACTCTGTACATCTTTAGGATCATGATGGTCACCAAAGATTAACAGCACTAAAGCTGCAATGGAGCAATCTCAATTACTGGGAAGTGCCGGGTAAGAAAGGTTAATAGGAACAGCTAAGGGAAGGCACAAATGACACAGGTAGTAGAAAAATATTGTTACATACAGAGGTATATGCCATGTAGAATCTCTTCCTGGGTTTCCTGTTTTTTTTTTCACACAGAGGGTGGTGACACACTGGAACAGGTTGCCCGAGGAGGTTGTGGATGCCCCATCCCTGGAGGCATTCAAGGCCAGGCTGGATGTGGCTCTGGGCAGCCTGGTCTGGTGGTTGGTGACCCTGCACATAGCAGGGGGTTGAAACTAGATGATCATTTTTGTTCTTTTCAATCCAGGCCATTCTATGATTCTATGATTCTATGATTCTATGATTCCTGTTAATTCCTACCCTACACCTATCAGGACAGCAAATTATTGTTATTTCATGCACAGCTTCGTCCACTTCCCTCCTCTGATAAAACTTACTAAATTTTTTCTTATATTTTTTTCAAATTGTTAGGAGGTTCTTTCTGCCATACTGCAGATTTCTTTGAAAGTGCTCTGCATGGTACTTTAAAGTAATTTTAATTCACGTCTGAGGGGTACTTAAATGATAGCACAAAGATTTAGAACAGACATAGCATGACGTTGGTGTTTTAAAAAAATTCACAAGTCTGCTCCATTAAATGGTTTATAAGGAGAATAAAAGGTCAAGAAACTTGTTCTTATTGCATCCCTGTAGTCTGAAGGTCTATTACACTCTGAAGTCTCAGGCAACTTAAAACAAAACAAAACCAAACTATGTGGCAGCTAATTGTGCCTCAAGGCATTATTTTAAAGGTTACAGCTGGAGCTGGACAGGATCTGAGAGAGCTGATGAGACACCCACCCCTCCCTGTGCACTGTGGGGACTGCTGGAGCTGAACTTTGCAAGCTGAGCCACTAACTGTTGAACATTTTATCCTTGCACAACAATAACCAGAGGAAATCTACTGTATGAAGAGAAAGTCTTAATAAACTTATCTACCACTACATTTCAAAATCCTGTGCTAAGGCATGTAGGTTCACACATTTTCTGGTTGCATCTAACACAAAAGACAGGGAAACTTACCCAAGAGATTCTGGAAGAATACAGTGGTTTGAGATGTTTGACTTAGGCACCACCAGTCACTTTCTGGAATAATGCTGTAAGGCAGATTGCTCCTGTGAGGGGAGGAATCCATTAACATTGCATTGTTGATTGTAGCACATGATGTGTAGAGACTGTCTACATGTGTGCCTATGCAGGGAATTTTAACTCACAGGAGCCTACAGCAAGATGCTTGCACATATTTTCTCAAGGTATCATAGAATCATAGAATCATAGAATGGTTTGGGTTGGAAGGGACCTTTAAGTTCCAACATCTTGCTATAGGCAGGGACACTTCCCTCTAGACCAGGTTGCTCACCATCCTCTTGCACAGCAGCAGATGCTGAGAAGGCTGTATCATTGACCCTGGCTCCTCAGCTGCCCTGCCCAGCCTGTTACTGGACATCACTGTTTCCACAGCAGGGAAGTCTGAGAGGATTGTGCACTCATCTTGAGCCACTGGATTTTGTTCTCCTTCTTCTAGCACAACTGAAATGTTACAACATGCTGGGCTGTAAATGCAGCAGAGTCATGGCCAACTCAGACGTTCCCTTCAAAGGCAGCTGCAGCGTGCAGGGGACAGGCAGGAGAAAGCACACACAGCCTTCATGACAGGCCCAGTGGAGATTTGACTGACACGCCAAAACTTTTGATATGTGAAGGCTTGATGACACCACCACTAACACCAAAGATTTCACTCCTATTTCTGCTATAGCACTCTCAGCACTTAAAAGCAACAGTTAAAAGCAGTGTTCTCAGCTTGATCCAAGAAGGAGCAAGAGGGGTGGTGATGAAATGAATCCACAACTATGAGTTTAAGAGCAATAATCACAAGTAACTAGTTCAGCAATTTTTGTTGGTGCCTTCCAGCTGTGTTCAGGCCCTGAAGGCTCCTGTAACAGCTCTTTCCAATTGCTTGCCAAGCAAGACAAATTGCTGCATGGATAACCAGCAGAGAGAGGTATGGAAAGCTAATCAATGCCTCCTCAATCTCCAAATGCTTTATGTGCTTTCACAGGTAATGGGGAAGTCAATATCCAAACGGGAGGTCAGTGCCACATGTTGCTGTGCCCTTCCAAGCAATCCTTTTCATTTGCAGATGGCTTTCCCAGCCCCTTCATAGTAAAGCAAGTCACGGACTGTCAGGTCCTACACAGACAACATGATGCATCATGTTTCCCATAGGCTGAATCTAGAGAAAGCAGTCTTTAAAAAATAATCAAATCCATGGAAGGATGCTGATAAATGAAGATAGATTATCTGCAGAAGATTAGATAAAATCCCTGGATTTTGGGAGCAGGCAAGCAGAAGGAAGTGACTGACAGTGAAATTCATCTTTCTTAACTTTAGTCCTCCAAAAGGTATTTGTTCTAAACTAGTTGTCTGGGATGCATCCTCAGGTATTGGAGAGAAAGTCTTCTTCAAAACACAGTGTGTGTCTTCATCAGAAAATAGGCAAGAGAGAATTTCTTGTTAAATGGCCCATTGTCCCCTATGAGTAGCAGCAGGAATCTCTGGCCAGCAGCTTAACTTATGGAAAGTTAAAGGGTACTCTCACAACTCCCACCACGTCAGGGAAGAACACATAAATGCTAATTAAATGTAATGTTCCGTAAGGATGCAGGAGCTTGAGTATCATTTCCAAGGATGGTTTAGGTAGCAAACCTCATCATGGCCCTGTATATCAAGGGACTAAGGTTCCTGTATTCCCGTTACCTCTGAAAGTGGGATGAAAGCACCAAAGTTGTTTGAGCCTTTGGGGTAACACAGCTGCTTTTGAAAGATATTAATGGTCCTTGCACTATACTGCAGCAGCTGGAAATGGTATGTTGAATAATTTCATAATCTGAAAAATTAAATGAAGGACAAATTTTTGAGCTCCAACAAGAAATGCAGCTCCTGACTAAAACAGTTTCACAATTTCCAGAAAAAAATATTAGAACAGAATTTCGAGGTATTCTTTAACTTGAATTTCTGATGGAATAAATTGCCTTTTAGAATGGTCGTGCTGTACCCTGTGAAATACTTCCTCCTCCCTGTAACCACTGGAGGAGGATGGCACTCTTTGTTCCTTCATTCCTCCATAAGAGGAGCCCTGTGTTCCAGAGCATTCATTTTTGAAATATGCAAGTGTTCACCAGTCTGTGAAGCCAGATCCAGACTGACATTTGTGCTGCCCATTTCCTGATCCTTCTATCTCTGAAGACATGGTGGGAATGAAGTTTCTGTGCCCATGGGACAGGAAGAGGATAAAGGGTATTGTTTGGGATGATACCAAATGATAAAATTTCTCTATGTCACCCCATTGAAGCACAGAAAAAGCCATTTAAAAAAAACCAAAAAACAAAAAACAAAGGTTCTCATTCTACTTTTTGGAGGGGTTTCTTTCTTATTCCCAGCAGCCCCTTAAAAAGGACTCCAACTCTGTGGTAGAAGCATGAGATCTCTTATGTTGTCTAGAAGTATTTCAGGTCTAGTGATCTTGCTTGCTGCTGCTGTAGCTGTCATCAAGGACAGGAATCAATGCTCCTGTGCCTGATGGAGGCTTTTTTTAGGCAGAGGCTGTACCTAGGCTTACATCCTTTATGAATAAGGCTCGTATAAACTATAGTTATGTGAGCCCCAGCAAAAAAGATTCGAGTGCTCGTTCACCAGGAGTTGTTGCCAAGATCTCAAGGTTTGCCAGAGTGTTTGTGGTTTGTGTTTTAATTCAGCAGTACTGAACACTAAGTGCTTTCAGCAGCTGCTCACTGGGAAAGAACATCTACAGGGTTGTACAAGGGCTAAATGTCTCACATCTTTCTGCACTTGAGAAGTCTTGAAAATTATGTCAGAAACTGCAATCTGTCAGGACTTTCAAGTCCAGCAATCAGAGACCATAAAGAGTGAAAAAGAAGTAGAAAAAATACAAAAACAAAGCAAAACACAACTAATAACCATGCTGGCATATCCAAATCAGATGAACCTGAGTAGAGATATAATTAGAAATTGTACATAATTTTAAATACAAATGGAAATGGAAAGCGGTCACTGTAAAAGAAGAAAACAGAATAAGAGCAATCACACTGCCATGTGTTCTATGCACAATGCACTATATAGACAACTATATAGAGTTAAAAAACAAGAAAACATTAAAACAAGAAAACATTAAGTGCTGAATGCACTGAGGAATGTAATTGTGAATTTGTGGAAACACCAGATCCCCACATTACCAAACCATGCTAGCAATCAATTCATGCAGCAGCTATATCTTGGGAGACTGAGTAGATTGTGAGGGATAGGAATAAGGGACAAAGAGTTTCTCTGTGAAAGCATGGAGAATGTACACAGAATCTCCTAGGCTACAGATATGAGCAATCTTTGTGAATAAACTCTCTTACAGATATGGATAAAATTAATTCTCCATCCAGCAAAGGTCAAAAATGTGAACGGAAAGATTATGCCAAATATGCACAAAAGGTACAAATACAAAACAGGAAACTAAATATATGTAAAGGGACTTCTAGAGTAAAAACTTCTGGTACTTACTGCTCAATATGTTGAATCATTTGCAGTAAGAATGACTGGGGAAATCTCTATGCCTATGCAAAAGTTTGTGTAGAATAAGAGGCAAGTGAAAATATACTATAATGAGGAAGCAAACAGTGACTCACAGGGAGACTTTAAAATGATGTAATAATAGTTTAAAATAATTGGTTGGTAAGATCAGGCTGGCACTAGATGCAAGGACAAAACAACAGCACACATACAAAGGTAAACAGAATACCAAACATGTTGTATAGGTTACGGTATCTGAGTGAATATGCAAAGCTTCAAAAAAGCAGCATCAAATTAAATCATAAAAGTTTGGCCAGAATCCAAAGAAAAGGAAAGCATGCAGACTAAAAGATTAGACATTGCAAGAAATTTGAAATCGTGGCTTTCACTTAAAAGAGACTCAATAACTTGTTGATGTTAAACCTAGACCAATGGTTTACATTGTAAACAAATTCAGCTATCTGCAATGGCAGTCTGTGAAGTCACCTGGCACAATAGTATTATTGTGAACACCTGAACTCATTTGGAAATCCAGGACAGGACAGGAAAGCTGATGGAAGATAGTTATTTCTGAAGTTGCTTTGCAGCTATACCTAAGAACATAGTCTTTAAGGTAGAAAAATAATCTTTGGAAAAAGAAATGGTGCATGCACTGCAATGCATCTGTACCCTTGCTTCCAGTTGAATATCACCAGCTTCTGAAAGTTACTTAGAAATCTCATCTTAGTTTTTCTTGTCTTTGTAACATTTTAATTCATAGTGATAACATACAAGAAAACACTTGTCTGTCCCTTTTCTCCCAAAGTCATTAAGTTTTAGAGACAATAAAACAGTAAGGATAGACCAGCAGGGACAAAAGCTATGCATTTTATAGGTCTCAGTGAAAGATCATCATTAAAAAGGTCACATTAACACTTTTTTTTTTTTTTTTTCCCATTTTTTTTCTCTTTGAGGCATTATTGATCACTGACAGCTAAAATTACTTCAAAGGCAGCTGAAGTGGCCACCACAGTGAGTCAGTTAAATTCTCTGTAGCAGTGGGTCAGTTTCAGTACCACAAGCTCTTTTGTTTGGATGGCTGTCTTTTTAAAGTCAATGATATAGGCAATACGCCTAATGTAGGGCCTCAAACTGGGATATCACTTTTGTTTCATTAAAAAAAAAAAAAAAAAAAAAAAAAGAGAGAGAGAGAGAAATGTGTTTGCAAAGGTGAAAAGATGCAAAGCCAGTGATCAAAGAATTAAGAGTGTTTTCCCTAGAACTTCTCAAATGTTGTATAATAGAAGAGGAAGAAGATGTTCCCAGATAGACAATGAAAAATCTCTATCTGGTATCTATCCCTATTCAAGATAAGCTAATTGTCAAAAAACATTGTTTTGAGTGAATGAAAATCCTAACGTAAGGGATCATCAGACCAAATGTTGACACAAAGGCAGTCCAGAGAGAACCTGCTTACTAACAGCTCTCTTTATGTCCTGCAGCCACAGGCAGAGGTGGTGGTGAACTTTCAGCATTTTCATTGTTTTCTTTCATTCCAGGTTCACAACAAGGACCTTCCTTTCTTTTTTTCCCCGTTAGGGGCATCTGAATGAACAACAACCAAAAAACTATTCCATATTATTGCTTTACAAGTTTGAGTTAATGCTACAAGGAATGCTCCTTCTCCCAGGATACATGGCCTTGGAATGTAGCTTCTCAAGGTGGAACTGTGACTACTGAAAATTATTGGAAGAAGCTAAGTAGATTTCCATATATCTAAATTTTCCTGTGGATAAAAATTAATTAAAAAAAAAAAAAAAAAAAAAAAAAACACACACAAAAAAACCCAAAAAACAAAAACACACACACAAAAACCCCAGTATTTCATAATGCTTCAGGTAACATAATATCTAGCTAACTAAAACGGTCACACCTATGACTATGAAGAATAACATAAATGCCCACGTGCAGACTAAAATCTCTGTAATGAAGACTGCTTAGAGAAATGGCATATAATAACTGAAAGTTTCAAATCTCATTGTGGCCAAAGCAAATAAATATTCCATCTCAAATTAAAGTGAAATTTCCTTCAGTCATGTCCAGATTAAAAATTATATATTTATCAAACTTCTAGTGATACTGCTGTCCAGAGAGGTAGCAGTGTAGAACAGTATCCTATCAAACACACAAACAATGTGCTAATTACATTATATGGGAGGTTGGAGAGCATCTTTTCTCCACAAACATGACATCAAGAAGACCAAATACACCACTGTATGCCCACAAAGGGAAAAAAAAAAGAAAAAAAGAAAAAAAAAAAAGGCTGTTATAACCACAGAGTAGTAGTATGCTTTATGGAGGGAGATTATTAGGACACTTTTGCCAGCTCATGATGAGCTGTTGTTTCTGAAGTATTATATAGACTTCGGACAGGCTTTTATCATTAAATAATTAACCTTTCTATAACATTTTACACATGTTATATTTCTGTCTTCTCCCACTTAAAACATTTTTTCATTTAGGAGATAGATTGAGTAGTTCTGGTTTGAGTCACACTCTTTTCTCTTTTTCTCTGAACAATTTATTCACTGTTACCATGGAAATGATTTCATCTTTCCAATAGAAGGATTCCAGCCCTGCAGTCTTGTTTTTGTCAACCTCCAACTTTCCGCCTTTATTATTGTCACTGTTAGATGAGACTATTTACCTATGCCAAGAAAAAATATATGTATTTAAGGCAGTTTCTTATTGGAATTTCTTTCTTCTGACCATTGAGTTTGGATACTAAAGCTCTCAATCAGTTTTTTGTCCTGTATGGATGTGATATGAAAATATAATGCTCCTCCTTTCTCTGTCTTATGTGGGTAAAATACTATTGTCTTACCAGCCCCCTATTCTGGTTGGACATAAATGGGCATAAGTGCACATAAAAGATGAAAAAGGCTTTGGCAATCAACATGAAAAGGAGCAAAGTGAAACAAACTATGTTCATAGCAGCAGGATAAAAAGCCAATTTTCTTCATAAATGGTCTGTGCTTTGTGCCATCATCCTGTTTTACTTCCAAAATGATGGCTGGAATATAATTTGATTCCCAGGGTTTGTTTGGTTTATAATGTTGCCAATACTTTAAGGCCTATTAAACATGCAAATCTAGAAAAGCTCATGACATTTGCTTGGATTTACTGGATCAAAAACATTCCTGTGATGGAAGAATTTAATTTGTTAAAGCCTCAGAGAACTTGACAGCACTTGGAGTGTAATAGATTATAGAAAACTTCTCTGTATTATTTATTTCTTCCTCTTATGTGAGAGTAAACCAATGCAGATATTTTTATCTAAAAAAAATATATTACACGAAGTTCCTAATAACCTTGTCCAGTCTTTCAGAAGACATCAGTTCTCTCAGATAGTATATTAGAATTATTATATTATTTTAAAGGAATATTCTATCTCCTTGGAAAGGTAGTAACTTTTGAGTGGTAAAGAGAAGGAAAGGTAACAATCAAGTGCAGAACCAAGCAAGCCAATTTCTTCCATTATTATATGCACACTGAAAAGACTTCTGGGATTGAAGTTACCATGAAGTGGGTAGGGAGATTAGAACATCACTTCTTGGACGTTGTGTTGAGGGACATATTTGGTGAAAACTATTGGTGATGGGTGGACAGTTGGACTGGATGATCTTATAGGTCTTTTCCAACCTTGGTGATTCTGTGATTCATGTCTAGTCAGGTTTAAGATGTAACATCACAATGCAAATTTTTCTTTTCTCTCTTCCTTAAGGGAGAAGAATGGCTCACGGAAGGTGATGGCAGAGGTCTGGAGATGGTTATTCTAATGGACTGCCGGTGGATTTGCTGCCCTTCTGTTTCTGAGAGTTGACCGGGTGCCACAAGCTTCAGAACTGAGCCAAGATCTCATTGTCCCCCAAAACTACAGGGATTTCTTTTGTGTTCTGCTCTCCATTTTATTTCACTCCCTGCTCCCCTCCAGTTCTTGCATCATTTCTGGTGTTTGTGAGATCTTCGTGGAGCTAAATCAGCATTGTATTCCCAAACATTTCTCTTTTGCATGTCACATTTGTGCTGCGCTAGCAAGAATCATAGGCTCAGAAAAGCATCTAGCTTGCACTGGGATTAACCCAAGGGAACATATAGCCAGGAAGAAGAGGGAGTAGGAATTTCTGCTTCCAGCAATGAACTGTAGCTCACAGGCTCATGCAGCTTCAATATCTGAGGCCGTGAGATGGAGAGGCCACAAGCCAAACACCTCTATTTTCCTGAGACAACTCACATGTCTACATAGAGGTTGTGAAAGAAGGTGCTAGTGGGTGACACATGCCTGCAAGGGACTTAGTTTCACACCAGTTGAATTCATGTCCTAGAGTAACAATGTGCAATGCATTTTCTGAGGTCTTATTTTAAGATACTTTCCACTTTCTTCTTCGTTAAAACATCTGACATGCCAGCAATTTACTGTGGAAATTAGAAGGGAACCAGAGAGAGATCCTTAACAGAGAATACTGACAACACCTTGCACATATTTAACCCGTGACTGGCTAGAAATTTGTTCACTGTGATGGTGGACCTGTAGCTCTGCTAATGCAGCCATGGATCGAGGGCTCCAAAATATATGACACTTAAGTTTCAGGGAGGTGAGAGGAGAAAGAACTCTCCATTAAATTAACGCTTTTCTCTAAAAAGTAAGTGGACAAAATGAGTGCTGTTCCAAGTTTACTTCTTACTGCATGTAGCTGTGCTCCTGTCAGATGCTGAAAGATCAGAGTAAAATCATAGGATAATTCCAGTCCAAAGGGTCATCTGCGAATCATCTAACCCTCTGCACAAAGCAGGGCTAGCTTCAAAGATATATCAGATTGTTCAGGACCTTGTCCAATGAAATTTTGAATGTGGCTTCTCATTTAAAAATTTCCTTTATTTTCAAGAGACTGTTTCAGCTTTTTCTGCATACTCTTCTGATATCTCTCCTTTGGATAGGATTTTCACACTGTTAATAACAGAATAACATTACTTTTGTATTACTCTTGAAACTCATTGTTCTGAAGAATATAAGAAAATGTATTAATTTCACTGTTTTATTAGGTCAAATGCCAGCAGATTGGCAGAAACAGCCCTCCATGCAATCATGATTCAAATCATTGTTTAAAGTCTACATTCTGAACATTTTACAGTTCCAGAAAGTCCTAGAAGACAAGTGTCTCGTGTTTACAATCTTCAGCTTGCTCAACTGGTTTTGAGCCTGACAAATGATACTTAAGGCTGATTCATTTGCTCTTAGCTGCATTGGGTTAAACAACAGTTGCACTTCTGCCAGACATTAGCGTTGTAATCACCTCCTTACCTTTGAGATTCAGCATGAGCCAGCTGGTTGTAGGTCTACTGCTTGGCTGCTCTCAGGTCTGGCTCCCCATCAGCTCCATTTCTTACAATGAGTTATAAGAACACACTGCACCCAAACAAGGAAGCTGGGACTCCATCCTTTCATGGCTGGGTGATGCAAACAGAAGATCCATATTTGTGACCCTACTATATATATTGTGGACTGAGTCCACATGATACTTCTGTCCTTCCTAGGATCTATTTTGTGAGCAGTTCTGTCTTTCCTGGAGCAAGTAATGATGAACACTGATTTAGCACTTGCACAGTTTCTCACTCTTTTTTGCTCTTCCCAAACTCACACCTTTTTCATATTTCCCCGATGTTCTTCTGGGAGAAAATAAAACTGGAATTCCTGAGTTTATATCACTATCTCTCCAATACTGCTGTCAGAAGACTTGACAGAGAAAAGACATACTCTAATCCTTTCAGTTGAGACGGGATTTTGTTGTGTTTCATAAGACGCAGACACAACACTCCCAGACCAGCTGATGGAGAGCAGAAGCAGCACATACAAACACATACTCACAAACACAAACAATCAGAGCTCCATATCAGTCATGTTGTCCTCACAGTTTGCTATGCTTCAACTATGACTCCTTTGCAAAACATCAGTCCAAATCACTGAACTAGTGGAGATTAACAAATTCCTCCCTTTGCTGTTAAACAGCAGATTTTAAGAGGCTGTTTGGGAGATGATAGAGAATGATTTGAAGTTCAGCATGGTTTTGGTTTCTTTGTTTGGAAGATATATATCAGATAGGAAAATATAAGATTTCTCTTTGAAGTATAATAAGCTTTGAGCATTTTAATGAAAATGTTTTTCCCCATCTCCTACTACATCATTGACTGTGCTTCCAGTAGAAGTCTCCTGGGTTCCTCTGACACAAGGCAGTAATACGAAACACAGAGATCAGATCAGTTACAGTGTCATCATTCAATTTTAAACCACAGCTTTAAACAGGCTCAGCACTGTGAAGTTCCTGGGCCATATCCTGCAGCCCTCTGCTGTGTTTTGTTCAAAGTTCAACTTCTGGATGAAATAAGTACTTACACCTTTCATAAAAAGTCCCCTAATTGTCCATATTTCTGAACACAGGAGCTCAAAAGTTTCTTGTTAGATCAGTTTCTACAAGGAAGGATAAATTACATCATTGACTGAAGACTTCAAATTAGTGAGGCTGATGATCGAAAATGAATGTGCCCTTATAACAGTTTGGGTCTCTCCATACATAGTATATTGCAATACTGCACTAAGTTTTCAGATGGCTTATTGCATTCTATGGCAAAAAATAGATAATGAAAGAAAAAAAAAAGCCACCAAAGATAACAAATGTCCAGAGAAAAAGTCTGTCTGTTTCAAGATGCCACACATTCCTACTATTTCAGTCAAGAAGATATTTAAAAAACAGCTTGACATGGTCCTGGAAAAAATGCTCTAGATGACACCACTTAAGATCTTAAGAGGTCACTTCCAACCCCACTGATCCTGTCATTCTGTGAATGAAGAAATCCTTCACAGAGCATTCCTCATTTTGCAGCAGAAATTCTAAATACTTTTATAGGCATCACTTGGCATCAGTTGTCTTCCTGTTTTCACTAGAAGCTTTTTAAATTAGCAACACATCAGCATGGCCAGGGATCATAGAATCACAGACTCACAGAATCACAAAGGTTGGAAAAGACCTACAAGATCATCCAGTCCAACCATCCACCTACCACCAATATTTCCCCACTAAACCATGTCCCTTAGTACAAAATCTAAATGTTTACTGAACATCTGTTTTCAGGGACAGTGACTCAACCATCTCCCTGGGCAGCCCATGCTAGTACCTGGTCACTCTTTCAGAGAAGAGATTTTTCCTAACATCCAACCTGAATGTCCACTGGCACAACTTGAGGCCATTCCCTGTTGCCAGTTACATGGAAGAAGAGTTCAACCCCCACCTCACTGCAACTTCCTTCAGAGAGCTGTAGAGAGTGATAAGGTCTCCCCTCAGCCTCCTCTTCTGCAGACTGAACAATCCCAGCTCCCTCAGCTGCTCCCCATAAGACTTGTTCTCCAGACCCCTCACAGCTCTGTTGCCATTCTCTGGACGTGCTTCAGACCTCAGTGTATTTCTTGGAGTGAGTGGCCCAAAACTGAACACAGAACTTGAGGTACGGCCTCACCAATGCTGAGTACAGAGGGGCAATCACCTAATGATTCTGCTGGCTGCATTATTTCCGATAAAAGTCAGGATCAAAAGAGCCTGTATAAATTTGGATTGACAGGAAAATTCTGCTGGTGTGTCCTGCAAGGAGTATTATGTCCCAGGTCTGCAAGCACTGAATACAACTTACCCTAGGTTTGCTGCTTGGAACAAAGTGGTACAAAGCTCAGAAATGGAAAACAGGCCTCCTTTGGACTGCCAGGCTCCAATCGCTAGTGCCAGGATTGGGAAGAAAAGAAAAAAGCTTAGATTGATTACATCAAACTGAACTGGAGGGGATAGAACAACTGGAACCCAGTGCAGGTGTGGAGAGAGACCAAGGGACAACTCCAAAGAAAATCTTATCTATAGCATTTTGTGAGCTTAAAATGATTTACTGATTAACACTTAACAGTGTTTTAAAGCTAATGCACATTTTCCTCCCTGCCCCCAGCCCCCCATACACAGATGTGTACATGTGAATTCTCTTCAGCAGGCTCATCAAATGAATCCTCTCAAGATGCTTTGGAAAAAAAAAAAATCAATATATAAAGTGCAGTATGATCTTTTGAGAAAAAAATATCAAAAATGTCCCATTCATCTTCCTTACTTTCTGGAAGTATTTAGTCTTTATATAATATTCTGCTCTGATTACACAGTGCAAGTCTGCTTTTTCTGTTTAAAGAACTAGTTATGAAAGAAGGCTAGGTTTGGGTTTTCTGCTTTTATGCACAGAAAACATAGTTTTGTTACTGGGAGCAACAACAAGCTCAGAAAATGATTGGGCTTTTAAATGTCTGGGTTTTGCGATAAAGCATAAACAGGAAGGTGTAGGCTGGTTCTGAGGTTATAGAGAGAGTACTAGAAGGAATACAGGGAAGAAGCAGAGTGACTGAGACACCTACACCAGTTTCCACATGGACTCTGCTAAATCAGACAAATTATTCCAAATTTATGAAATTTACAAATTTTAATCAAGTTTAGATTTTGGCTGTGGAAATACATCAGGGCTACAGTCCCATTTTATCAAACTAACTGGTAATACTTTTGCAGATTTGAAAGGTTAATTCTATTGTTGAGTAATATTTTAATTTATTCTAATTTGTCTCATCTTGATTCATTTGCCTAATAATTTTGCATATCTTTACATTAATTACAGTCCATTAAGTTAAAACCTTTTAACAAATACTAATTCGTGGCCACTTTCACCACTTGAACCTCATTCTTTTCCAAATGTCATACTCTTCAAAACTCTTGGCATAAAAGAAATGAAAATAAGCCATCATCTTCAATATTTCTGTTGTGGCATGGAATGACAGGTTATACAGAACTCTTATCATTTTCAAGGGGAATTTTAGGAACAACTCAAATTGTTATTGTTTTTCTTAAAATTAATTTTTCCCACTGATTTTTATCACTTTACCTCTGGCAAAACTACTGTGTCTACTGATTGTATTTCATATCAGAGATTGTTTAATGTGACCAACTGAAGGCCCAGAAAGCATTGAAATATTTCTTGTGCTTTGATGAAGCTCTCTATCCTTGTATTTGCTGGTGCACACCAACCCATCTCACCAGTGTTCATTCATAGAATCATAGAATAGCTTGAGTTGGAAGGGACCCCAAGAATCATCAAGTTCCAACTCCCCTCATACAGGCAGGGTAACCAACTGATAGATCAAGTACTAGAACAGACCGCTCAGGACCCCATTTAATATGGACTTAAAATAATAATGGAAGGCTGCAATGAGGTCTCCCTGAAGTGTTCCCTTTTCCACGCTGAACAAACCCAGTTCCTTCAGCCTATCTTCATAGGAGAAGTGCTCCAGCCCTTGGATCATCTTCATGGCCCTCCTCTGGACCCTTTTCAAAAGCTTCACATCATTTCTGTGTTGGGGGTCCCAGACTTGTACATATTCTAGTTCCACTGCCTATACTTGCCTTTCTTTCCTTTCAGTTTGACCAAGCAGAGTCTTGCTAAGCCATGTCAATTTATTGCCTCCGGTCTGCTTTCTTCTTCTGAGGGGATGAAGAGCTCTTGCACTCTCAGAGGTGTCCTTAAAGAGAACCAAGCTTTGCTCCACTCCTTTGTCTCTAAGGACTTCTTCCAAGGTGATCTCATCCTTAAACAACCTGAAGTTTGCTTTCCTGAATCTCAGCATCCTGACTCTCCACTCTTTGCCAGGCTCACATTCCTTGAGATCACAGATTCAACCAGGCCATGGTTGCTGCATCCCAGGCTGCCTCCGATCTTAATATCTTTAATGATCTTCTCCACATCGGTGTAGATTCATGACTCAGGATAATGAAGATTACATACGATGACTAAAAAGACTGCCTGAGTTGCTTATGTAGGAGACATAGTCAACAATGCAAACTTCAACTGTCTGCATTAACAGGTTGTGAGAAGAAATAAAATATTTTATTCTCTTATTTGTACTCTGCAAAAATTTGGTAAAAAGATGTTCCTTGCCTTAAGGCCCCTCTAAGTTAAAACACAAGTAATACACATAATTAAAATAAATCAACAAATATCATCAGCAGGTTACTGCAAACAGGCACAAGGCTACCAGGAAATAACAGTCAAAACAACTCAGCTGAAAATGCCATGACAGTAACTTCTTGCACTACGGGAGGTTCAGATTGGATGATAGGAACAATTTCTTCAAAAGAGTAGAGAGGTACTGAAACGTGTCTAGAAAGGTGGTAGAGTCATCTGGAGTTGTTAAAAAAATGTGAACATGTTGCACCGAGGGACATGGTTAGTGGGCATAGTGGGGATGGGATGATGGTTGGACTAGATGATCTCAGAGGTCTTTTCCAACTTTGATGATTCTGTGGTTCTATGATTCTATACCTGGAATTTTTAGAGTCACCATAGAAAAGATGAGGCTGTGCATTCAGTTGGGGATGAAATGGATGATTAGGAGAGCTCCTAAAGTTAGCTGCTAAGTGATTGAAAAAGTAAATTTTAAACGTCACATAACTTTGGAATAGGAATGTTCATTGAGTTAGCTGATATTTCCCAAACAGGTGTGTGAAAATTATATGAGAAAAAGGCAATTTACTTCTGCAAATTACCTTATCCTTGTTACCCTTACAAATTATGGTTGCACATTCTGCTATTCCCAGCTCTGTATTCTACATCCAAGTTACTGTATTAGTGTCTCTTAAGAGTTTCAGCAGTGGTACTTTTCTGCTATCATTCTTGTGCTACTGTAGTTTTGCACGTTGATATACCAATAACGCCAGGCCGAGATCTCATGGGAAGAGCTGCCACTGGTGTAGGAACTACCTTATTTTTCCTCACTTTACAGAATCACAGAATGGCCCGGATTGGAAGGGACCTCAAGAATCGTGAATCTCCAAGCCCCCTGCCACATGCAGGACCACCAACCTCCCCATTTAATACTAGACCAGGCTGCCCAGGGCCCCATCCAATCTGGCCTTGAACACCTGTAGGGATGGGGCATCCATAGCCTCCCTGGGCAGCCTGTTCCAGCACCTCACCACTCTCTCTGTAAAGAACTTCCCCCTGACATCCAACCTAAATCTTCCCTCCCTCAAATTAAAACTATTTCCCCTTGTCCTGCTGTTATCTACCCTTCCAAAGAGTTGATTCCCCTCCTGTTTGTAGGCTCCCTTTAGGTGCTGAAAGGCTGTAATGAGGTCACCCCTCAGCATTCTTTTCTCCAGGCTGAAGAAACCCAGCTCCCTCAGCCTGTCTTCATAGGGGAGGTGCTCCAGTCCCCTGATCATCTTTGTGGCTCTCCACTGGACCCTGTCCAACAGCTCCCTGTCTTTCTTGTGCTGGGGGCTCCACACTTGGACACAGTACTCCAGATGGGGCCTCATGAGAGCAGAGTAGAGGGGGACAATCACCTCCCTGTCCCTGCTGGCCACCCCTCTTCTGATGCAGCCCAGGATACCATTTGCTTTCCGAGCTGCAAGTGCACACTGCTGGCTCATGGTAAGCTTTTCATCTATCAAAACCCTCAGGTACTTCTCCACAGGGCTGCTCTCAAAGACCGCTCCTTCCAGTCTGTATGGATGCCTGGGATTCCTCTGGCCCAAGTTCAAAACCTTGCACTTTGCTGTGTTGAACCTCATTAGGTTCACTTGGACCCACTTTTCTAGCCTCTCACGTTCCCTCTGAATGACACCTCTTCCTTCTACCGTGTCAATCACACTACTCAGCTTGGTGTCATCCACAAACTTGCTGAGGTGCACTCAATTCCATCATTCCATCATGTCATTAATAAAGATGTTAAAGAGCACCAGTCCCAAGACAGACCCCTGGGGGACACCGCTGGTTACCGGCCTCCACCTGGACATAGAGCCATTGATGACCACTCTCTGTCTGCAGCCTTTTAACCAATTTCTTATCCATCAGGTGGTCTACCCATCAAAT
Organism: Centrocercus urophasianus; assembly: GCF_019232065.1. Classification (NCBI taxonomy): domain Eukaryota; kingdom Metazoa; phylum Chordata; class Aves; order Galliformes; family Phasianidae; genus Centrocercus; species Centrocercus urophasianus. The sequence continues at coordinate 23,652,176 of NW_024884253.1, forward strand.
CCACATCCCTCCAATTTGGAGATAAGGATGTGGTGGGGGGCCATGTCAAAGGCCTTGCCCACTTTATGCTTCATCTTTTGTAGATCACATCTCATACTGGAGAAAACTAAATATATGGAATAAGAAAGCATAACTGAAATATTCAAGAAATAGTATCCAATAACGCATGTGCACAGAAGTTTAACAAGTAATGGATATGCAAAAATTATACTCAGTGTATGCTGATGAGTGCTAATAGCATCTGTTTTGGTTTAACCTGGCAAGTGGCTGAGCATCACACAGTCATTTGCTCACTCCCAGCCTTCCTAATGAGATGAGGGAGATAATCATGAAGAAAAAGTAGAACTCGTATGTTGAGATAAAATTCTCTACTATGAGAAAAGGGAAAGGATAATAGTTGCTATATATATATATACAACAAGTGATTCACTAACTACTTACCACTCCCCAGTGTGAGAATCCTTCTTAGTTTTTTTTTGGCTCAAAGCTTGCTTCCTGAGGTTTTTCTTGTGATAAGACTCTGAGTGACTTGTCAAGGAGGCAACTGATGGGTGCCAACTGTGTGACAATCGATATCGCTTTGGGAACATTTGCAAGCCCCTTCCCCCAGAGCTGCTTGCTCTGTAGAAGAGCGGAAGAGAGTGCTCAGCAGTGTTCACTGGCGGAAGATCTGGCCTGTGGCCAAACCGCTCCAGCTAAGTATGGAAGGCTGGGGGATGATACCATTGTATCTTGCGAAGGCAAGATGCAAGTTGGTGCCTCCCTGCTTCCTCTTATCTGCTGGCAAAGCCAGAAAGATAAGAACAAAGGAGGTTCCTGCTGAGATCCCAGAGCCAGAAGCTGCCACCGCAAGGAGAACTGACTCAACCACCTTGGGTTTGATCTGTCACTCAAAGGAGAGCTGATTCGACCACTTTGGATTTGAGCTGTCACTCCAAAGATAGCTGACTCAACCACTTTGAAGCATTGAAAAAGGGCCATCATCACCATGGTCATGGTCATCCTTCGTCGTCAATAGAACAACAACGCCCGACGACCCACCACTACTGAGGATCAAAGACGGAACTACAAACCACGCTGGATCCATGGTGGTGACTATGTCCCTCTTGCTTCCTATAAAGACTCCTTGCTTCTTCTTTTCTATCTTTTCTATCGCCCTCCTTCCCTTCCCCCATTACCCTAACTCATAATAGTGTCCATTCTCCCCTTCCCCATTCCCCCTGATTAAGATTTGTAATAAACTGGTTGGACCAACATTTGAACCGTTGCTTCTTAATCTCACGCCGGGTATATAGATAATAAAAGAACCTCCTCTCCCTCCTATAAATTGGAGCGAGACACCCAGCCAATGCCCAGCTTGCCCCTCAGCAATGGAAGAAGGAGAGATGAACTTTAATCCCCTTCAAAACTCCTTCCACATGATGTCATATGGCATGGATATCCCTTTGGCCAATCTAAGTTGTCCTAATTCTCTTTCCTCCCAGCTCCTTCTTTCCTTCCCTGTGAATCACCTTGGCTCTATACAAAACTGCTTAGCAGCAACAATATACATAGGTGTGTTATCAGCATTGTTTTTCTCCTACAAAGAAAACATATGCTCATACCAGACATTCTGAAAAAAACAATTCTATCCCAGATGAAACTAAGATAGCACCATATGTGGAGACAATAGGAAGACAGAGCCACACATATATACCTCTAAATCAGTGGAATACATTCACCTGGCACTCTCTACTTCTGTGGGTGGCTACTGGGATAATTTTCTCATTTCCCTTCCCTATTTCTCTCTTCATCTCTCTCTTTCTCTCCTTTAACTCCTATTTTTTTCCAGAAGAGTAACTTCCACTGTTAGAGTAGATGGATATCATTAGCTACAAAAGGCCTCCACTAATAAATCTTCGTTCATGAGAACCTGTTTCGCTGTCCCTTGTGCAACATTACCATTTTCTCAGCTACCTTCAGAAACTCCAGCTTTAATGTGAGATTTTAGTATCTTCTGCACTTTGATGTAAAGGCTGATTATCTGATTGAAGTGCCTGCAATATACGCAGTTATCATATATTCTATATTTGAATCAACGAAACCAATTTCCATCTTTTCTATCTGATTTGCAGTGATCCATTAAAATCATTCGCCTTCAATAACTTGCTGAAAATAGCTTTACTCTCACTTTTGGAAGATGCTGCCAATATCCACATAGCATCAGTGTATGACAGTTGCAATTTGTTTATCAGTGCATTAAGTTTTAACCACTGTACATCCTCTCATCACCCAAAAAACAATTGCAGTCTGGAGTCTTATATCTATATCATTTCTATGAATAATATGTATAACTGAATTTAGTCCATCACTTGATATCATTCTGTCACATGAATGTCAAAGTAAAGGAGCTCTAAAGCAAACAAAGAAAGAAAAATGGTAGTCATAAGGTAAAGAGTTCCAAGAGAAAAAAAGAACCATGAATTGAGCAGTCATTGGAAAGCTTTTCTTTTTCTTTTTTTCTTTTCCCCAGATTCTAGGGAAAGTAATATGGCTTGTAAAGACCCAATACAAAAAAGAATATTAAAGAGTTGATGTATTACTCTTAGAGGACAGAAAGCAGATTTAGCCTGTAGGCCCACTTGAGAAGAGCAGACTGACAGACATAGGCTGGAAAAAATGGCCCAATCAGCTCTATCAGTCTCCATTTTAAGAAGTTTTCAGCATGAAAATAGACCACGTAGGCCTTATACTACCTATTTCACACTTCTACATACCCTTGACTGAGCAAATAAGAACAATCTGAAGAAATTCTGAATTATTCAAGATGACTGAAGTGATAGATAGTGCATTAATCTTTTCTCAGTAGTCAATTTGTTGGATTCTGTCTTCAGACAGTGAAGAAAGAGAAGGCCCATCTCTAGAAAGATGCCCATGAATGTAAGATACATTTCACACTGTTTCTGGGAAAGTGCCTTACTTAGAAAAAGTCTGAAAAACTAGGTAAGCATGATTATATTGTAGTAACCCTGATAACACTGTGGAGTTACTACAGCTGTTCTGCTAACATCACTGTCATGTTTCTTTACAATGTGTCGTCTTATCAACATTATCAAACCTATGCGAGGGAAGGCCATAGGTTTATTTGACCCATGTTACGGGACAGATTAGGAATCAAGGCTCCCAGGTAAATGAGCAGGGAGAGTTGCATGCCAGTAGGCTATGCTAATAGGAAAAAAGTTGATGGAAAAAACATATTTGGTTTCTAACAAGGTTTGCATTCTCCAGCACTCAGTCCAGCCAAAAGGAGAGGAAAAAATCTGAAAGGAAGAAAAAATGCTTTTCAGAATTGTCCCTTTTGAGGAAAAAAATCTTAGGATCATACAATAATTGAAATTGGAGTAGGTCTCTAGAGGTCATAAAAACTAACATAATTTGAAGACCTACAAGGACAGAAATTCCAATGTTGGTGCCTAATAGATTTTGTCAGTCCTTATTTCTGATGAGCCACTGGGAAGAGAGGTGAAAAGAATCAGTACATGAAGTTCTTAACAGTGGCCAATGAGTGCTGCATGCTGTTAAAAAACATTTTTAAAAAGAAAATACATTGAAGAAATAGCAATAATGATGTTACATTGACATTAATTAGGTTATGACACAAAATTTCCATTTACCAAACTAGTCTTGGAATTGGCAGGAAAGGGTTTCAGTGTTCAGAAGTAGAAGAAGATTTTTTGGAAAAATATCTCTGACTTCAACACAAAACTTGACTGTATTAAGTTTTTGCAATGTAGACTTAAAACAAATAAGTAACATTCAAAAAAATCCAACTGTGAACTATGACACACTGCTTTGTGTCTCTAATGAGTCTCTTCTTAATTCCAAATTTCCTTATTCTTATTATTTTTCTTGTAATATTTTAAATAAATTAATATTTGAGAATTACTCATGAAAAGACTTCTTTTACTGGAAAAAAAATAATTACTTTCAAGTGAATTTTAAAATTCTGGATTTCGTCCCTTTGCATCCACATTCAGTTAATAATATCATTATAGAATTGTGCTATGATCTTCACTTTCAGATGCTATTTTTATTTATGCTACCCTTTCTAAATACCCTTTCTATAATGCTACCATTATCTAAATTTAAAAATGCCAAACAATCTGAGATTTTTAAGGCAAAATCCTTTTTCCATGAAGAAGTATCAGAATTTTTTTCTAACAATCATTTAGTTTGCCAATTCATGTTTTTGAGAATCATTCAATTATATTAAGCTATTATTTTTTCTACATTTTAAAGCATTCTGCCAATGACAACATGTTGAAATTATATCAATGTCGTCGTTTGTGATTTATGGTTTTACTGTATTTCATTGGTTTATTACCCTTTCTGTGATAAATCCTGATGCTGTCACATCAAATGTTTACTGAATTTACCTCTGTAGGCAGGGAATAAATTGCTCTTTCATCCTTGCATAATCTGATTGACATACCTACATTGAATAGGCTCCTTTTTTACCATGACAATGAATCCCATTTCTCTTGTCTTACTTCATAAATTCTGAACAGTCAAATTACCATAGTCTGTAAGTATTGTGAAATTATGAATACAGCAAAAGGTAATCATGGTTGGCCACACTTTGTAATGGGGTATGGAGATTAAATGAATTCCAGTGATTGTGATATATTTCCATGTTGGCATTAAAACTGTCACAACCTCTTGCTGCCTGTTTAATGGGCATGCTCTGAAACAGTTATTCCAATGAAGCAATTTGCTTTTATATCATTTAAAACATTTTTTTTTTTTTAAATTTTGGTAGAGCTGTGATGTGTATTTTGAATTGTGCTACTTTAGAGAAAGGATGAACAACCTCTTTTTAATTATTATTTGGCATTGACCAAGAATAATTGTTCTGCTTTAGTGGCAGAAGAGGGAATGTTTTGTATTTCAGGTACTTCTGGGAGAATCAGGTGGTCAAGTTTCAAATTTTAGTTTTCTTGCAGGTGTTCCAGAGTTGGAAGAAATCTGGGAGCCTGTGATTTGAAATCCACAGCTTTGAGTTAGATGCCTCAGCACCTGACACAATGAACAGGATAAATTAGTTGTAACGGTCTGTATAAAACTCATTACCTGGAATAAAGACTTGCCTAAGTTGAATGAATGCTAATAGTATACATTTTTTCTGTTAAACAAAGCTGTGAGGCTGGAATTCAGACATCTAGTAAAGGAAAATGTCAGTAAGTAGTTGATGTCATTTAGTTTTCAAAATGAAAATAAACAGGAGCAAGTAAAAGCCTAACCAGCACTGAAGCTCTCTGGAAGGAAGGAATATATGAACGTTAACAGAGTATTTCATCCTGCATCATGATCAGTTCAAGAAAACATAGAATAATCAGAAAGGAGATGGCTTTGTTTCTGCCAGTATGCAATAACTCACACAATATTAGCTGTATTGTTGGGTTTTTTTTTTTGAGGAAGGAATCATTTTGAATCTCTGTAACTGATGCTGAAGGCTCTTGAGGTACACCTGAAGAAGAATCATAGGGAAGGGACACATTTGCACAGATTTCAATGACAGAGTGAAAACACACCAAGCTTTTAACTGGGCAAAGACTGAAGAGATTTTTTAGCCTTTTTGGAGAACCATTTGAGCCATGTGATCTTCTGAGAAGACATCAGAACAGTTCAATATGAGATCAGAAAGACAGAGGGAGTATGGAGGACACCAAGACAGTGATTAACCTTGACACAGTTATTAGAGGGTTACAGAAGATTACCGGCAAAAAAGTAAATAATTTTCCTATGACTTAGCTTTGAAAAGCACTAGTGCAAATGCTAAGAAAGCAGCACAAACACACTGCTGGGGTCAGAAGTCATGACCAAGAATCTTGGAGCTTGTGGGAAAGGATGCATGCATTATCAAAAAAGCCTATATCAGCAAGTAGTGTGGCCCGGCATAAATGCTCAGGGGAACATTTTGTGTTGACAACCCAGTGTTCACGCTGCATATGTTTCAGGGTGTCTCTAACTTGTCTCCCCATTTCCCTGGAGTGAACTCTCACTGGCAGCTGCACACAAAGTGTTTCTTCTGTTCTGATTTCTTATCCAAGCAAGTAGAATAGAAGATTAATTACAAAAATCCAGTCCTGATCCGAACTAAATCACAGAATCATAGAATTATACAGTACCCTGAGCTGGAATGGACTCACTAAGATCATCAAATCCCAAACACAGGACCATCCAAAAATCAAACCATTTTTCTTGAAAATGCTTGTGTAAAATGCTAGTGTACACTCATTGAGAGCTCATGTGCACTGAGGTAGATAAGAGATCATCATTGCCTGGGCAGGAATAATCTCCTGCATGCTTGCATCTTCGTATCTGTTGGTCTGGCATGGAAGAATGATGACAGCATCATTTTTCTTTGATAGCACTGTAAAATAAAAGCAAGTTTCAGGGCTGCAAAACCAACTGACCTCCAGAAACTCAGAGCACATATGCACTGGTTTACGTGATCTCTAGCTGTGGTGGCTGACGGTCTGATACAGATTGTTCTTTATGTTGGTTGTTAGTGAATGAATTGGTGGTTAGTGTGCCAACTGACACACTGCTCACAGAGTCAGAGAAAAATTATTTTTTTTCAATAGGCCACTGATTAGATGTGGCTGAGTCAGAAGGGTATGAGTCACCACTCAAATGACAAGAGTAAATTTAGTGCCTAGGGGAAGGGAGGCGGCTCTTAAAAGCAAACACATTACTTGGAACTGAGGAAATCGAAGCCAGGTCTCCACCACAAAATTTTTCAGTGTACCTGTATTTTCTAGAGGTGCAATCACCCACAGAGTATCACAGAGTTGATACTGCTTTATTGGCAAAACCTGTGGTGCAGACAGGGAAGCTTCAAGAAGAGTGTTTGTCATGAAGCTGTTGCTATAGAGAACGTAGCCAAGCTGACAAAAAATGACTTCAGGTAAGATTTCATCAGTGCATGCTTGGGGTGCTCCTACCTCAATTAGGACTCTCAGAAAGCGGGAATCCCTAAGTCTAGTTTCAAGATCCTGAATGGATTTAGGCATGAGCTAGCATACTACATAGCTTAAACATGTGACAATGGGCAGATCTATGTGATAGGGAAATCTATAGCCTCAATCAGGGCTCAAGGATTAGCAGATGTGGAGTTGTTTAGATGGAAGTTTTGGATCTCAGTGTCAGTTCCTGCTAAATGTTGCTTTAATGTCATTTCAAGAAGTTAGGAAAAAAGTGATCTAGATCAAACTGTCAAAAAGTGGCTTTGCAGCAAATTATCCCATAACAAATATTAGTAGATCACCCTAAACTGGCACAATCTTTCAAGGGAGATCTAACTAACAGCACATTGGTCTGAGCTCCTGAGTGTCAGTGAATACTGATTAATGAGTATATCAGCAGAACAGAATATCTTACAAACGATGTAGTCATTAATGCACAAAGCAGGCTGTGAATGCTGTTGAGGACAGAATCAAAATTGAAGATAATTGCCTGAGACTGGAAAAAAAGGGTTTGAAAATAACAAAAACAAAAATCAGTAGACAGTAAAAAACAACTCAGGGAAAAAAAAAAGTGGCGACAGTGGAAAAAATAAAAGATAGATGAGTGAAATGGTACCTTGGAGAGAAGGAATTAAAATCTGTTGTGGACCACCAACTGTATGACAGAACTACAAGGAAATGTTGTTATAAACAAAGCAAATCGCCATCCCAAATGAACAGGAATGTCATCTCCAGAACTTATGAAGCAATTAATCTTTTTGTCTCCACTTAGCTCGAGGCACTAAACTTCAAGAGAGATGCAGTCACACTAAGAAGAATAAAAGGAATGTTATCTATCCATCAATACAGAGGTAATTCAGTTTACTTTTGAAATAAAATAAAGCACTGAAGAACATGACAGAAATTCCAATATTGAGAATATTTTTGAAAGGGTGATGATACACGAATCTTCATTTCCAAGGAATAAAAGAAAATAATTTGTTTTCTAAGACAAGGTGTGGTTTGTGTTTTGGGTATTACATAATGTATTCCCAACCACAGAGATAAACTGTAAGAGATTATTCTTTTACATCATTGTCTCAATGCTTGCTGGGGACACAGATGAACAAGTCCAAGAAAGTCCTGGGCAAGGGTTGAGAAATCCTTTGTCTGGAGAACTTTGATGGACAAGTCCTGGGCAAGGGTTGTGAAATCCTTTGTCTGAGGGACACAGATGGACAAGGCCAGGGTCAAAGAGAGAGAGATAAGCTGCAGCTTAATGGCTGTGAAGCGGTCTTTTGTGTGGACTTATCTCAAGGAAGATGGCCATCTCAGCGGGTACTACAGGACTCTTGCTCAAGCACCCAGGGATGTCACGTAGGCAGATAAAAAAGAAGGATAAAATGGGGACCTACAATCATGAGGTTTAGGTTTTCTGGCAACAGATTCCTCATGAAGAAGAATGGAGGTTTCTGCCATGAGAAGCCTCACGACCTGCCTCTCTCCCTCCTGGACTTGCTCTGTGCTCTCTCCCTCCTGGACTTGCTCCGCACTCTACCACGATGCTGAAGAAGAGCAAAGGTGTCTGCCATTGATTCCTCACTATGGAATACCTACATGCTGACGGACTCTCTTGGGCCTGCTTCCTGAGTCGTGCTGCTTCCTCCCAAATTGGCTCTGCGACTTCTTCCTGCTACCTGCTTGCTGCCCAAGGCCGGCCAATCTGCTGCTCTCACCCCCCCTGCTGCTTTTGCCTCAGACCTTCAAATGTCGTGCAATGGCACCGCTGCTGGATCCTAGTGGTGACTACCCCTGCTTTACGCAATTCTTGCTTCTTTTCTATCTTTTCTATCACCCTCCTTCCCTTCCCCATCTCCCTGGTTAGGATTTATAATAAACTGGTTGGACCAACATTTGAGCTGTTGTTTCTTAAGCTCACACCGGTTATACAGATACCTCATCTCCCTCCTATAAATTGGAGCGAGACATAAGCAAGCACTAACAAGCTATCCAAGCTGTGGCAACCCTGCTACTAAAGGTTTTAAAGACCGTCTCAGTAAATTTTTGTAGGTGAAAATGTTCTTGGTCTTCAGTCAGAACAGTGACAGCTGTGCTATGAAAGTAACTTCCAACTTTATTATGTAGTGGAAATGCATAAAAAATTGATTCTGACTCTTTCCAGAAGCAAACAGTACAACATGGAGCAGAGGCACCAGCTGTAATTCCAATTGCATATGAGAAAGATATTTTTTCCATGTGTGTAGTATAAAACAGCAACAGGTTGCCAGAAATGCTCTGAAATTTCCAAGTTTGGAAATGTTCATGGTTCTGCTGGACAAGGCCTCTGTTGCTGCTTTGAGCAATAGATATAGCAAAGGGCCTGCAGAGATCCCATCTGAACTGAATGACCCTGCGATTCTGTGATTCTCTTGTTGGAGTTCATGCAAGGAAGGGAGGTGTCACATCACCCATGGGCAGAAAATGCTGCTTTTATTCCAGAGTAGGAGGACGTTCATCCCATATTGGCATTAGTGATGCATTATCTCTAGACAGTCTGGGATCTCTTCTGTAAAATAAAACAAGTTATTGTCCATAATTATCTTCAGCCTACGTGAACAAAAAAAATTCTTCATATCTCTTTACTCTCCACTCAATCCCACTCCTTTCTCTTTAGATATCCAAATGTGCTAATGTTTTTAATTAGAGAACACAGAAAAGAGTATTATCGAAAGTTCTCTTTGGAAATCTGCATTACTGATTTGCCTTCAATTCTTCTCATTAAGTAATTAGCTTTAAAAATGTAATGTCAGAATGGCCGGTGAGGAAAAAAAACACCACCACCACTAACAACAAAAAGCCCATACCTGTATTTTAAGACGTATTTTGTGAAGAAATCTGTTTTCAGATTTGAACTGAACTTGACTACAGTACTATAAGGCAATCAGAAAGGCAGGTACCTCCTTTACTATAAGTTCTCTAGTGCGTAGGAGTAGATGTTTCCTACAGTGTTATTATAAAATTTTCCTTGGAGACATAAAATTGTTTCCAATGAAGGATGAGTATACAAGCAAAAATAGAAGTATGCTCTTTTTTTGCAAAAGTTGGTTTAGGCTTCTGTAAGTGTAAATGAAAACAGCATTTGTTCCAACATAATTTGAAGCAAAGCATTAGGTTAATTTCAGTTCTGACTACACGCAGAGCTGATCTTAAGAGAAGCGTATGCATTCAGACATGATGGCAAAAATCTTCTCAGTCTACCAGAAGGCCCTTCCGCAGATCCTTTGCCAGTGAGAGAGAAGGGTTGCATATTTTACCTTCACTGGAGTTTAGACAGTCAGTTAATCATGACAGAGCTGCTTTCCAGGAACAAAAAAGTTACAAAATGAGGCTTCTAAAAGCCTTCAGGAACAGAAAGTGGCATGCAAACAGAGACACTGATGTGTAGGAGATACTCAAAACCAGAAATTTTTTTAGGAACACTGTAGAGCAAGGATGCTCTATTTGAAGAAATAACTTCTTTTCTAAAGCAATTTGAAAATATTTTGTGTGATCACGGTACAGAGGAATAGGGAAGAATGATTGCACAGAGAAGAGGAGCTTCCTATGACAGTGAGTAGTGTTCGCACATCTACCCTTATGATTCTGCTAGGCCTCAGAAGACAGAACCCTTGCCACAAGCCATTCTTACTTATTCCACCTGGCAGAAAACTAAACCAGAAGAAAACACTACTGCTGGGTGAAGAAATTCAAGCAAGTGCTAGGTGAAGAAATTCAAGCAACTCGCGGAGGATTGACCTGCTGTGGGTCAGAAACAGTACAGCAACGCAAAATGGCATCACAGATCCAGGAAAGATGGAAGAGGAAAAGGGAGGTCTACAAAAGGAGTTGCTCTCTTCAGAGTTTGAGACACTAGATCAGTTCAGCTTCTTGACAGATCTCAGCCTTACACACCTCTCCTGGGATACGGTGTCTCCATAGGTACACTTTTGTCTCCAAAAACTCTACAGAGAACCTAGAGTAATTAGCTCAGAGTTAGGTGATTACGTTAGTGTATCAAGACAGGTGATCCTTCTGCTGTACTAAGCATTGTCGAGTCTGCACCTGGAGTACAGTGTTTCATTCTCAACTCCTCCCAGTGCAAGAAAGACCTGGATTTGCAGGAGAATCCAACGGAGGGCCAGCAAGATGATCAACAGATTGGAGTAGCTCTCTTATGAGCAGAGGCTGAGAGAGATGGGATGGGAGAAGAAGAGGCTCAGGGATCTTCCTAATGTGTATAAGTACCTAAAGGGAGGATGTAAAGAGGACGGAACCAATCTCATTTCAGAGGTGCCCAGTGCCAGGACAAGCAGCAATGATCACAAAATGAAACATAGGAGGCTCCGTCTAAACAACAGGCAGCACTGCTGTGCTGTGCGGTGCTGGAACATGGGCAGAGGTTGCCCAGAGGCTGTGGAATCTCCTCCTTGGAGACCTTCAGAAGCTGCCTGGCCATGATGTCTGTGCTATGGGTGCTCTGGGTAACCATCCTGGCGTAGGGGTTGGGCCAGAGGGACCCAGATCTTTTTTTGCCAACCTCAGTCATTCTGGGATTCCATAAAATCATGAGTTAGCTGTCCTCATCATAGGGTCAAAATGTACAGTACTGTGGACACATGGAATGGACATGGATGCAATGGAGGAAGCCTGCTAAAGCAGGTCCTGCTTCCTAATGCCAACAAAGCTGCACTAGTGACATCTTACAAATCACACACTCCAGTCTACAGCAGATGTGTCACGTCCAGGATAATGTCACTGAATTAGATGCAGTGGTTTCAGTTCTCATGATTCCTCTCCAAAGGCAGTCAAGACTCTCCACAGCATTTCACTGTGACAAATAAAAAGTCAATAAGATACAATAAAATGGCATCATAAATTATCCTAGTAACTAGAAACAACAGCTTGAAAAAGAAGCCCAGAAAGGTCATCCTAATAGCACTTTCAAAACAGTTTGATTGTTTCGGGGAAATATATTTGAATGTCAGAAGACTCCTGAAGCTAAGGCAATAACATACAGAGCCAGGATGTATCGATGGCTCTCCTAAGAGTCAAGTCGTATCACCAGTATAACTGATGAAGTTCCCACAAAACCAGCCACTTGGGAACAAAAGAGATCAAGCAGTTTTTTCAGTTAGGCCTGCTTGGATGATTATCATCTGACCTGCTGATGCTGTCTTGTTCTGCTGATAGTTAGCTGAATATCTGTTAAAAAATACAGACTACCAGGTTAAGCGCAGAAATCATGCTTTTCTGTGCCCAAAGTACACCTGTTTAGGATCAGAGCAGAGACCCAGACCACTTGTTTCATGTACACAGCTGCTTTGCACAAGTCATGGAGCGAGATAGCTGTCCTGAAGAACAACCTCAAAAGCTTAGTTGCTGCATAGGGTGATGCCTAAAATAGCCAGTAAGAAACATTACATTCAGTCTGAACTCGGGGTTGCAATTAGGGCTTTGATTATTACAACTAGATTACATAGAATAAAATAAAAAGGAGGAAGGGCTAGAAGCCACACCTACTACTTCCATGTAGAAGGCATGAACTAAGGGAACATCAGAGAGCAGCAGGGAGTTGCTTTCCTCATTTTCTTAGGGGCCTATCCTGAACCTTGTCTTTAGCACCTATCTGAATAGCAGGATGATCATGGGTACCTCTTGTTTTAGGAAAACGGGGTAAATGGCATTCAGTTTTAGCTCACTGGGACATGGAAATCTAGAGTTTATCTAATTTATACAATGTGAATCTGACTGCTTTTTTCAATCATTGCTAAGAATACTTACAGGTATTTTGGTGAGAACAGTCTGTGACTAGTTAATTCAGTGGATTATCTTTTCTGTTTTCCATAACATACACTGTAGAGCAAGATCTCTCCAATCTACCATACAATCTCTACCAGACACTAATGTTGCAAATAACAATAAAAACAAGAAAAAAAAAACCCATGAAAATTAAATTTCAGCATACAATCTTTAAGGTTCTTACAAATATCAAAGTGAACAGCAGCTCACTGAAGAGAAGTAGGTCTTGCAAATTATTTCATTTGTACTGAGCCAAAACTACTCCGTGGTGAAACACAGGGACCCCAGAAGACAAAGACCAGAGATACTGAAACTACAGACACACAAAAAAAGAAAGAATGCAATCATCTGAGCAGGCATTTATGCATGTCATCTACATCAGTCCCCTGCCACACAGGTAGCACTGTATTTTTTAATGGACAATGTTCCTGAGTATTTTAATACAGATAACAGCCAGCATCTCCCACTCTGTCGACAGGTTATGGCTGAGTTTGATTCCTTTCTCACCCAGACGGAGCATCACTGACTCAGTAGTGTCCCGGAGCTGGCTTGATTGTGCTTATCTTAGGAGAAAAGCACGAGGTGATCTGCTGTGAATGCCCTTTGCTAAGGATGCTATCACCGAAACTAAGACCAAGAAAAAACTTATGATGGTACTTATAAGTCATAGGGCAGCACTAAGAAATGTCACTCCCATTTGGAGTACCTGGTCCCCCTGTGTCACTGTTGTAGGGGTTCTAAATAACCCACTAGTGTTAACATAAATGTGGTATGACTTAGACCTATGTAATGTGAACAAATTGCAATTAAAAGCAAAGTGCTGCCTCCTTCAGATATTTCACTTACTCATTTGCCACGGTGTTGGTGCCACTTGTTTCTAGGTTTCCTATTGCCCCACTACCATTCACTAGACAAGGCAGAATCCATATCTGTGAATGTTACATTCTGTACTCGAAGAAGCAGAAGGTAATCTATCTGAATACCGAAACAAATGAAGGACTTCTATTCAAACAAAATGGACTTGGGAAAATGGAATGCAGAAGAGAGAATTTTTTTCATGATGTGGGGAGTATATATCAAGGACTGTGGGTTGTATGCCCTTTGCCTTCCCACTTTGTCTTCGCAACTACCAAATTTAAGTGAATGAATTGATGGCTTTTATAAAGACTTCTAGTCCAAGTTAGGCTATGTCTACAATGACTGTATATATTAACGCTTCTTACAAAAAAACAAGCAGCCATAAAATCCCAGCAGTTTTTACCACCCATAGGTTTAGAGTATTTGTCAAGTCCACCTTACAGCCTGTCTTCTTTAATTGCTAAACTGACTGCTAAAGTCTCAGTGCAATTATGGCTGGAAATAAACTGTATTACACAGCGATTTCAGTTCATGATCGGTAGCCATGGTAACATCAAGCAATAAGGCTTAAAAAAAGAAATGTCCTTAAAGGGCAAAAATGTGTATCCCGAACCCAAGCAAGTGGAGCATTGAGGAGGTTTTGTTTATTCAGAATGAAAAATTCTTTTTTTCTGCCCCAGTCAATTTTTAGGTTCTATTTCAAGGCTATTAACCTCTTCATTTGCCTCACTAAAGCCTAACACATACATTTTTTATTTTCAGTTGCATGCTCATTAAAGGCTTCATATTTAGCTGCCTATTGTTTGAAGCACTTATATATTGTGATCCATATTCCCATGTGGCCAATGATATCAGTAACACTCCCTATCATCTGAGCTTTTGCTTTTATCCTATGATATTAACATGTTTACTTTGGCGATCAGTGCAAGCTTCATCTCAGGTACACAAAAGTAAAAAAATCCACTGTAAGAAAATGTGATTTTGGTAGCATGGTCAGTGTTTTTGAAATCCAGTCCCAAGCTCCTTTACTTGTTTCATGCCCTATAAAGTTAGCTTCAGTCTTGTTGCCTGTAATTGTTTTGAAGTGTGAGGTTACTTCCTAAAATCCTTTCACAACTTTCAAGCGCCACTTTTATTAATTCGAATTGATTATGCATGTTGCATTGCCTCCAACAATGCATTTTTGCTCTGTGATCAGCATTGGAAGTATAAGAAAAGCAAATGGGCAAACAGCATATTTTTAGAGAACTGCATAAATTATCCATAGACAAGTAAGTGCAGCTGTTAACTCTGTTGGTTTCTGTAGCAAGGGACAGATGTTCTTAACTTTCTTAAATGATCATTAACCAGAAGCCTAAATATCTGATTATTTTTTTACACTATCCAAAAACCATCTCTACTGCTACAGTAGAGAATTATACTGGGCTGACATGATTTGGTCTGAAGAAATCCAAGTCTGATGCTGTCTCCAGGTTATTTTTCCAATTTTTTAAAATATTCCATTTTCTACTAGATTTTTTTTCAGGGAATGAATTAAACTGGCTATAGAGCTGTTACCATATGATCACCTGGATTCGTTTTTCTCTCTTCACAAAGATAGGTCCTGATAAATAAATTTGTGCCTTTGTGGAGAACAAGAGCACAAACATTAACTTTTCCAAGAGGCTAACTTCCTGTGTTTCTTCATGGATCTTATGATAATTGTGTCAGACTCAGGTGAGCTGAGAACATCTAGCTTACCTCATTATCTTTTTAATTAGTTCTTTCCATATTCCATATTCTAGACAGAGACCTTCAAGTCAACACCCTTGGTGTTGTCTGTGTTAGCTCACAGTTAACACTTTCAGTGAAGCCAGGCTCAGAAATGCATAAAACACCTTTGTCTTCTTTTGTCAGTCACTTTTTCTTTCCATTAGCTAGCAGAAAAGTATGGACTTTGATCTTTCTTCTGCTTTTAATACACTGGTTGAAGCTACTGAGGATTTCCTATCATTACTGAAGTTTCCTCACAACCACATTTCGTTTATGCTTTGTCCTGATGCTGTTCCTGCTTGGTCAGTTTGTCTTTTTATATCTAGCCTTAGCGATTTGATCTACTTTCCACATTATTCTTCCTTGGAGTTGGTGTCAATGAAGAGTTCACAGTTCAACTAACTTGATCTCTTAACAATTTTTTATTAATCTTTCCGCACTGGGACAGTTTGTTCCTGTGCCTGTACTGGTGTTGACTTGAAGAACAGCCAGGTCTCTTTAACTTTGAAAATCCATTGACACTTCTGGAAATGCAATACAGTCGCAAAGCTGAGCAATACACTCTTCATTCGAGTTTATGTTTCCTGCATAAAATTGCAACTAAGTCTTGATAAAAGGATCAATCTGCACATTTCCAGTGCAAGCAAAGCAACTAATCTCCAATTAAGTGACCCCACTAACATCTTCGGAAAACACTGCTACCTGAAGATGTTGCAGTACACTTTCACCCATGAATCTGTACTCTCATTAGAAGAGTCTCTAAATGAAGAAATCAATGTCCTTCCAGGCAAACAAAGAACATTAAATATTATGGACTGTTTCTTTTTCAAAGATAGGCTGAATCTTTGAAAGTTTTGCCAGATTTTACTTTTCCTTAATCTTGGATCATTGGTTGTATTGTTTAGTATTGTTTTGTTTTTCCAAATTTACCTAGTAATAATGAACTAACAATATATTAATAATTTTCTGCATAGGCATATGTTAGTTTCTTTACAATTTGACTTTACCTCTTTTTTGTAAATACTATGCTATTAGAAGACAGTGGTTCTTCTGGTGCTCCCTAAAATCCTGTCACATCGGAAACATAGTCTTAATTATATTTCTCTTGTTATATGTAGTTACAAAATCTATGTCAGAGAATAGACTTTAATGAAACCTCTTTGCCTTCCTATCTGATTTTGAGTACCCAGTGCCTTAAGTGATCTCTTTGTATTTTCCCGTGTCCAGGTCCTTTAACAGTACGAATTAAAGGTGATACTACAGCAAAAAGATTTCAATTTTAGTCTCAAAACTAATCAATAACTATAAATCCAGATGATTTATAATTCCTTTTACTACAGAACATGGTCATTCATACACATTTTATAATTTATTTTTACAACACAGTTCTAAATTACTATCTTGCCTGTAGGAACATCAAGGAATGTGTGGTCCACTGAACTGAATGGCAATGACAAGAAGAACTGGAGACTCTTCTCATTCTAACTCACAACAAAACTTTCCCTATACACAGCAAATATTTTCTCATGTGGAAGTGCATAGGAGCTGTAGGGGACCACTCAAATGTAGCAGTAAAGCTTCAAATGCAAGATAATTCTCCAGAATACTGAGGACTCAGAAGCTCCATTTGCTGTACAGAGGAGAGAGGATCACAATCCCACCATTCAGCTTAGACACTTGAAGTTAGACGGTCTGAATTCTCAGCAGTCTTGTTTCAGAGGCTAGTTTACAACCTACAAACTTTACTTCGTTAGCAATGCTTTTTCCAGGATGCTGAATGTTGAGGATACTTCAAGGAAAAGCATTTAAGCATTTGCAAAAGCAGTTTGCCCTACCTAGTAAGTAATTTCCATTAAGCTATTTCCATAATGCTAGGAAGCATTACAAGTAATATCACAAGGGGAAAACAATGAGAATACTACAAAGGAGTCACTGAGCGGGCAGATTCGAGTAGCAAAGCAACAGTAAGAGCTGTGAACACAGCAGACCTCTGCAGGAAAGGGGAAAAAGCTGAAACCTGACTTAGGAATTGAGAGAAATCAGGAGATAATGAAACCCAAGAATTTATAAGTATCGTTGTATTATGGTTGTGCTGGTAGATGAAAGAAGGAAGTAGGCTGAAATTAGAAACTGTAGAAATTAGTGATGATATACCATTACAATGTATTGGCAAGATAGTAAGTCTTATTTTGTAACACTGGGCTTAGGAAACCTCCAAATTTTCAGCTTGTAAGCAGGCACCAAACTCCTGCCTCTTTTGTGTTTTCAACTTGCTTGAACATTGATTGCGTCTGCACTCTAAAACTTGGCTAAATGTTTTAGAGAAGGTCTGCAAACTGTTTATCACTGACATTGATACTTACTTTGCAAGACTGTCTGAAAGCAGAGCTTCTTCACATGTAATTGTACTATTGAATTCTGCAGAGTATTCCAGAGTATCTTTTGTAAAAGATGTTCTATGCAAATAATTACAAAATGCAACTGCCTTAACAGAGTCACTCCAGGAGCAGAGCAGGTCAATTTTTAGTAATAGCATCTCTCTCAAGCCTAACTTTATTTGAGTTTTGAGATAAAGTTTCAGTGATCTTAGTGGATTTTTATCTGTCAAGCAGGCCATAAATGCTGCTGAAGTTCAGCTGTGCTAAAGAAACTGGACATTACCTAGCCTAAGAATAGAGGCTGACCACCCCATGTAATCGATAGCAGAAATTAAACTACCCAATGCAAATCTATCAGCAAACCAAGATAAAAACTCATTACTCCCTTCATTCCAAAGCAGTCTCTGTTAGTGACATAAACCAAATCACAAACTCTAGAAATATGACCTTGAAGTCTGAAGGGTATATTTGAGAGGCAGCTGTGACTTTTCTGGGTGTTTGTAATAGGATTTACCTTAATTGGAGTTATTACTGACTCTCAATACATCCAAACTCATCTTCAGATTTTGATGTTATTTACCTCATGCTTCCTCTTTGATTTGAAATTCAGACTTTGACTGTGACAGCAGTAGCAGTAAAGACCCCATTGGGCACTGGAACCCCAAAAGGAAAAAAAAGACAGATTACAGCAGGTTTAGAGAGTGTGGATGCCACTTCTCTGAATTGAATTGTTGCAATGCTGCAACTAGCAATAGGTTGTCTCCCAGGCATGCCAATGATACTTTAGGGTACATCTTCATATGCACAGCAAAGGTACAGCACTTGCCACGAGCCCAGTAACCCCAAACCCCAAACCAAAAGAGGCTTCACTCTTCAAGCAGCCTCCTACTTCATTTTGGGTTGCTGTGTGCATCATGAGCACATAGCCTAGGAGAACAGCACTGCAGACATCATAACAGGATGGTTCGTACCCCTTTCCCAGGAAGCTACCTCACACCATCTGTGGAGAAGCACGCTCAGGTCACTGCACAGTCGAAGACATTCAGTAGAGGTGTCTGATCTCCCTCCTGCTCCCTCCTCCCTCAGGGCTCAGCATCCTCACTGCTCAGGGACCATGATGTGCCTCACCCAACTGACCATTGGAGTACAGGGACTCACTGCAGGCTGGGCCTTGCACTTCAGAGCACAGTGTAGAACAACAGCTCAGCCCATGGAAATTATTAAGAAGGAAATAAGAAAATGTCAGGATAATACAGGATATCTGTTTATTAATCTTGCATTCAGAAGAACTTTGATATCTCTGCCCCAGAGGTGTTTTCCTGCAGGAGGGTCTACAGTCACTCCTCTTTGCAGGGCAGGCTCCCTGCAGATGCGTCTGGATCCCAGCAGGCTCAAAAGCATGCCCAACATGTTACAGCACGGCACTGATTCTGCTGAAGTGTGTGTTTGAAGTCCTTAACATGGAGGTTCTGCTTTTGTCTGTATCAAAAAAGTGTATTTCATGCTTAAAGTGTGAGATCTAACACTCCCCTGCTCATACCGTGCCACAGTTGCTGTCCTCATCCCAGAAAGAGGAACAGACCTCACAGCCTCCTGGGCACTCTCCAGGTACCTCTTGTTTTTGTGCCATTTTGGATCACAGAAAATGAATGAAAAATACAGCTTCTGCTCTGCTACTGCACAGTCTTTCATTTTGCACCCTGGACTGAGAAAATGCTTTGTGTTCTAGAACAGAATTAAATTCATAAATAAATCCACACATGAAACGTAAAAGTCTGCCTTGTGTGCAAAATAACAACAGGAAAACAGTTTTTTTGGGAAACACAAATAGTGTCTCATCAGAAATTAGATGTTTCCTTCTGATTTTGCTTAACTGAATCATATGAAATGGAAACCTGATAAGTAAAAGTAAGTGGAAAACAGAAAAGATCAAAATTGAATATTAGATTGAATCACTGTTCTCTCCCCACTCTTCCTTTTAAGAAACTTCTGTTTAAAACAAACACATCCCATCCTGTGGGTTGATGGATTGATAATTACAACATTACAACTTCAACAGCTCTTGTATTTTCTCAATTGGATGACTGACAGTTACATTACAACATGCAGTCAAGGGCAGACAAGACTGTAGATGTTAATGCAGAGCAAGAAGCCACTTTACTCCATTGTTTGCCTTTGGAATGTCTAACTTGGTTACCACTGTACCTTGTGACCAAAATCTCCCAGCACATGCTCTGCTCTTGCTTTTCAAAGCTGTACTTGTCCCATACCATCAGCTCTTGATAACATGCATAGCACACATTTGGACACAGTAGGTGAGAACTATTAATAGCAGATGAAGTTGGGAGCAAAATAAAAACATGGATTAGGGGAATGAGAAAAAAGAAAGTGTGCAAAGTGGAAAAAAAGTGGGGAAAAAAAGTTAGAATTTTGCCTTCTAGCTGAAAGTGACGGGCCTAGTAAATGTAAAAAAGATGTTCATATATATATATATGTACACACAAAAACACTTCAGCACATATATGGTGAAAATTGTAGCAACATTTTATTTTGTGACAACCTGTTTGATGCTCTGTACAAAATGACTAAGATAGCACTGTGCCTATCAACAGTGTCCTGTCTAGAGTGTAAGGTCACTTTTTCTTCAGAAATAAACGCAAATCCCCTGATGAGTGCTGAAGGTTAGTGCATTCAGCCAGGCCTTGAGCAGGAAGTGCAGCTGATTTCATAAAAGGGCACGTGGCCTTTCAAAGACAACTAAATTGGCCATGGAAAATGCCATATTGGAGGAGGCAGGCAGCTCAAAGCTCCTGTTTCAGAGGTTTGGTACTGAAGACTAATGGATGAGATGGCAGCTATGAGTAAGCCAAAGCATCCTCTGAAGAACAGGTCTGCTCTGGTGAAGGAATCCTTTAAAGGCAATTGAATAGGGGCCCAGACAAACATTCTGTTGGTCTGAAACTCCACAATTTTCCTTGTAGCTGCCTGAAGCCAGTACAGCAGCAGCACAGTCATTGCTATTGTTGAAGCTCCTGTCCTTAACCTTTTCTGCAACTTTTCACACTAATCCACAGCTGAAATAAATTTCACTATTAAACGAATGCTTTAGGGACTAAACAGTTTTATTTTACTTATCCTTGGCAGAAGCCCGATTATTCCCTAAAGTTGAATGTTACATTTTTCTTCCCCTGTTAATACAGACACTTCCTTACCTTTTCATCACATGGTGCACTGCCCCCAGGAATTGTTAGGATGTGAGTTCTGTGGGGCATTGCTGCAGTCTTTGCCCTGCTCACACAGTTCCTGTGAAGCCCAGGGTTCTTCTACACAAAGCTCATTAAAAACACACTGAAAACACAGTATTAACTTTACAAATCCGTTATTAAAAGCTGAAGAAATACCAGTATTAAAATTTTCTCCCTTGTGGCCATGCATTACAGACTGCTGATATGAACATGTTCTCCTCTCCTCTCCTTTCCTCTCCCCTACTCTCCTTTCTGCCAGATATACATATATATGTATATAAGCCTCTGATTCCAGCTATCCCTGTGTATTTTCATAGAATCATAGAACTATAAAGTGGTTTACTTTGGAAGGGAGCTCAAAGGCTGTCCAGTTCCAATCACATGCCATAGGCAGGGTTGTCACCCACTAGATCAGGCTGCCCAGGACTCCATGATGGATGAAAGATTCCATTTATCCCAGCTATTACACTACTATAATGATAAACACTTGTAGGACTGAAATCAAACAAGAAATTATGAACTGACTCAGGATTCATGGTTTAATATATCTCAAAGCTGCAATAACAGCAAGGAAATTTGCATTTTTCATACGTACACTAGATCTCTCTATTCATAGCTTCAGATCAACAGTATTACTGCTTGAAAGATCTCCAAAGCACCTACAGGTCTGCCAAATTTTGAATTGTAGCCCCAATGAAGAGAGAAGCTAGAAATTTGTTACAAAAACATTTTTTTATTCATCTGAGCTAAAACAAAACTAAGCCAAACCAAAACACCACCTATTTTTTCCATATTCCAAATGACTAGAATCACTAAAATATTTAGAATGAAATTTAGAAGTAAAAATGATCAACCTAAACAGACATCCACCTCAAGATACTTCTAGACAGGACAAGATCAGTCTTATCACACACACACTGGAACAGGTTGCCCAAGGAAGTTGTGGATGCCCCATCTCTGGAGGCATTCATGTCCAGGCTGGATGTGGCTCTGGGCAGCCTGGTCTGGTGGTTGGCAACCCTGCACATAGCAGGGGGGTTGAAACTCGATGATCATTGTGGTTCTTTTCAATCCAGGCCATTCTATGATTCTATGATTACCAAGAAAAGCACGACAATAGGTGGAGCTAGACAACTTCCCAGCAATGTGAAGATGTTCTCTTTTAGGACACATCTTGGAAATCATGAAAGAGGTCAACAATGCAGCACAGGCAGCCGTTTCTTCAAACTCATTTGTATTGCTGGGAAGAAAAAAAAAGAAAAAAAAAAAAAAGCAGTACCATGGACTTGCCACAGAGCCCAACCCAACCCACTGCTGCCCCAGCATGCTGCTGGTTTGTTAAGCAGTCAGAACATTTCATTCAGTCACAGCTCACTTCTCTATACTAAGCAAAATTATGTGATGAATACAGTCTGCTGAAAAACTCTGCTTTGCCTTGGGACTCTGGGGAGAAGGTGAGCAAAGCCATACTTCCATTTAACCATAGCATTTTCCATTGGCTGGCAAGAAAAGCTGTACCAGGCTATAAAGTAATGCTGCCTCAGTGAGTATGGAGGTGCCTCAGCCTCTGCAGAATGGTGTTCGACTATGCAAAGTTCCTTCCAGATGGGGCAAGGAAGTCTCTCATCCAAAATGGTAATGAAGGCCTAATTCTGCAAATGCATGGTGTTCAGCTTTCTCTTTCTGCATTTTATTTTACCCCTTATAAAGAAGGAATTCTTTGAGGATAATTCAGGTTAGCCCCTCTGCTCCTCTTCAGTTGGATATGTGAGAAAATTAGAGTCACATGTACAGAAAGATTTCCATCCTCTGCAAGAAAGGACTGTTGCAGACATTGATTGGTTCTCAGCACAGGACAACCACCTGGTTTCTTCAGACACTGAACATATGTAAAGGGGCATACAGAACAAGAGATCATATGATTCTGTTTTATAACAATTCAGTCTCAAATAGTTCAACAGATACCAGTTATAGACAAAGGTGAGGCTGTTCCATATATTCCACTAAAGCACAGCATCTATTGCAACTCTTACTGTCCAAAGAGAGAAGCTGCAGGACAGAGTATATTGGGAGATGGTTAGATCAGAATAAGAGCTTAAACATCCAATACACTGAAAAGAAAAAAGCAAACTCAAAATGACTGCTTAAATCCAGGGTGATGTTACAGCTTTTGGTGATACACTCAAGCCTTGGTGTTCAAGGAAGAAGCATTTCTGTCCATTTAATAATCACAGATGAGAATATTTTCAGGAAGAAGTCTGTTCCTTCTGTTCAAGAGTCAAGTTGGACTCAGTCTACATTGAATAAATAAGATATATAAGTATAAAATATGTTATTTTTAATATGGAATATAAGTACACATAAATAACCAATTAAAAAAGAACAGAGTATCCGTGGTCTTCTTTTATATAATACTGTGTTGGTTGTAACAAACTTCTTAGAAAGACTCAAGGCAGACTCATTTCCTCCTACTCTCTAGGAGAATTCTATGGTATAGTTTCACCATTCAGTTCAAGCACCTTTAGCAACCAGCCTGGAATTGTTCTGCAGTGGCAATAAAACAGTTATCATCAGCCTTCCAACAAAGATATGTCAGGAAAGCACTGAACAGAATTCATAATTTATTAGTTCGTATTGAAAGCATTGGCTTTCAATGTGCTTTCAGAGGCTGGGGACTCTCGGGAAAACGTAACCGTTGCTCTCTCATTTAATTATATGACCCTATCCCACTATGCATTTTAGTTTTTTCTATATCTTTCTTTTTCACTCTGCTTTCTTTTTCTCTTTTGTAGCCTATAAAATTAAACTCTGCTATAAAAATGTCAACAAACTGATACTGCAAAAATGGTAGGCGCTTCTGTTGCACTCATTATAGTGGAAACTGATTCTTTTTACTCAGTGTGACCTTGCTGATGGTCTAGATGATCACTGTGGTCCTTTCCAAGCCAGGCCCTTCTGTGATTCTATGATTCTATGATTCTACTCCTTAATATATGTATTACTAGATCCAGTTGTCATCCATAAGGCAACTAGAACTATGATAGAGAATGTCTTTAAAGTCAATTATTTGTTATCAAACCTTGCATAACATGAAAGTAAAATGAATTATAGTGGAAAGCAATGAACCTAACGCCTTAACAAAGATTGTTACTGTGTTACTGTTGTCTTAAACAATAACTTGAATTTTGCTTCAAAGTTGATCTCTCCTCACATGCAAGATTTGCTAGCATAAATGTGAAGGATTGCTGCTCCCTAAGGTTGACTTATTGGAACTGAGACTGGATTTGAGATTCTCAGTTTCACTTGGTGGAGCAGGGTGGATCACAAAAGTTTCTCAGTCCTTTCCTATAGACTATTTTCTGCAGATCATGACCATGAGGTAACTGGTTCACTAGTAGATTTTGTGAAAAGATAAATGCTTCTGTAGTTTTGTTTGTTTGGTTTTTTGTCTGCACCATATAAAAAGAAATTAAATGATCAAAATGACATTCTAGTGGATATAAGCCTGGAACAGCTCAGATATAATTAATTTCATAAGGACTCTTCAAACAGAAAAGGCCCCCAACAGATCACTACTTAATTTTGCATTATTTTTTTATATGTTGTTATAGAATGGGAAGTTCTGCAGATGAGCAGCGTTAAAAAATAAAAAATAGTTCAAGATACTGTGGGGTAACAAAGTCAGAAGTAATATTTTTATGTTGTAGAATGGGAGAATAAGATATACCAAAAAAAGTCGAAATTGCACTTTCTGCCAGAGATCATTGTTTTTCTTGACATTTTAGAGTTGTGGGACTTCAAGAAAAGGAAATCAGTTTTCCTGAAAACTGTGTCAGATTTAGTGTTTATTACGGTAAATAATGCTGAACTCTCTCAAAGGTGTTTGCTTCAGTGGAAAGTGTTTTTCAGTAGAAGTAGTAGCTGACAGAAATAGCACTTGACGGAAAATTTACAGAAATAGCCACCGTACAAGTAAAGCTGTATTAAAGGCCAGCACAGTGTCCACTATCTTTATTCTCATTTCTCACTGGATTACATCATCCCAGAGAGCAATTCACAGAGTCTGAAGCAGCCATGCTTTTTTTATGAACTTATAAAAATAAATCATAGAATCACAGAATCACAAGGTTGGAAGGGAACTACAAGATCATCTACTCCAACCGTCCGATATCAATTAAAAAATGTCATGGCGTAAGTAGGCCATATTCTGAGAATATTAGTTGAATATATACCCATGTTATACATAAGCAACATATTTCCTATCTGGTCTTGGTCATAATCTCTAGCATTTTATATCTCATTACATATTTTTGCAATTAGTTTAAAAAATAAGCAGAAGCTCCTATTTAACCATTTACAATTTGTATTGTAAAATAACATCTCAATGCAAAACTACATTTCTGTTTGATGTGAAGTACCATATAGCAAAAAAACAATTCTTGGATTGTTTGGGGCTTATCTAGTTATTAGATCATTCAGATTGTGAGGGATCTTAGGAGATCTGTAATCCAACCACTTGTTCAAAGCAAGGCCAGGTGTGAGATAGATGTGTAAAAGAAAACTCGGGAAATAAATTAAAATATTTACATAGCATATTTTTGGTTACTGCTTTGTTGGTCTGCTGCTTTCCTGAGGTTTATGGTCAATCTCATTGGCATTTGAAGTTCCACTAGCTTGCATGGGAATGACTGCACGTAATTTTTAGTGTAAAAGCTGGGGAAAACCAAAAGCAAAAACACATAGTTTACATCAGTTTCAGGTAACGTTAGTTACCTGAAAATCAGCTAAAATGCATTTTCCAGCCTTATGTCAGACACTCCCAACCCAGATTCTATATAAGAAACCTCACTACCAAGAAGTAATATGATGCAAAATTACCACTGTGTGATACTGGATAATTTATGATACTCCCAAATGTCACTTGATTACTTCTGCTTTTTCCCAAACACATAAGAAAGAACATAATGTAATGCATGTTTTTAAACTGATGTAATTATGATGATGTTTACTTGTTTTGTTTATGACTTTCAACCCATTATGCTTTTTTCCTTTCTAAGCACCAATGGAAAATATGCAGACTACTGCCTTCTTAACAAACCATCATGATATTACACTATTTGAAAAGACATTTGCTCACATATAGAAACTGGTTTAGATTCTGATGGCTAATATCTTTGCTGTCAGCCTCAGAAACTCCACTGTCAGTCCTCTGATTTCTGAATCAGTTATAAGGACATAATAACAAATTAGGAGGAGATATAAAAGAAGCATTCTGGTCAGTCTAGGTAACTCTCTTCCCCGTTTTGCTGAGCACACACTCAAGGTCAACATTTAATTGTTTTGAGAACAAGTAAATAGACTACAGTTTCTGCAACTTCACCTGAGATTTCAGGTCTGTCTCCATATTCATAATTTTTCCCAGTATCAGGATTAGTTTTGCATTTTCTGAGTCAATATATTGACCCCTTCCTGCCCTCCACCCCTTTTATGTAACTGGAGCCTTCCCAAAGTGATTCATTTTTTGATCATCTAACAGAAACTTGCAATGTTCCTGTTTATCATCTTCACCTTACTGGAGGATGCAAACTCTTTAGAGCTTTTTTTTCATGTGTTTGGAAAACACTTTGTCCACTGTGGCAAAATTGAAACTGACAAAAGGAAATATGTGTATCTGAAAAAAGCTGCTGAAATAAGGAATTCAACTGAATTTGAAGGTAGCTTGAACATTTTGCATTGCCAGTAGACAGAGATTTAATAGCCAATATCAATGTGCTTCTGGAAAAAGTATTAACCCTCACAAAGTAGATCTTCAATCAAACATTCAACTCTCAAGATAAAGACAAAGTAGAATTTACTTCCTCAGTTTATGGCAAAGCTTGCACGTATTCCTTCAAAACTTTTATGACTATTTTTCAAGGGATGCCACCATATTAATTGCATCTTACAGCAATTACACAGCACTATATATAGAGCAATTTGTTTGTTCCTCAGTAAAGTTACTCATCTTTAGGAGTACAATCTCACAGCGGTCGTGATGTTCTTCCCTGAAGAACTGCACAATAGAGAAGAGTGTGTTGGTAGAAATAGAATGATTACATTCAAACTCTAATGTTCTGGTTTTGTGTCAGAACTGTGCTTCACATAGTAGGGAAAGGTGCAAAGCCACAGGCATATGGGCTACCTACAGAGGTTGTGGATTCTCCTTCCCTGGAGATATTCAAGACCTGCCTGGATGCCTCCCTGTCCAGCCTGCTATAGGCAGCCTGCTTTGCAGGGGGGCTGGACTTGATGATCTCTGGAGGTTCCTTCCAGATTTTGAAGAAAAAAGGTGGAAAATTTAGTGTCATCTTTCTCTCTTCTTTGGGTATCAAACACATTACGTCAGAAAATAATTACATTCTGTGCAGAACTTGCTTAAGTGTAAAGAAGGAAACGTCTACTTGAATCATAACTACCCATTTCAGGGAGATGTCAGAGCTCAAATTGAAGGACTGATATATGTATCTATATCACCAGGGGTATATGAGCTCTGCTGTATGACTACAGATATAGTTCCTATTGATTTAGCTTGCCAAGAAGCCTAGAGTCGCCTAATCTTCATATCTTTTACGCTTCTAGGACACATGCAAGCTATCAGTAAGGTAAGAGAAATTGCTTTGTCTGGGAAAACTTCCCAAATATCTGAACAACACCACTGACAGGAAAAATCAGCAGATGTTTGAAGTTAAATTTCTGGAAACTGTATATGTGTGGAAAGAAAATAATACTTTGATTTTTTATCTTATAGTCTCATTTTATATAAATTAGTAATGTAAGACTGAGACACTGTGAATCTCCATCACTAATACTTTTAGTAAAATGTTACGTAATTATCTGCCTTGCCATTTCCTCATAGGTAAATAAACTTTCCTTGGGGAAGAAACACGGGATAGGTCATCTTTTGAGTCTCAGTGTATCCGAATTTAGTGATCCAGAATCACTTGGGAGTTTTGTTCTTCTCTGAATAATTCTGAAATTTACAGTAAGAAAATTCATCCCTAAACTTATCTGTACTGCCCCTCTGTTAAGATAAAAAAAAAAGAAAAAAAATGCTATTGAAGTGCTTAAAGAC
Organism: Centrocercus urophasianus; assembly: GCF_019232065.1. Classification (NCBI taxonomy): domain Eukaryota; kingdom Metazoa; phylum Chordata; class Aves; order Galliformes; family Phasianidae; genus Centrocercus; species Centrocercus urophasianus. Next base: position 23,680,344 of record NW_024884253.1, read on the forward strand.
TTTTGTTAATTTTAAGTAAAAGAAATAAATGAAGATTGATGATGTAAACCACGTTTCAGATTTCCAAATAGATGCAAAATTTACTGTGTAGTATGAACAATGAGGTAATTAATTAAATTGCAGCCAAAAATAACCCCCTAATCCAACATGTTGCTACAATGCTGAGCCAACTGGACAGATGGGAATAATACTATTGAATGCACTACTGCCAGAGGTCATGTAACCAACAGCCAATAAATTGAAAACATTGAGCAGCCAAGAGACACACATTTCATGTAGGAAACAACATTCTCTGTGGGTGGTGTAGGTAGACACACTACTTCTTAATCAAATCAAATCATTATTTTCTTGATTTGGTACTTCATATTAGAAATTGTTGCTAGCATTTGAATATCATTTGTTTAATATCCAAAAGATTTATCCAAGGTTGACTTTGCAACATCTTGAGCAGAGAAAGAGAAGGAAGTCTGAAAAAAAAGGATGAAGTGTATTTATTTGTTTATTTATTGTATGGACATTGTTTCTGTTACTTATATTTGCAGATGCTTTGTGTGCAAGTACATTTGAAATGTGAGCCTCAACCTTTGTTGGTCTTTTTGGCTGTTGGTATTTCAGATATCAATCCTAATTGAGCGAGAATAGGCTCAATTAAAAATCCAACAATAACAAACTCACCTGTTTATTACCAATCCACACCCAATTTTACCCAATTTCAGCAGTTGTTTTCCAGTCTTTTCAAAAATTTCCCAGATGCTGGAATGTGAAAGCTTTCATAATTAAGCTAAATATACAACTGCCCATTTTTAAAAAATGTAATGAAATACTTTTACAGATGCTAATGATAGCAAACCACACAGTTTGATGTAGTATTTCACCTGATTTTCTTTTTACCATTAAGCCTAGCAAAATTTAATAGCCCAGACTCAAACTTTTCTGGTCCAGCCTCAAGCTGGGTTTTGTTGGACAAGTACCCATTAGAAGGATTGAACTGCTCTAGCTGGAGGAAATATGTTATGTTACAAGATTTTTAAGCTCATGGCTTCCATTGAGCTGAAGTTGTTCTGTACACTGAAGCGCTTCCATGACATTTGACAAGAATGTTCCTGGTGTCAGGAACATATTTAGGGACATCATGGGTAGGAACTTATAATTTATTTTGTCTTTCTATTCTAAGTATCATAAATATCAGCAACTGACACAACTGCCATCATTAAAAATAATAATAATAAATAATTTCTACCATTGCTGACAGATCTCCCATCACCCCATCACAGCCTGGCTAACGAAGTAACCCAGACATTCTATAGACTGTCACTTGATATTCATGAAGTTCTAATTTGTAGAAGAATAAGTGGTTGCCACTGCAGCTATTACAGAACAAAAAATAGTGAATTAGTTAAAGGATTCAGATGCAGTTCTTTAATTATAATCTTGTAAAGATTTTTATTTGCTTTTGTTTTAATTAATATCCAAGACATGATTTATGTTATATTCCTCAGCTTGCGCAGAGGCTTACAAACCTTTCCTTTTGCAATAAAGCAAATATAGACCTAAATACCTGTCCAGTTTTATAAATTGAACAATTATATTTTGGTGGAAGAAAATTCAGTACGCATATCTGATTATCTTTTGGTACTTTACATTTTGATGAGATGAACTTGCCAGGCCATCAGGATGTGAACTTGATGATCTTTGTGTGGGTCCTTTACAGCTTGAGATTATTCTATTCTATTCTATTCTATTCTATTCTATTCTATTCTATTCTA
>NW_024884253.1:23682119-23765361 GCF_019232065.1 Centrocercus urophasianus
TATTCTATTCTATTCTATTCTATTCTATTCTATTCTATTCTATTCTATTCTATTCTATTCTATTCTATTCTATTCTATTCTATTCCATGCCATTCCATGCCATTCCATGCCATTCCATTCCGTGCTGTGCTATGCTATGCTATGCCATTCTATGCCATTCTATGCCATGCTGTTCTAATGAGTTTTCCATTATTGTGTCCCAAATCTTACAATCAGTGAAGTGTGATATGTCTCCACTGCCCTTTAGACCTATGGAGTATTCTTTTCTAGAGAAAAAATCTGAATGATTTGGTGGAAAATGTGTCTGGGCCCCTTATCCTGTCACAGGATTTTTCACAGTTAAAACAAAATTTAGATTTATGACAAATTAGTTTCAGCAACAATACTTCTTAGATTTTTAAGTAGAGATTATTTGAACAGAAAACAAACAAACAAACAAAAAAAACCAAACCAACACATGTTAAAAAACAAACAAAAAGAAAAAGAAAACCAACCAACTCCAGTGAAGGAAAGCTTCCTTTCTTTTCAGTCTTGAAGCAAACGGAGTTGTTTTACTGGTCCTAATGGACTTCAGCAGTACAAAAGTGAAATTTGTAACATGATTCTTTGGTAGGCTTGCTTCTTCCCTGCTAACACATTTCTTAACATTTTTTAATCCCAGTCTGGCAGACAGCCTTCTGTCATAATCTGAGTCTGTGAAAGTAATCTTCTGAACTAAGCCTTGTGATCACTACAACTTTCTGCAGGTATCTGTGCCACCACGAAATGTTTGAGCCTTTCATTTTATCTTGTGTTTTCTCCGTGACCCAAATGAAGTTCAGTTTAGGTGTTCAGTGACATGGTATCTTTGTTCTTTAAATATTAATAAAAGAAAGCTTGCTAGCATCATCCTTCTTGATATCGATGTCCATTCAGGCCTCATGAAGATCTGATAAGGGATTTCTGTATGATTTTAATAATTTGTACAACTTCAACCTCTTTGAGGAGACCAAAAGATGTGACCATTATGATGTTTGGAGTCACGTCAGCTACTGACTATTTCTTACTCACTTTCTATCTTTTCATGAAGTCATTGCATTATGTATGGACAACTCTCCCTTTTGAGCAGAGACATAAAGTATTGGATGTGAGTAGGCAAGACTATGGAATACTTTCCTTTCTTATAAGAAGCTCTTAGGACCAGAATTAACCTCACTTAACCTAAATGATTAAAGTTAGAGATAAGCATCTTCTGCATATATCTACGTGTCAGCATTTACACATTAGTAAGGTTTTAGCTACTACTAAATTCAGTGTAAATCTAATCAGTATGTTCAGTAGAGCTTAGGGAGTGATATGGCTCAGTCTGAAGTATCTATGGCTTGGTTCAATTGCTGATACAGAGGTAACTGCAGCCACATTAGATTCCCTGCAATTTCCTGCTCAGCCTCCTGCTACAGACCGAAAGCTACCGCAAGGAGTTGGCAGGACTGTGAGTTTTGACTCTCCTAGGGTGGTAGCTGGGCATTGGGTGGTAGATCTGGAGCTCTTCACATGACACTGGAAGATCAGATGCACAGAAATGTGTAGAGGCTTACATATCTAAGTGTCTGAGTTAGTCACTCTGGGAAAATGATAATCAGCAGAGATGACCAGTCAGCTTCAGACTGAATTCATCTATCCAATCTGAAGATGAGAAAAACTATTCTCTGGAGATGTCTCTTTCTCCCTGTTTACCCTAAAGGGAGCCTAAGAGTGTATAGCTCAGATTCAGTATAAAGGGAAGAGTTGAGATGCCTCAGCAGGGAGTCTATAAGCATATTTGACAATACCAGCTATTCTATTTGGCTTCCATCGACCACTTCAAAAGTGTGAAGGCCTCTTGCATACCCCACATCATGCTTCCAAAGCTATGTAGATGTTCTGTGTCTGTTAGCAAGAACAGAGTCCTCCACCTGGGAAAGAAGAACTACATGCAACAGTACAGGTTAGGAGCTGACTTGCTGGTGAGGAGCTCTGTTGAGAAGGACCTGGGTATTCTGGTGGACAACAGGTTGTCCATGAGCCAGCAGTGTGCCCTTGTGGCCAACAAGGCCAACGGTATCCTGGAGTGCAATAAAAAGAGCACAGCCAGCAGATCATGGGAGGTGATCCTCCTCCTCTACTCTGCCCTGGTGAGGCCTCACCTGGAGTACTGTGTCCAGTTCTGGGTTCCTCAGTTCAGGAAAGATGGGGAACTGCTGGAAAGAGTTGAGAGGAGAGCCTAAAAGATGGCTACAAGCATGGAGAATCTCCTTTATAAGGAAAGGCTAAAAGACCAGAGGTTGTTCAGCCTGGAGAAGAGTGAGAGGGGATTTTATTGACTTATAAATATCTAAAGGGTGAGAGTTAAGTGGATGGGGCCAGGTTCTTTTCAAGTACCCAGTAACAGGACAAAGGGCAACAAGGCACAGACTGGAGCTTAGAAAGTTCCATGAGAACATGAGAAATCTTTACTTTGGGGTTGACAGAGCTCTGGAGCAGGCTTCACAGAGAGGTTGTGGAAACAGCGTGGGCTTTTCCTGGGCTTTCTGGAGGGATCAACTAGCTACACCCTCACCTAGCAGCTTGGAGAAAATATTCTGAGCAGAACAAATTAGCATCAGCTAATTTCCTACCACCAACCGTTTTTGCTCATTTGAGCCACTTCTTTCATCTCACTTTAACTTGGAATCTTTCACATCAAAACGGATCCCCAGTTCAGAAACACTGAAAAGAAACTTCTTACTGTCTCTTCATCCTTTTCCAATATGACAGGGTCTGAATAACTCTGAAGGAGGACAAATAAGAATCAAAATGTCTCAGTTGGTTCCCTTTTTATTAATAATGAAGGATGATACCCATGCTCATAATCACTTTTGGAGGTCAATAGATCATTTAAACCCATTATGTGGGCTTTGTGCAGACACAGTTCATGTCACTGTGAACATCAGCAAGCTGTCTAAAATCCTTCCTTTGGGGATTATGAGGTTTAGGTAAACTGGCATCGTTTACTGTAGTCAGTTAAATGAGCTCTCAGTACTGTTCTCAGAATTATTACACTTCCATAAATGCACACACATACATCTGTGTGATTTCCATTTTTTGTGAACAGTGTGCACATTTTCAAAGGTATTTTCTGCATATTTGACAGAAAAAAAAAAGGAAGAAAAAAGGACTGCCACAAGGGAACATCACAGGTGCAAGGGACAGCTTGTGCATGTTTAAACAGAAGGTGGAAGATTAGCTACTGTGAAAACTAAGGATTTCCTGACAGAAAAAAATTATTTTGCCCAGGAATGTGGGGATTTAGACTGGATCCAGAATGCTGAATGCTTCAGCTTTAATTGTTTAAAAAAAAAATCAAAAAATCTTTTTCCTTCCGTGGTACTTTAGACAGAGCTTTATTACTGGCATTTTTTTCAGAATTTAGGATGAATATAATGTCTCTGATGTCCTTACTGTTGTATACAAAATTGTCTTCTCTTTGCCTGAACAGTTTTATTTCAGTAGAGATAACATTTTTACTCAAGTGCATAGAAGATTAATCTAGGATCTGGAGTACAAGTCTTATGGGAGCTGAATGAACTGGAATTGTTCAATCTGGAGAAGAGGAGACTCAGAGGAAACCTTACTGCCCTTCACAACTGCCTGAAAGGAGTCTGTGGTGAGATGGGGGTTGGCCTTTTTTCCCAGGTAATTAGTGATAGGACAAGAATGGCTTTACGTTGTGCCAAGGTTCAATATTACAGAACACAGAATCACAGAATCACCCGGGTTGGAAGGGACCTCAAGGATCATGTAGTTCCAACCCCCTGCCTAGCAGGGCCACCAAACATACACATTCAGATCAGGTTGCCCAGGACCCCGTCCAACCTGGCCTTAAACACGTCCAAGGACGGGGCATCCACAACCTCCCTGGGCAGCCCGTTCCAGGGCCTAACCACTCTCCTTGTAAAGAACTTCCCCCTAACATCCAACCTAAATCTTCCCTCCTTCAACTTGGATCCATTTCCCCTAGTCCTGCTGTTGTCAGCCCTTTTGAAGAGTTTACTCCCCTCCTGGGTGGAGGTTCCCTTCAGGTATTGATAGGCTGCAATGAGGTCACCCCGCAGCCTTCTCTTCTCCAGGCTGAACAAGCCCAACTCCCTCAGCCTGTCCTCATAGGGGAGGTGCTCCAGCCCCCTGATCATCTTAGTTGCCCTCCTCTGGACCCTTTCCAAAATCTCAATGTCTTTCTTGTACTGAGGGCTCCACACCTGGACACAGTACTCCAGATGGAGCCTCACAAGAGCCGAGTAGAGAGGGACAATCACCTCCCTGTCCCTGCTGACCACCCCTCTCCTGATGGAGCCCAGGATCCCATTTGCCTTTCGAGCTGCCATAGAGCACTGCTGGCTCATGTTCTTAGGCTCATGTTATTAGGAAAAAATAATTCTCCAAAATAGTTTTAATGCATTGGAACAGTCTGCCCAGGGCGGTGGTGGAGTCATTGCCCCTGGAGGTGTTCATAAAAGGTGCAGATGTGGTAGTTAGGAAGGTGGTTAGTGGGCATGGTGGGGATGGGTGGGATTTGGACTAGATTACCTTATACGTCGTTTTCAACCTTAATGATTCTATGATTCTATGAATTATGAGGTTCTCTCTTGGATTTCTCTCTCATGGCTGCTCCACTACATATTTGGCTGCATTACTATGATGTAGGTGCCCTTCTGAGGAGGATCTGAAAGAGGCATGCCACACCTTCCACAAGGTGTGTACAGAATTTCACTCCTATGCATCTTGCTGGCCATACTGGAGCAGTAGTTGGAGTTCAGTTTCCTTTCTTCTGCTTCTCCCAGCTAAAATAGGACAGAAGATGGTTTTCTGGAATGAATGCACCAACAGGATCTTGCACAGGACTTTCTGTCTAGCACAGATTAGGAAAATCACATTTCTAAATGCATTAACACATCAGAAGCAGCAAATGGATCTGGGGGCAGGTATTGGAAATAGAATGTAGGAGATGTAAGCTCAGAGTAACAGAGACAACCAGCCTGCTTTAAAAATGTTTTAAATTAAATATTTCAAATTAGGAACTGACAGCAGAGAAAGATGGCATACTTGTGACCACATATTTTGCCTTTAATGGAAGCAAACAGTTTTAGTCATCCTGCCAATACTGATTTTAGTTTGAAAGAGAATAGCTATGCTTGATGTTGGATTTCAGTTTAGAGCAAGTGAGTAATTTCTACAGCCAAAGATAATAGCTGAATGGAGAGGATATTTCATAAGAATTCTTTTTTGCAGAATTCATTAGGGCCCTGATATGACAAAAATCATATCTAGCATCTCCCCCTCCTTCCCTGCCTTGATGGAAGATTTAAGATTTAATCTTCAATAATAACTTATAACCAGTTGTTTTTGCCACTGAGATTAAGTGAACTGCCATACGATTATGCTTAATATTGTTAAATTTTAAAGGGTGACAAGAATTTATGTTCTGGCCTTCTTTTCTCATAAACTTGTTCTATTGCTGTCCTTCAGGAGTGTTTCTTCTTGGACACTCACCAGCCTAATCCACTGACATCTGTACATGACTCTTTCAGGCACCACTTTTACCTTTATGAAGGCGATTCACATCCCAAATTCCCCATAGACTGGGGAATTTTTGCCACTGTTGTCCCCTAACTTTGCCAATGTTATGAATCAAAAGCCCAGCAGTTTCTCTGCTTCCTCTCATCCTCAGTCTTCCTTGGAATCTAATGAGCCTGACTCACTGACTCACTATCTACAAGTTTAACTCAGCTGCCTATTTTTTAGTTGCAGTATATAGCATTTTTGGATTTTTTTGAAGCTGATATACTAGTGTAGATAGGAGATTTCAATTAGACTTCATACAGTTTAGCAGAGAGTAAGAAGCTAACCAGCATGTCTCTTTGGTTTTTCTCTCCTTTGCTACGGGGATAATTTCTCCTTATTTGACCTTAGTTTTGGAGGTAATTCAGAGTAAAAAGATAAAAAGGTAATAATTTGATTACATCTTCTGCTGAATTACACAGATACACAAAGGCTTACTTTCACAAGTGGTAAGACGGACATTGCAAAACTAGTGCATAGAAGCTGGTAGATTTCGGAAACCTGCATCCCTTCTTCTCTCAAGGAGTTCTGTTATTTACTCAGGAGTGAATACACATTGTCACTCATTACTTATTCATGTCCAAGACCATAAATGAAGAAAAGCAGCTATTCTTATGTACATGGTTCCCTCCCTTGAATCCAGAAGGTCTAAATCTCTCTCTATTTCACAAAAAGTCAAAACACATAACTGATTTTATTTCTCTTGTTAGGGACAGGAAAGGGAACATAGACTGGGTATTTCAGCATTACAGTTCCACATCCCCCTAGCTTCATCTATTCTGGTGCATTCATTGTTTGCCACACCTTTTTCTCTTCCTAGGCTCTCAGGATAAACAAGTTTTTGGGATTCATCATTGCAGAGCACCTTAATTTATTCTCTGAAGTGTGGCAACTAGTCACTGTTGAGAACAGCTTGGGAAAGGGGAACAAAATGCCTCCGGCTATCCTATAATTAACATTGCCCTGCATTTTTGGCTTTTCTCTCATAACCTGAGGTTTGGGGAACTAGTGGAGTGAACTGAAAAATCCATTGCTACAGACGCAGAAATACTGCAGCTTTGCATATGGTAAATTCATAAAATCAGCAAGAAACCTAACAAAATCCCCAAATTTTCAGAGAATTACCATAGTGTGTGTCTTAATGTAACATTATCATATCTTTTCTCTTTGCAGCTGTTAAGGTCATTCGCAAGAAAGATGGCCTCAATAGTCCAGAAAAAAAGACTTGCTGACATTAATGAATGTAGAATTCATCTATGGATAGAAAACTCCTAATTAATGTTAGGATAGGATAATGTCATTCAGAAATAAGGCTTTTCAATAGCGTGGTTGACTATTTTGGAAAAGGATGGACACTTCTTGAAATCCACTGAGACCCCTTTCCTCCTACCTCTTCTATTCACTCCCCTCCTACTTTCCCCTCTCCTCTGCTCTCCCTCCCTCTTCACTTCAGGGCATGTGACTAGAGGCAGGAAAACTTTCCCAATTAAAAAAAAAGTCTCATTCCTTCTACAAAACTAAAGACTAATTACAACTACTGTCTTAATAAGGCATTCTCAAAATAATTAGTTAATGACACACAACTTGCTGATATACAATAATAGCTTTTAAAAATATCTCTCCTTCACCTTTCACTCACATAGAAAACCCAGCTGGGTTAATTTCTAAATGTTAATTCACAACTCTTCCTTCATCATATCTATAATTTCATAACACTAGTAGCTGTTATGTGATCTTCAAGAGTTTAAATGCCAGCTTCACTCATCCACCTGCAAACATAGCTGCTGAGATTTCTTGAATATCTTCATGAACACAAGGTTTGCTCATGGAGTTCAAAGGCTATAGGTAAGACTTTAGTAACCATGAAGATACCAAGAGAAGCAAGCTGCTTTTGCATATGGAAACAAGTTAATGTAGCTTTATGCCTGTTATTTAAAAAACATATACAAGATAAAATTAATTTCAAATTTACCCTAATCTCATTGGACATTCAGGAGCCTCAAACGTATATAGAAAAGAAAAAAAAGCAGGAAAGTTCAGAGATATCATACACCTGCTTTTGAAATGATTTGAAATGTGTTTCCTTAATGTATTTTTAATTACCTATCTTATAAATAGAAGAACTTGTTACTTGAAACCAATTTTTACTTTTTTAGGGAGATGTGTGCATACTTACAGGAAGCTTCATAGCAGTGAGTTATTTTAATTCACAAACTTTGAGCACTTTTAAGCTATTGAAATCCATTCCTTTGAAAGGGTATGGATGGCCTGAAGATAAAGATTCACTGATATTCCAGTTAGAAATCATTTGAACTAAAGTAACATGCTGAGGTTTACTCACAACTGAATCCTTGTTATTGCTGACCCAAGATAAGCAAGTAAGATTGAGGGCAGTTAAGCAAGTCTTTGGATAGGAACTGGCCTGGTATCACTCATACATAACGTAGAAAGAAAAATAAAAATGACAAAACAAAAAAATCACATTCAGTAGGGAGAATAAAGTAAAATAATCAGCACTGTAGCTTCTATTTCCCGTCCTAAACACTGTCAGATTTCAGAATTATTCCTCTTACTCCTCTCCAGATTCTTTTTGTATTAAAGAAGTCAAAGCATAAATATCGAACTGTGCTACTAAGAACTCAGAGGTAAATATAAGGTGTGCAGATCTGAAGTTGAAATCATGAAGGGATCAGACACTCTTACTGCCCAGTAATGCCATAGTCCAGGCAGTTCACTTCTAACTCTGGATGGCCTGAGGCTGACATTGACCTAAGTTTCTACCAGGGCATCTCCAAAGTGCTCATGTTCTGGGTTTTGGCAGAACTGCCAGGTTTGGGAGCAGTGATTCTACAATGCACATTATCAGATAGGACTTTCCAGTTCTACTCTACCAGCAGGACTTAATGAAGTTGCTATTCTCAAGAACACTGTCACTATACTGCCATTTTCCCTGACAAAGAAGGAAGAAAAATAGAATAACAGCAGACTATCCTCATACGTAGTTACCAAAGCAGCAGTCAAAGGCTGGACCTTCCATAGGGAAGTTCCATGACTTCCTTAGCAAATTGACCCATTCACACAGGTGATGGGTACAGCATCCTTTGCATCAACTTTTGCTAAGCAATAGCTCATACCCACTGGCAGTTCTGTCAGTCCAGGAAATCTTTCTCTGAAAGTGAATATATTTTAAATGTATTTCTATATTGATTTAGTTGAATTTTTAAAGTGCTGTGTTCACTTGATAAACAAAACACTCCTCCTTTCTGTTCCTGTCCACCAAATGAAGGCAAGATCAAATCCTTCCCCTCCTGCCTTGAATAGCCTGCTTTTCAACACAAAGTGCTCTTTGAAAATTTTAGGGCAGGTAATTTACAGGTGGTTCTGACAGCTCCGTTGCTATCTGTCTCCATTGCTTTGGTAAGCTAGACTCCACTGTAGCATTACAAAACATTTGTCCAGAAAGAGTGACAATAAAATATGGTCCAGAAAGGTGTCTGTGGACAGTTTCTGTAGATGCAGGCACTCCAGGGTCTCAAGGATACTCATAGCCTTGGACTTGTTCTGCTTGTCCCTCAATGCTTGACACTGATTAGACCACAACTTGAGTACTGTGTTCAACTTTCGGCCCCTCACTGCAAGAAGGATGCTGAGTGCTGTGCAAAAGACAGCAACCAGAGCTGGTGAAAGAACAAGAAAATAAGAGTTATCAGGAGTGCATGTGAAAACTGGAGCTGTTTAGTGTGGAGAAAAGGAGGCTGATGGGAGGCCTCATCACTCTCTATGGTTAACTGAAAGGAGTAAGGTATTACCCTGTTTTTTTCAAGGGACAAGCAGGAGGATGTGAGGAGAGAGCTTCAAGTTGCGCCAAAGGAGGTGTAGGTTGGAAATCAGGAAGAATTTTTTCATGGAAAGGATGATCAGTCATAGGAACGGGCTGCTCAAGGAAGTGGTAGAGTCCTCTTCCATGGAAGCATGTAAGATACATGGATGTGGTGCTTAGGGACATGGTTCAGTGATTCACTCAGTGGTGACAGGTTGGTGGTTGGACTTGATGATTGTAAGGGTCTTATCCAGCCTCAGAGATGCTATCACTCTAATGGAAGGTATACATCTTCAGTGAATGCTTAAGACTTCACAGTATACAGGTATACAGGGAAAGAGATATGACAACTAATTTATACGTAAATAAATAAAATGCTGCAGCTACAATGCAGTTCATTAATTTAGCATTCATTATATACCACCAAAGAAAAATATTCATTCTACTGAATTGTGATGAAGGAAATAAACAGGAGACTTTCCCTTCTGTCCATTTACAAGCACTGATCCCATGCCACTGGGATATTGCCCTCTTTCTTTTTACCTTTCTGCGTTCCCAATTACACTCAGTCCCAATCTGTCACTGGCAGGACACTTTTCCCAGATCCATGAGAAACTCTAAGCAAAGCTAGGAGCAAGAACTTGGCTGCAGTTCCTAAGATAAACAAAGCAGAAACACGTGAGAGACATTAGCTCTTCTTATGGGAGCTATGACCTCTGTGAAAGGTAGGCCAATTAAATAGATATGCTGATTTTTAGTAATATGTTCTCCAAGTAGCTTAGCAGATACTGCTACCTTGCCAGAATAGAGGAGTTGGGTGGTCTTAATATGCACTGCAAAAATTTCCTGCAATTACTTCACTTGACACACAGTATTGCCAGTGTTGTCATTTTAATTTGTATATATATATTTGTCAGATAACAAGCTCAGATATCAAATCACTTATCTATTTTATACTATTATTAGTAGTAGTATTACTATTATTATTACCATTATTATTTAAGCCTGAGTAGGTTATTTGGCCTTATAAACTCCTCACTTTTCGTAGGCATTCTAGCACTACTCTCTCTCATCCTAAGATTAGTTTGGGAGCCAAAGGTAATAAGTGATTTTATACATCTACTTGCTCTACTGAAGACTTTTTTTTTAATTTTTTTTCTCTTTGAGATAGGGCTTTTTTGGCATGCAAAATTAAAAATATTTTAATGGAAAGAGGAATGAAATATTTCCTGTAATGGACATGCTTACTATAGAGACAGCTAAAGAACTAAATTTCAGCTTGTTAAAGATACATTTTGACAGGCATTTTCTGGTTGTAAATACAGATTTGATTTAATAACAACACTCAGTGAGGACCTGTCAAAACTGTTGATAGAAAATAGGCAGGGAGGCCAGTGCTCCTTAGCTCTCAGAATGGATTTTTGGTCACTGGCCTCAGTGGGAAGGGAGAGGTGGAAAGCACTGACCAGCTGCAAATATTTCTGTCTTCCTAGATTCCTGCTTTAGCCAAGAGTCAGTTTCCTGACTGCAGTATTTTTAAAAAAAACACAATCTTACATGACTCCTTCTAAGGAAAATTACTAAAAACATTCGATGAATGTTTCATATTTCCCCAACTGTTTTTCCAAATCATTGTGGAAAATTAGAAAACTGTGTGTCTATTTCACATGCTTGGTCAATCCAGTAATCTAAGCATTGCTTCTACCTCTGAAATCTGTAAGATGGTATTCCCTCACACTGCACTGCTCCATGTGATTAAGTTGGGCTATGCTGCAGCTTCTAAGACTGTGGGCATTAGCTGTACAGAGTGGGATTCTACCCCTCTTTTTATCTGAGTAAACAGCTCATAGCATAGCCCCAGGCACACGCAGGCCACTGTTGTGGAATGATTTTTACACAAGTATGGTTTTGCAGCAATTTAGGGTTTATTAATACTTTTATGATAAATCACAATATTGGGTTGTATGATTCTCTATAGCACTTAATCAGCACTTAATCGTCAGCCAATTTAACACGGTGATTCAATACAATTTGTTGCAATCAAATACAGCGATTTAGCTACAGGTTTGAGAATGGCAAGGATCACACGACTTACTGCATGGCACTGGAGGGGAAGTTTCTATCTTTGCCCCCTCCTCAGTGAGCTATTCACCCTTCCCTTTTATTGTTTCTCGGCACATGATCAAGATCAGCCCCAAAAAGGGATCCTCTTTGACTGAATCTCTAGAAGCCTACCCTGATGGGTTCCCAGCCCAGGGGCAGATCAAGGATAACAGCTAGCTGCAGTCATCAAGAACTCAAGAGACATTTTGCTTAGGAGCCTTACTTATGGGACAGCAAAATAATTGACTTTAACCAGAAAATTTTCCATTGTGGCCACAATCTAGGTGGAGCAAACCTGGGACTTTCTCCCAGCTGTACAGTTCCAGTACTCTCCAGACTGAATAGCCCTGAAACCTCTCCATGATAAATAGAGCAGGAGTTCCAGGCATGGTAAGGGAGTGTTTGAGCATCCTGACCCACTGCAGTTGTACCCAGGCCACTAAAGGGACCATCTGTGTAGGTCTCATGGTCCGTTCCCATGTTCAGCCAGGGGCAATCATTCTAACATCTTCAGTGAATGCTTAAGACTTCACAGGAAAGTGGAGAAAAATAGTTAAATATCTGAGAAGATTTACACAAGAAAAGAACGATGCTGAAAATGCATACAGCTTAGCTAAGCAGTGACTCAGAGGGATTTGATTGCCATCCACAAATATTTCAGAGAGGTTAAACACATGGGTGGGGAGGAACTACTCAGGATAACAAGGGAAAGGAAGCAACATGATTACAGACAATTTGGGTTGAACTGCAGGCATATCTTCTTAATAGCGTGACTGGTTAGACTGTGGAGTAATTTGCAAGAGAGACGGTGGTGGTTTCAGCATTTTGTCCATTTACTTCCAGATGGGGAAAACATGTGGTGATGAATAATCCTATTGTAGAAATAGATGGACTTCACAGATTTTCCACAAGCTGTTTCTTTTGCGCTTTCAAGCTTCTGGGATCTCAAGATGAAAAAGATAGAAGCAGATGAAAAAGTTAGAGGCAGGTATGGTTTTACTGCTGTTTGCTACTTTAGTTTTATGTCTAAAAAACAATAATTATTTTCATTCTTCATTCTATTTTGTTGCTGTTTTTCAAATCATCCTATTACTTCACTCTCTCCAATCTTAAATTTGCTTAGTTTAAAAGCACTGAATTAAAATGGAACAAAAATAAGCAAAAATGATCTACCTTTCATCTTGCTTAAAACTAAATAGCAACCGCTATGCCAAACAAGTAATATTTAATTAGTCTTACAAAATGCTATAATTACATCTACACTAAGAAATATATCTGCATATTTTCTTTTTTTTCCTTGGATAATGACTAAATTAATGACTTAACTCATACAGCACTGGAGGAAGGCAACAAATTGCTGCACAAACTGATTTCACAGGCTACACACAAGACACACCTCGTTCAAAAATGTTATACAATCAGCTAACTGCTGAAGAGAGCACAGCACTCGACCAGTGTGTTTATATGGCTTGGAGAAAGATGCTTCCAGATGAAACAGCAGCATCACACAGGGCTGACATGTCAGTAATGACATTTGATACCAAGACTGGTATGTCCAGCATCGTAAGGTCATCTTTGCAAGAGAGATTTTTAAGTGCAGCATGTGTTTTATTAGGTAGAGGAGAAGATAAAAATTTTACAACCTAAAAATGAAAAGGAAAGTACTGACCCAGCATTATGATGTTTGAAAGTGAATGTGAAATATTAAATTGTTGTAAGAGTATTTTCTGGTGTTGTGGCAATGCATAGCATAATAATGGATGTCAGACTTAGACTCCAGCTTGATTCCTGAGACAAAACACATCCTCACACATTTACATTATCTGAAAGCCAGCCTCTATGACGCTTCAGAAGGAAAAATCACCAGCTTCTTCCCGCAGCACAAAGGGTTTTGGCTCTATGAACTAGCACTTCATTTGCTCTTCTTTAAGTACCCACACCTTGTCCACTATCCTCACCAACAGGAAGATGCAACAAGTGGCCATGAAGTCAGGTCTAAATCTTATAAAACTGAAAATTAGATACATACACCTGCATCTCACTGCAAAATCTGGTGTCCTTAACCATCAAAGGTTTACAAAGCACCTCCAATTAAACCTGGGAGAAGTCTGGAAGACTTCTGTCTGGAAGACAAAATGTGATTACAGTCTAGCAGTTATGCAAATGAGAGAAAAGCAGGGCAGAAACTGCTATGTTGTATAATTCATGTTAATTATAATTCACACTGCTGGATAAGTGCTTAATATTAAACAATTGAAGAAATATAGGTGAGACCAGCAGAACAAATTTTCTGGAATAAAATATGCTCCCAGGAAGAGCACATAGATGTGTTCTGTCCCAGCCTGTTTGTCTCAGCACTCCTGGAGGACAGGGCAGCACAAAAGAGGTCATAGAACAGAATGAGGACACGGACACAGAAAAAAAAAAAAAAGCATTGAGTATCTCTACAGCATGCAAAAACACAGTCACTGAGGGACAAGGAGAGAAACAGAAGTTCAGAAATAAGATGGAGGTAATGTGCAAAAGTGCCAAAAGAGGCTCTGACCGTGGAAAAAAACAGCTTCAGTGCAAATTGTTGGTGTGGGGAAAGGGAGAAGCTAGAAACCAAGGTGAAGAGATGTTATAGAATCACAGAATCACAGAATGGCACGGGTTGGAAGGGACTGCAAGGGTCATGAATCTCCAATCCCCTGCCACATGCAGGGCCACCAACCTTCCCATTTAATACTAGACCAGGCTGCCCAGGGCCCCATCCAGTCTGGACTTGAACACCTCCAGAGACGGGGCATCCACAACCTCTCTGGGCAGCCTGTTCCATCACCTTACCATTCTCTCTGTAAAGAATCTCCCCCTGACATCCAACCTAAATCTTCCCTCTCTCAACTTAAAACAGTTTCCCCTTGTCCTGCAGTTATCTACCCTTTCAAAGAGTTGATTCCCCTCCTCTTTGTACGCTCCCTTTAGGTACTGAAAGGCTGCAGTGAGGTCACTCCTCAGCCTTCTTTTCTCCAGGCTGAACAAGCCCAGCTCCCTCAGCCCGTCTTCATAGGGGAGGTGCTCCAGTCCCCTCATCATCTTCATGGCTCTCCTCTGGATCCTCTCCAACAGCTCTGCCTTCCTTGTACTGGGGGCTCCAGACCTGGACGCAGTAATCCAGATGGGGCCTCACAAGCAATGAAAGTGAAAAGATGAAGAGCTGGACAAAGATTCTTAAAGTTTGCAATGATATGGGCACAGATTCCAGGTTTCTCTCATCATGAAGAGGCCCCCATGTTTTAGAGGATGGGCAATTCTGTGTTTTACTAGAGGCACTGCTCTCTCCCAGTCAAAGCCTTAAACACAGACTACATGGAACCACCAGCCCCTGCACAAAGCTGACTTCTGATACAGGCAGTTCTTGTTGGGAAAGCAATGCAATATCTGATGTTACTGGCAGAACTGAGGGGAAAAAGTTTCCATGTGGTCTTGGTTTCTCAGAGGCCATGCAGTACGCCTATGTCTCAAGCACCATTTACATGGAAGGTACTTGATATTACTAAGGTTCAAAGCAAGAACTGGCCCTGTGATGTTGTGAAGAACTGAAAAGAGAAACTGGACATTATATGCCAAGGGAAAACAGAGGAAAAGAGGAAAAGAAGAAAGATCTATTCTTCTGTCTACTCTTTCTGATGGAGTGACATCTTATTACAGAAGGGCCAACATGCAATGTGGTGTGCTTTGATTGTGACCCTTTGAGATTTCAGATTTTGCAATCAGCCAAATGCAGAAAGGACTGGAAGCTCTCAGCCTTGAGAAATAAGAAGAGAAGCCTTCCACCTGTCTCACGCCCTTGTTACACATACCTTTTCATTTCAGGCCTTCTTTAATCCAGCAGTGTAGCCTATGAAGTACATCTCCATTCTACCTTCTCTTTTTAGAAAAATCTCTTGACTTTTTTCTTGTTCTTTATGTCTGATCATTCTGATTATATAGAACTAAGGGATTCCTGGTTGGTATCAGTTTCAAATGCCCAGGGCAACTGTTAATTGATTTCCACTTAATTTTCAATATGAGCTCCTACACTAGTTCAAATAAAGTCAGAATGTGGACAAAAGGGTTTCTCCTTCAGTGTGGAGAATCAAAACTAATTTTATTACTTATCCAAATATAGGAGAACTCAAGGAAAAAATAAAAAATAATTACCAACATTTATAAGAAGAATCAATTTTCTGAAATCATAATTTCAGGTAAAGTTCTCTTCTACTGTACCTGCAGTTCACTCCTCTTTTTTCCTATGTTAATGACATTATTCGCAGAGCACAATATTCATTGCATTAGAAGATCAGAAATGTAGTTCATTCCATATAACAAATCCATCTGAATAGTCCTTTCTGTGTTCATCACAGAAGTCTATGTCCCACTGAAATACTTTGGGCAGGCCATTCTTCCTATTTTTCACTGTGTATTGTGGCTACAGCTCAGGAGGAGCATCAGCAGTGTCTGTCCCCATAAACTGATGAAAAATGTATTTTTTTCTTTATCTGGAGTATAACAGGCCTTAGCAGTTGAATTGGTTGTTGGAATTTAATTAACTGAAAGCCCTGTAGTAAAGCAGAATAACTTTCAGTTGACCCAACTGAAGAACGGCCTTGTTCATGAGCATTTGAGATAAAGTCCCGGTGCTTATGCAAATTACTATCCAAATAATAAAAATGTTTTATGCATGTGTGTGATGAAATAAATGAAAACTGGGAGCAGTAAACTTCAAAACTAAACCTCAAAGCAGTTTTACCGTACAGCTGTTACAGATTGTTCTGGATAAACAAAATTGCAGATTTTGCTTAAAAAGCAAGATGCAGCATTCCCCCATAGCCACTCTGAACTCTATGAGTGGATTCTTTGGATTTGCTTTTCTTCTTTTACTAGTACTAGACCCAAAGCCATTTATTTTCTAACATAATCTTCAGAAAATATGTCTCTGTTAGAAACAGTGTCAAAATGGCAGTGTGGGACAGGCTAATCTGTCTCTATGCATAAATTTTGGCATAATGGTACTGTACAGTGGTGCTATTGCAAGAGCAAAGGGAGATGGGAAGGGAGGAAATAAGAGCTTCCCTCAGAACCATCTTTTTTGTCTGTCAGGCTGAATGGGAACAAAAGTATCCTGAAAATACAGAGATATCTGACTTTTTATGGCTTCTGAAGGGGCAGCATCAGCAGTGCCAGACAATGAGAGTGATTCCCAGTTAAAATATTAGAAACACGAGGTTTGCAATGATCTGAGATATTTCAATATCATTAAGCATCTTAATTTTCCACACAAAGAAGTTTTGGAGATTGTTCAAAACAATCTATCTGTAAATACTATAAATATACATAAATAAATATAAATATAAATATAAATATAAATATCCCCAACCTTCCTTAATTATTTCAGCTGCTGGGTCTTGTCCTACCTTGGGCCATTAGAAATAAGCAAAAAGAGAAAGTTTCATGTTTTTGTGATGTGTTATACTAATTGGATATAATGCTATAAGTCAATTTTGGTAAAGAATTGGTGCTAAACCAAAAGTGCCTCAGTGGGCTGTTACACAACCAGCCAATATGGTAACACAAACATATGCTGAATCTATAAATCTGAGCAATGACTCTATTATAGTGCCAATAACGGGGTGGGTGGTAAAGGGAGAACTTTGTTACCTTTGAAAAATAGTGCTGGTAGAGATCTCAAGAGGTCATTTGGGCTACGAAATGGCCAAAGCTGCCTGGATACAGGCTTTAGATGACAGTCACATCATCAGTTGTTTGTCAAGCTTATCCTAAACAGAGTTTACTAGCCACAGGGACTATGCATCATCCCTTAAAATCTATTCAGCACCTCACTGTTCTTACTTTATTATTTACAAGAACTATTTTATATAGTCTAAAAAGTTCTCTGTAAGTTAGTGGGTTGTTTATTCTTTCACTGTGTTCTGCTTTGATGTATCACCATTTAATTCTTAAAATGTGAATTTTTTCTCCTTATTTGAAGGCATTTTAACAGCCTATTTCTATTCTTACCAATTTCAAACCAAATTCACTGAATTCAGCAGAACGACTGAGAGTGGAGATCCTTATATTGTGCAGTGCCTTTGCTGGAGCAATCATTACGTGTCTTTTCCTTCTTTGAACTGTAGAAATCCCCTAAACATCTCCTAAGCATTCTCCCAGCCCACAGACAACTGCTCCAACCTCAAATGTTCAAGCTCTACCAGATTGCTCAGCAGCATCATGTGCAACTTTTGTTCTATCTTTACCAACGTATCTTTAATGTGGGAACTCTGAAATACTGCTAAACTTCAGCTGGATGAAAAACATCCAGGTATTTGGATTTTCTCATGGATATTAACACAGAGAAAAAGTCACCTGAAAATTCAGAATTTGAGTCGAAATGTTAAATTATTGTTTTATATGCAATCAACTGCATCTCTGGAATACACATTTACATTGCTTGGTTCTGGAAGATCCAGAGAGCCCACAGCTCCCTCCTTACAGATGTGGAACTCGGTTTCCTGGGAAGAAGCAAAAGTCCTCTGCGATGTAATAAGACAATGCTCTCTAAAGGGAAGGATCTGAAACAAATGAAAGAAAGGAAGAGAGAGGGAGAAATGAAGGAAGGGAGGAAAGAAAAGAGGGAGGGAGGGCAGGGAGGGAGGAAGGGAAGAAAGAAGAAGGAAGGGAGGGAGGAAGGGAAGAAAGAAGAAGGAAGGAAGGAAGGAAGGAAGGAAGGAAGGAAGGAAGGAAGGAAGGGAGGAAGGGAGGGAGGGAGGAAGGGAGGGAGGAAAAAAAAGGGAAGAAAAAACCCCCAAATAAGCACATGAAAACCCACCACTGCCCAAACAAACATTCAGTTATTTGCAGTGAGTTTTTCTTAAAGGAACTCCAGGTACTGAATTAATTTTTTGTTCCAATAAAACTTTAGAAAGTTAGCCGTGATGATGTAAATGCTAACGAAATACCAATTGCACGTCTAAATGGAAAGTGAAATAAATAAATTTCCTCTGCAAAACGTACTTTAAGGACTACATTTCAAACTGTTGCTGTGGTTACCACAACGCTCTCCTGGAAATCTGCTTAAAGATGTCATCCTCCTGCCATCGTGTGTCAGTTTGAGGTACTGCTCCAAAGAGCTGTCCTTACGATTGAAATGTTGGTCCAGTTTTAAAACTCTGCCATTTCTATTTATCATTAAGAAATAGATGTTGCAATATAAAAATCATTTTCTAAGCAAGTGCAGTTATTAATACAATCTCATGCTGAATGAGAATAATTAATGAATGTATACAGAAATGTGATGCACGGACTGTTTTTGTTTGCTACTTTTGAGACAGTGCTCTATAACACCAAATAGTTTGGGATACCATCAGATAAGATGATGATGCTTGGTGCATTACCGTTTTACTTGAAGATAAATGAGTAATTACTGTCTTCCTGTGCATTCTTCCCCTGTCTCTGTCTCATTCAATTCCAGTCTCTGTAGAAAATCACTTCTCCCTATTCCTACACTAAACCAGCTATAACAGTTAGTTATGCCATGTAAAACTTCCCAGCCTCAGCAAGCTGAGGGCACAAGGTGGGAAAAGGAGAGAAAGCTGCTTTTGGACCACGTAGGCTACAGAAACCAAAATCTCCTTCAATGCTGGAGTGCATGAACCAGCCAACTGCCAGCTCTCATCGGAGCACTGTGCAGCCACCAGCAGCCCTCACTGCCCTTTCTTTGAATCCCCATAAACCAGCACATCTTTTTCCCCCTTTGTTCTTCTGAGCAGCCATGGGACCAATCTGTCCACAGCAACCACCACTCAGCTTGTATTCCAGCCACTATGTTGGAACACAGAGCAACCAACAAATCATTCAGAAACATCCCTGTTCCAGGTGAGATGAGCTATCACTGGGAGCTGTTATCCAGTGAGATAACTCACAAAAGGGAATCTGCCTCCAGAACAGAGTGGTTTACCATTGGGCCAACAGAGTGTTTCAATCTGCTGCCATCTCCTCACTGCAGTGCTCGTGCCCTCCTGCTGGCACCCAGCCCCTAGTGACCTCTCCCAACAAAGTTTTCTCACAGAACTGCTTGGGACTCCATTTATAACAGATGATATCACAGCTTCCAAAGCTGTTTCCTTTCCTCATTTAATCTTCTACTCAATTTCCTGTTGTGATCAGAAATGAGATTAAAGGCTGTCACGAACGATGGAGCTGTCAGAGGCAATCAGCACACCCGGCCCTCTCCCTCTCTGTGACAAAGTGATGGGTTTTAGTGTCTCTGCTCTGACACTAAAGAAACAATTTCTTCAAACCACTGTTCACATACATACTCCTATTGATTGCATAGGAAGTGAATTCCACAGGTCTGCAAGGTGCCCTCCTTTGGCTGTGCACGTGCTGTTGCTGTTGCTCAGCTGTTCAAGCAGCTGATGAGGAATGAAAGCAAGTCAGCTTACAGGGCAAACATCAGGGCACTGCTGCACGACCTGCATAACCCTGGAACTGTATTAAACATACATAATTAACCTGGCAGTGCTTCTTGTTACAGGTTATTACATTTGCAAGGTGCTTCTATCTCCCCCTGCCCCATTGCCATCCTCCAGCAGGGGCCTCCCTCTGTGATGAACATTTCTGCTGCCTTCCAGCACAGAAAGGCTTTCTCCTGCCTCTGGCCATTAGAAATAAGCAAAAAGAGAAAGTTTCATGTTTTTGTGATGTGTTGGCAAAATAGTTTTATTGTGATTAATCCTTTACTCCAGAGATACGCCGTTCTGTGAGATAATGTACATAAACTTCACTTAAATCAACTTCACAGTTTCTCCCCACAGCTAAAATTCAACTGAAGAAAACCAAACAGCCTTAGTTCTGTGGCAAAATAGTGACATTTTCCAATACATTGACCAAGGAAAGCAAAACACTTTGATTTTTTTTTTAATATATTTTTTAAAATATTGCTTAATTCACTATTTCTCTGCAGTTGACTGAGCAATAGTAACCTCACCTTTTGACCTACTCTATAGCTGCTATTTGAATTTCTGCTGATTCTCTGCTATTTTCTTCTCTGCCATAGTAGGAAGCTAGAGGTCCTTTGTTGCTGGTATCAAATTAGAATATCCTCAACTTCCTTGTCCTGCTGTTATCTACCCCTTCAAAGAGTTGATTCCCCTCCTCTTTGTAGGCTCCCTTTAGGTACTGAAAGGCTGCAGTGAGGTCACTCCTCAGCCTTCTTTTCTCCAGGCTGAACAAGCCCAGCTCCCTCAGCCTGTCTTCATAGGGGAGGTGCTCCAGTCCCCTCATCATCTTCATGGCTCTCCTCTGGATCCTCTCCAACAGCTCTGCCTTCCTTGTACTGGGGGCTCCAGACCTGGACACAGTAATCCAGATGGGGCCTCACAAGCAATGAAAGTGAAAAGATGAAGAGCTGGACAAAGATTCTTAAAGTTTGCAATGATATGGGCACAGATTCCAGGTTTCTCTCATCATGAAGAGGCCCCCATGTTTTAGAGGATGGGCAACTCTGTGTTTTGCTAGAGGCACTGCTCTCTCCCAGTCAAAGCCTTAAACAGACTACATGGAACCACCAGCCCCTGCACAAAGCTGACTTCTGATACAGGCAGTTCATATTTCAATATCATTAAGCATCTTAATTTTTCACACAAAGAAGTTTTGGAGATTGTTCAAAACAATCTATCTTTAAATAATATAGATATATATAAATATATTTAAATACAAATATAAAGATCTCCAACCTCCCTTAATTATTTCAGCTTCTGCAGGTGTAAACTGTAGTCCTCCAGTATTATCTACGTTAATAAATGCACTCATTGACCCACCGCAATATCTAGGTTTCACTGAAAATCCTATCCTATCCCCTTTTGTCGTCCCGAAGAAAGATGTAGAGTTGCTCTTGGCTTTGTGCTGTGACAGAAGGACATTCCGTATCACTTTATTCTGTCAAATAGAGGAAAACATTAAAACATAATACAAAGGTTTGTTCCAGCTTCTTGTATTGCTTTAAGCACTGATTTCTGGAAGTAACTGTTCATTATCTGAATGCTAACAAACAGCACAAGCTTCACGTATTAAAATCAGTATTTTGAAATTCCCAAATCCATTTCAGATTGTTGTTTGTTTGTTTATTTTCCCACTGTAAGAAATATACTTTTTTTTCAGAAAGCATGTAAATGGCATAGAGCTGCTGCCTTTTGATTGACATCTAGTTCAAAACTTTCAGGATTTGCAGGAGAGTTTCAGTAGGAGCAAATGAACAGTATTCCCTTTTTGCTGCCCACAGCTCCCTCCTTAAAGATGTGGAACTCAGTTTCCTGGGAAGAAGCAAAAGTCCTCTGCGATGTAATAAGACAATGCTCTCTAAAGGGAAGGACCTGAAACAAACGAAAGAAAGGGAGAGAGAGGGAGAAGTGAAGGAAGGGAGGAAAAAAAAGAGGGAGGAAGGGCAGGGAGGGAGGAAGGGAAGAAAGAAGAGGAAGCAAGGAAGGAAGGAAGGAAGGAAGGAAGGAAGGAAGGAAGGAAGGAAGGAAGGAAGGAAGGGAGGAAACCTAGCATTGAATGTATGACAGTCACCTCTGTCTCTCTTCTGTTTCTAAATTACTTTTCTACTCTATAAAGAGGAAAGGTTTATTACGACTTTAAACCAGTGCATATTCCTTTCTTTATTCTGATCTCTGCATGTAAATGAGAATGTTATCAAACAGCCCCAGATTTTTTGTTTTGGTTTGGTGGTGTTTTTTTTATATTGTTTTCTATTTTTTCCCCCCAATTCAAACTCTGCCCTCCCTCTGAGAGTGTGGCCCACTGCTGGTTTTGGCTCTGTGAAATAAACATTTTTGAGCACTGAGTAAACATACTGCTGAATTCATCTTTGGTCTATTTGTATACTGAAGTGTATTCACTTTCCTCAGTCGACACGCAGCACATTTTGGATAACCACTCCTTGTCATTTCTACTGTGTTTTTTTTTTTTTTAATTGAATTGTAGCATGAACCACTTAATTCTCATTTATTCTCTTTGCTAGAGGAGAACTGATTAATGATCATTTGCTTTAATGCTGAGCTCTCCTGTTTAAAAACCATGGTCACATCACACTAATTCCACTCATTTCCTATGACTTTAGCACTGGCCTTCTCTGTTGCTAATCATGAGATATTTTGGTAGCCTGCTTGTTTTTCATGTTTTTCAGTGAAATTGTCATCTATAACATTAAATGCCTATTCCTTAAATAGCACTTCTGTATTTCTTGTGAGATCCTGGTTTAGAAAATGAAGATGTTGTTATCTCCTAATTCTGTAACGTAGTTTGGATTTTGCACTTTATTTAAACCTCAGCTGACTTTCGCTTTTATATTTAGAGCTTTTTAGAATTGCAAAACTATAGCACTTCGCATAGATACTGGGCTGCCACTCTTAATATACCAAAATGAATCCTGCAGGAAAAAAAAGGAATAGTTACAAAACTCTAGCTTATCAGCTAACTCTTTACAAAACTCTCTTACCAGCTAGAGAACAGCAGCTAGACAAATCTGGTACTACAGATTCAGAGATTTTGAGATAATAATTCTAAAGCTCTTGTTAAACAATATAAGTAATTACAAGAGAAGATGCTTAGGGAGTGTCTTAGTGCCCACTCACACAGATACTGAATGTGCGTTCTCCTGTACATCACTTTCACCTCGCAGTACTTGAAGGGAACTTATAAACAGGAGGGGGACCAACTTTTTACACGGTCTGGCAGTGATAAGGGGGAACTGCTTTAAAACAAAAGAGATTTAGATAGATTCTGGGGAAAATTCTTTACTCAGAAGGTGTTGAGGCACTGGCACAGGTTACCCAGAAAAGCTATGAATGCCCCATCTCTGAAGGCGTTCAAGGCCAGGTTGAACTGGGCAGCCTGTTCTAATAGCTGGCAATCCTTCCTGCATGAGGGGGATTGGAACTAGATAATGCACCCTGATTTCAATATTTTTTATGCATCAGGAAAATAAAGTTTAATTTTCCAGAAGTAAGAAAGACAAATAAAAATACACAGAAGGTACCTTGGCTATTCACAACTACATATGGACAATGTACTCAGGACAACTTATGCAAATACTTAAGAAAAAATTTAGTATAAATCTAGTATGAATGCTTTTAGTATCTGGATAGGCTAGATTGCTGTATTGCTGGGCTGAAGCCAATGGGATGAAATTCAACATGACCAAGTGCTGGGTCCTGCAGTTTGACCACAACAACCCAAGGCAATGTGACAGGCTTAGGGCAGAGTGGCTGGAAGACTGTTTGGAAGAAACAGACATAGGGGTGTTGGTCGACCTTCAGCTAAACAGGAGTCATCAGTGTGCCCAGGTGGCCAAGAAGGCCAATGGCATCCGGATTGTTAAGTCTGGAGAAGAGGAGGCTCAGGGGAGACCTTATCACTCTCTACAGCAGCCTGAAAGGAGGTTGTGGTGAGGAGAGGTCAGCCTCTTCTCCTGAGCAACTAGTGATAGGATGAGAAGAAATGGCCTCCAGTTGTGCCAGGGGAGATTCAGGTTGGATGTTAGGAAAAATTTATTCTCTGAAAGAGTTGTTAGGCGCTGGAATAGGCTGCCCAGGGAGGTGGTGGAATCACTGTTCCTGGAGGTGTTCAAGAAATGTTTAGATGTTGTACTACAGAAGATAGTTTAGTGGGGAAATATTGGTAATAGATGGACAGCTGAACTGGATGATCTTGGAGGTCTTTTCCAACCTCGGTGATTCTACGAGGCCTCCCCTCAGCCTGCTAATAACTTTATGTCCTTTGGATATTGTGGTGCCCAAATCCAGCATTCGAGGTGAGGCTGTACAGAGTGGGACAACCTTTCTCAGCTGCTGTCAGTGCTGGGCCTGTGCATCCCAGAGTACAGTTGGCCCTTGTGGCTGCCAGGGTGCACTGCTGACCCACATTCAGCTTGCTGTCAGCCACAGTCCCCGATCCCCTTCTTATAGTGCTGCTCTCCAACCTCTCATTCCCCAGTTGGTGTATATAGCCAGGTTCAGAATCTGGCACAGGAAAACCCTGGGTATTTGTACAGATTGAGGGATTGAAGATAAAATAAAGGAGAAATAAGAACTAGAGTTTCATTGCTCTCCGAGAAAACAAGTTATGAGATTAAAGGTAGGACAAATTTCACATGCAATGCTATTCTTATGTTTTAAAACCACACAACTGTAGCATTCGCCAAGGATCAAATGTGATTTATTTAAATATTTTAGCATCTATAACTTGGCCTTAGATATTTGAAAACAACTTTCACGTATTATTTGTAAGGAATTAAAAATCAACAAATACATGAACATTTCTGAGATTCCAATGTCTATACAGAATTTCAATAACAGTATTCACATTTATAGCATTGCATCTGACTACTAATACACTTCCACTTGTCACCTGTCCAGAAAGAAAGAAAATGGAAGCTTGTGTGTAGTGCCCAGAAAGCTAACAGATTCATACAAAAACAGATTTTGGCAAAAAACCACAAAGTTTATCAGTTCAGAATTTCTATGCAAATGTTCATAGCCTTATGCTACCTTTGGTGCCCACTATCTGTTACTACCTGGTATCATTTCAATTGTGTCAAACCACGTAGCACCTTTGGGCATGTAATGAACAACTTTATAGCATGGTGCAGTGCTTTCTTCATGTGACATGGAGCTCATCACCAAGCATGACTTTGAACTCTGCAGACAAAGACTGCTAGGTTTAATTTGGCACTGCTAATTTGTCTTGTAGGCTTTATATTCTCTGTGTGCCTTGTGGGATCTCAACTTCATCATTAACTGGTGCCTTCAAAAGATGGGATGACAATGCAGTATTTCTGTTAAGTCACAGAGCAGAATGAACATCACGCAGTACTGTAACATAGGCACTTGTGTACATAAGAGTATCTGGAACAGGGCAATCTAAATTACACCCTTGATCTTCTTTCCTCTTAATGTTTATGATACTTCAGTGATTTTAGTGCATTGAAGTCACAGCTTCTAAAAAGCAAAATACACATTTCTAGTATACTAGTACCTTAAGTATTAAATATCTAAGTACCATACCTTAGTTTAGTGCATTTTTATCACTTACACTTTACATCAAAAGAAAATCCCGCAAGTGCTGCAATGGATGGAATTAGAATGTGTAGAGAAAGCTTCACAGAAGAAGTGCCAGCAAGCATTACGCTAGAGGTACATGAGTTTATCATCTTGCAAATGACCTTACACTGTAGGGAGGGAATGAAAGAAAGGTCACAGTGGCAACAACTGCCTTTTTTCCTATTCCATTTCTCTTTGTCTGGATAGACATAAATAAAAGACAATAATAGTAGAAGCCACAGGGACTTAGTAAGATTTAAAAAAAATAACTTAGTTGGGGTTACTTGAGTGGAATTTGAATTAAAAAAATACATGCTACTTTCAAATATAATTACAGAAAGGAAGTATGAATTGACAAGAAGGATTACAAAAAGTTCTACATATCTATGAAGCAGATTAGAAAAGGAACCGTTGTTTTCATAGTCTAGTTGATAAAGGTGATTGTTTTTTTCTTTCCTATGACAGTTATTATCTTTCCCACTTGAAGCAGCTAAGAATTAGGACTGGTTACACATTACTGTGTGCCACACTGAAAAATAGAATGTTCTTACTGCCCATTTATTTAATCACTGGTGGGTGCACTTGTCTAGTGCAGCTATGGGCACCTGCAAGATGTGAAGGCCTGGCAGCCAGTGCAGGAGGCTCTCTGTTTGCTGAAGAGCAGGACTGCAGGGTGCTGTGCCAGAACTGGCAAGGCCAGTCCTGGGCAACCTGCTCTAGATGACTCTGAGGGTTTGGACCAGGTGTCCTCCAGAGGTCCCTTCCAACCTCAACCATTCTGCGAAAGACCAACCTGCAGGGTTGGGCAGTGGCTCACAAGGTTTTTAATCAAGATTTTTTAATTTTTTCCTTAAAAAGTCTTTAAATGACTTGTACTGTGCAAAAAAATTAGTATGATTCATTTTTTGATACTTTTGATACTGAAAGGCAAGCAGTGGATGCTATGGAAATGTGTTTTCTCTGAATATAATGAACTGAAGTATGTCTCAGTCCCTTACAGTGCTCCACAGTGAGATGTTCTGCCAGAAAGCAAAAATACATCAGTTACAAGAGTGTCATTTGTTTGTTGAAGATACTTCTTCCACAGAAGGGCAATGAATATGGCCTATAACTAAATAAGAATTTCTCACAAAATATAATTGACCAAAACCAATTGCCAACTGTATCCTATCCAGTGCAGACTATCTATTTTTTATTTGGCTAAGAATTTAGGAATATTTTTAGAAGTACACTGTAGCTTCTGCTTCCCAACTCAAGTTTTGAATCTTGTAGATATCTGATTTGATTTTTGTTACATTGATGAATTTATTTCTTAGGATTCTGATGGAATTTTTTTTCTTTATTAAGCTTTTACAATGAACCTAATAATTACCTACTGATAAGTGTTTGTTCATACCATACTTTATAGTTTCAAAGTGCTGTTCAGTATCTGTTTATGAACAGTTAAAAAAAATCCTGTAAAACAGAGGCTGGCAAGTGGTTTATGAAACAAGCAGAAATTAACAGACATCAAATTGGTGCAAAGTACAGTGGCTGATGCTTTAACATATCTGAGGATATGGAGAGAACTTCAGGTTATAAAAATTGTTCCGGACAGGATGTGTCGGGTGCAATTCCCAATGTCAAGGCAATCCTATTTGCTTTTAGCTTTTGTAGGTTCCATGTCTATGTCCAGGTCTGACAGAGCACAGTAGAAGAGCAGCTGAATGTACCTGGTTGTTGTAACTGCAATACAGAGCAAAAATGTGTAGCTGAGACAAAGTTACATCTTTGACTAATATACGGACTTTCGAGGCATTTGAAAGCACAATGCAAATATTAGGAGAATATAATGAATAGGTAGAGGGAAAAAGAAATCAGTAATTAAAAATAAAGTCTCTCTTAGTCAGCATTTTCATTTAATTGCCAGATTGACATCTCATGTCAAACTGAATAAAACATTAAACTTCTGATTTCCAAGATTGCCTGAACTTGAGAAGTAGAAACTAGCCTTCAGGCCAATCATTCATTACTTCATAATTTAGGAAAACATATGGGCTCCTCTGACTCTGATATCCCACTTCCCAATCAGGAAGTGAAGCAGTGGTCTTCTGGTATTTCTTCCTTCCAAGATACTAAACTGCATGCATGTACAGGTACGTGTGTCTTTGTTTTCAGGGCCGTGTGATGAAGCAAATGATGTGATATGCTGTATGCAGCATAGGTATACATCACAGGGGAAGAAGAATGTAAGAGAAGTTATACTTCTGATCAAGCATTCAAAACACTAGCACCTATTCAAAACACTAGAAAAGATAGTATATTACTTACCAGAGAGCCACTGTAGCCATTTAGGTCTTTTTTCAACTGGCAGATAGACTCCTAAATAATATGCAGGAATGCCTGAGAGGGCAATACCAATGCCAATAAGGGAATTGATCGTGTCACTGTAGAGAGGAACTATGACCAGGAAAAGGGAACATAAACAGTATATGATAGGGAAGAAGAGATTAAGCTGTGGAGAAAAAAACAAACATTTATTAAAAGAAGCAGTGTGTGTCAAACTTTGTAGATCAAAATGAGACAGGTCAATAATAAAAACATAATTATTGACTATATGACTAGTAAGTACTGTGCATTATCTGTTGAATGGCTACAGGCAGTATCCGTATCGTAGGTAGCTTCAGTTTATGCTGCTGAGAGCGTCTTTGGTACATTTGTGACAATCTGATGACCATTTTGTAGTTTTTAGACCTGCACAAGCTCAGTTCCTTTCCACATTGGTAAGAGATCAATCTGAAAGAGCTACTTTAAAACTGAACAGTAATGGGTAGTTTTCCTTGTAACTTCAATTGCAAATTTTTAATTGCAGCTTTGATGGGGATCCGTCTCAGCTAGACTTTCTATTATCCTGATTCTACAAAACCAAATGGATGATTTACAACCATTTGGGAAGGGCACTTAGCAAGTCTATATCACAGCTAATGGAAGTTGCAATAACTTATGAATGGATTTATCTTTTACTTTTCACTGACTGTAGTCATGAGACTTCTAAAGAATTCAGGAGATGGTATTTGAGCACTGGAATTTTTACTGGCATAAGTATTTATTTTACTTATAAAAAGTTATAACTATAAAGTGATGAAAACCAATGGCTATGATTAAAAAAAAAAAAAGCATATGCAAACTTGTGATATTGACTAAGCTGGCAAATGCTGCTGGGAATTAAATAGTTATTATCTATTACCTACTTTGCTTTAGGAAAGTCAGTACCAAAACTGTCCATAATTCAAAATTTTGCCTTCATCTTCTTATATCTTGTACAAAAGTTTGAAAGTGAAGTGTGAGAATGCTTCAGGAATATTTGATTTGTGTAAGCTTTCCTAGCAGTAGGTGCTAAGCATACTTCAGCTTTTCCATTCAGGATGTTACAATTAAACAGGAAAAAAAAAAAAAAAAAAAAAAAAAAGGTGCTGGTAAAGATGGTGCAGGAATATAGGGTAACAAGGAAGAAATATCTAGAAAAGCTTCAAAAGATATGATGCTAATTTGGATTTCTCATAATTTTGCTGCATCTCTGCAGAGCTAGGACACAGGCCATAGAGTCAAGGGAGCACAGTCAAACAAGAGTGTATAGCTTTCGGTGCCTAAGAGAAGCTATGGGCTTCCTTTCCTGCATCCTGGACAGTTATTGGATTAAACCTAGAAATGAACTGTAGGTGTGCCTCATTTCTCTGCTGCCTCCTTCACCTTGCTATAGCCAGATGCCCTTCTTCTGTCAGTTTTAAGCTTGCATTTCACTGCATATGACCACTGTGCATGAGAAAGGCTGAATGTCTGTATTTTATTATTCGAGCTTTTGAAATTCTACATGAGGAGAATTTGAGCATTTATTGTTTTTGAAGAGATTCTTGATGAACTTCTTATGCTAAGTTTGACCAGAGTGAATCTCCCTGGAGTCCCCATCACATACTGGAGTCCTCTGTGAACAAAACTAAAAGGACTAAGAACTGACTGTGAACTCCAGGGATTTATTTATTCAGGTGAAAGAAAAAAAAAAAAAAAAAAAAAAAAGAGAAAATTAAATTTTAATGAAAGGAAAAGGAAATTGAAAGTATCATTTCAAGACACAGCAAGAGTACTTGTTCTTGTGGAAATTGAAACAGGTTTTGCCCCTTCATTTCTTACCTTCTATGTTAACAGGATTCCTATGGCTGAAATGAATAGCCTGTAGCACAACTGGTAATGTTATGATTTTGGGATTATGTATAACATAAACTTGTATACGAGCTGGCTGCTACAGCTTATTTCCTCTCACTTACTTTAATAGGCCGTGGTCTACGTGGCTGAGTGTATCTCAAATATATTAGTCCTGCAATAGACAGGCCCACGAAGAGCCAGTAATTGAAGCAGTAGTAATTAATGAGGAGGAAAACATCTTCCACAAGGAGATAAAGCAAAGTCATTAAACCCTAGAGATAAAAAAGAAAGGCATTTTAATGGGAAAATAAAGAAAAATTGTATTAAGAAGAAAACAGGTAGTAAAGTTATAAAAAGGCCTGTTTCAAACATATTTGGCTGGAAATCAGGTCCTTGCGGGAAGGATATAATTAAAACTAAGAAATCTGCAAGGCACTGTGTGAAATCTGCTGGTATCTCTTCCTCAAATGCAGCAGTGACAGCTCCAGGCCTGGCTGAAGAGGTCCTGCCTTTGTGAATCTGCATTTCAGCATCACAGAAAACCATCCTAAGAAGGACAGATGAACAGCCCAACCTTGGATGGGCCAACTGCTCTGATCAGCTTCAGTTTGAAACCTCACATTTAATTTTGTTTCTCTTTTGGAGGTGCTCACAATCCACTCATTGAGAACATTAAAAGCTGTGTCACACAGGTGTGCTATATACTCTGCATGAAAGGGGTAAAATGAGATCTAAAATACCAGGAATTTAATGACTGCTTTAACAAACACGAGAAATAGAAGTATGCAGTCTTCTTTTGATGAGCAGAAAACATCCACCAGGAAAAAGGAGGACTGTTGTATTAAGGGAGTATCCATAATGAGGCAATCACCTCCTTCTTCCCACTTTCTTTGCTTGTGTGTCTCCTCTTCTTTATTTCAATCTATTAGATTTATGGATTATTCATTAAGATCATTTGCATGAAGACTGTATGTTATGCTCCCTTGCTTTTGTGTTACAGGATTTATTTGTATTGTGAGAGCAGAAGATAGTAATAACAAGTATAGGCATCCAACATTACAAATTTAAACTTAAATGCTTTAACAGTCGTGTTATAACTAGAGCCCTGGAAAATTGGCCTTCAGGAGGGCTGGAGAGCTCTTCCTGTCATACTCTTCTTCACTGGACACTGAAAACACATATAAAGATTTAACTCCTGTCTATGTGTTACATGGCCATTTTCTAAGCTTCTGTTTCTCATTCTGACTACTTTTACAATCAGAGAGCACATAATAGAATCAGGCCGTTCTTTTTCCACTGAAGAAAAAAACCACCAGATAAAATGAGTTTTAGAAATCCTGGCCACTCGAGGAAGATGCCGTCAGTGCAGGAAAGCTGGGGAGCAGTGTACACTAGGGAGATGTAACACCCCCTGTGTCTTTATCCCCAGCTAATCATGCCAGGCATGGCGCTGGGCTTTTACTTACATTAAAGAGAAGAGCAGGGACTGGTGTGAAATTCTTCATATGAATCAAGCTCAGACTGTCAGGGAGGTGTCCTTCTCTGGCTCCAACATAGAAAAGCCTAAAAAAGAACCCAACAAAAAAAGTCCCCTCTAACAACCAGTTAGCCAAGGAATGTCTCATTGCTTTCTGACAAAGACAGAATTAATTAGTTTATCAGTGTATTGTAAATGCTGCTCTGTTCTCCAGTGCCTGTAGTTTATATCATAATTGTCCTTCCGGCATAAATGAACAATTTAACATGCAGAAATTAACAGTGTCCCTTTTACAGCGTGGTAGTGAAGAATGCAGATTAATGACAAATGATTCCTTTTTTACTACTTCAAATAAATCACGTATTTCATACCTAGATGCTGCAATTATTGATGAGTTTAACCCACTGTAGCAAGACATGGCCACAGCTATAGGAATTATCCACTTAGCATAACTAAGCGTTTCAGCACCAAACGTCTGTAATGCAAGAAAGAAAACAACAGTGAGGCCATTACTTTAAACATATGGACAATTCTGGGAAACTCTCATGAGAACACCCCAGCCCGATTCTAGTGCCATAGCCACTGCTTTCCTCTGACACTAGTAATGACTTGGGAAACCAGAAATTGTTAAAAAAAAAATAATAATAAAAATAAAAATAAAAATAAAAATAGAAATGACAGACGCATTAAAAAAATTAAAAAATTAAGCTGAAATCAAATCAATGAAATAACAGATGGAAATTTATTTTTAATAATGTATTCTAACAAATCCTGACTGTATTAGTCTGTTATTTATGATTGTACTTTTGTAGAACATGTTGATAGAGTCTTAAAAAAGCATGTCATGCCATATTTTTGTGTTGAAAATATTGCTTCAGACCTACAGTACTAAAAATCACCCACTCTACATTAAAATGACAGAAAAAAACCCCACATAGTTCCTAAATCCCAGATTTTCTGTAGCTGTTTCTCTGTCTCGCTCTAATGAAAGCATCTTCTATAGTGAAGTACTGTGAGGTGAAGGATTTACAGATTATCGAAGAAGATTTTACAAGAGCAGAATTACTGGGTATGAACTTTAAATGCACCTTCTAACATAGTGGTACTCTTACACGAAAACAAGGTTTAAAATAGAGCAAACATCTTCATCACAGAAATATTTCTATTTTTTTGCCAATAAGTATGCTCCCTGAGATTCTTCCACAGTAGGAGAATTTAGAAACTACTTCCATGCAGTAACTTTTGTTTTTGTCATTTTATGTAACTTACCACAGCCACTGCATCACTTGTGAGGAGTGCTGACATATCCAGCACTACGTAGTATGCTATATTAGTCAGCAAGTAAATAATAGTCACAATGGGCATGGAAATTGCAATAGAAAGAGGTAAATTCCTGAAAAAGGAAAATGACAAAATTATTTCATGTTCTGCAGATTTAAGTAAAATACTGTCCCTAAATTCAAACACTTGCAAATGGATACATCCATCACTTTTTGTAATCCAAAATTTTGTAATCACAGGGTTACAAAATAAAGTTCAGCCACATGTGAAACAATTCCATAAGCAGCTTAGTTGGCTTCTTGTGGCTCTGTCACATGTTTTAGGGCAAAATTGTACATTTTACCTGAACACTTTAAAAATTGCCTTTTACATAAAGCAGTTTAAGAGAGCACTCAATCAACTTTAAATGCATGCTTAGGTGTTTCTTGACTGTAGCATTTTTCCTGATTGATAAACTGTGCATGTTCCAAGACAAGGTGCGCTTGTATCATCTGAGCAGTTGAAGCACACCACTCCCACAGGGTGGACATCCCTACAAAGAGGAGGGGATGGAACATCCAGCACTACTGTGGACTTTTTTATTTCTCATTTAACTTTTTGCCTTCAGCAAAATGAAACATTTTGTCCATAAATAGTAACACTGAAGACCACAAAATAAAACAGTCATGAATTCAACAGTCTGACTCTTGGTGGCAAAAGCAGTCACGGAAAGTAAAATAATTGTTTTGTCTGACTGAGAAGAAGTAGGGAATTTTAGAAAGCTTAGGAGGACTCACACTTTCAGCAGGGATTTGTTCTTCTCCTTTTAAAAAGTCTGGTCCAAAGTGTAAGGTATAAAACACATATCTGGAGGAAAATTATTAATGTGATACAATTGGTGAGAGAGGAGTTCTTACTTACTAGTTCTTTTGGAAATAAGTGTTTTTGTAGAGAAAATGGTTAGACTAATTTCTAATCAGAAAGCAGCTTGTCCTGCCATGCCAGGACACTTTCCAGTGCTTTGAATGCAGAATGTGCATTTACCTCTCAGGGTTCTTCATCTCCTCGGTGACGTAATTCAGGGTGTCCCACCCCGCGTAGGAAAAGAGGGCTGAGTACAGAGCCAGTGCAATCATTCCCGGGTCTGTTGCTGAGCCCTTAAAGGGAGCTCTGAGATTTTCTGTTTCTCCTGTACAAATGGCAGGTACAATTACCTGTTACATGTCAACAATTAAGACACAGGGCACTGCACGAAATGTCTCATCTCTCCCCCTCAAAATAAAAACTATTTAATCCAGGTTTCATCACTACTCTTAAAAGTTAAAATTTCACTTGACAGATTGTTCCAATTTGATTTCCAATCAGCTATCATCCAGACAGTTACACTGACAGCACATTTTCCCGTGTTTGCTATTTGGACATCACTTGGGAAATCCCAGCAGCTTCCTCATTCCCTGGCACGAATCCCTAGCCTACCAAGAGAGCATGAAGTGCTGAGGGCTATGAGCCAGGGAGACACAGTTGAGAAACCCAATTTCAATTTCTGAATCTGTCACATACTCCATCCTCTCCTATCCATATTGTCACTAAATGGACTGGTGGCCAATGGAGTGAGAAGTTCTCAAGACCCCATCTCACATCTCAATGGGACAATTGTTCACCAGAATTAAGAGAAGACACAGAAAATATTTCCTTTCTAAATTGTCTAGTTTAGCTCAACCAATTGAGACAAGAAACTGCAGAAAACTGCAAAACAGAAGAACTGCTCATGAAACTGTGTAGGCCTTCTCTGCAGCCCTGAAAAGAGGAAGAAAGGCTTACTTGAATTTGCAGAAGGAAAGCGAACTATCTAACATAAATGGAAGTGGGTTTAGGTATTAAGGAAAACAGAAACAGACTGAAACCTCTATTAGCGAAGAAAGTAAAGCATTTGCTATGAAATCAAGCAATTTCATCTTGTGGTTACACTAAGAAATACAATGCTGCCACAAAAGAAATTCAGTCTTTTAAGAACAGTAAATACCAGTCTTTCACATTCATAAAGAAATCATTTTCTTCATACACTGCTAGAATTTGGGAAGGTGAAGCTGCAAGATCAACTCACGCTTAGAGGACATAGATGAAGAAAATTGTAGGAAAAAATAAAAAACAAGGAAAATATCCTACAGGATCAAGAAAAGCTTTCTCACTAGAGAGTGCCTACTCAAAATCAGATACATTCACAGTGTTTTAAAAGAAGTGGCGCATGTCAGCACATCAGGACCATGGCAGGGCTAAAATATGAGAGCTGTTCTTCTCACACAGCTGCTGCATTTAAAAGAGCACACTGACCTGCTCACAACTTTCTCCAGATGTCTCAATCATTCTTCCTCCCAGCCCTTTCTGTATTTAATCACTTGGTTCTATTCAGATAAATCAGAGATGAGACCTTTGCCACCAGTAAAAACCCTCAGCATTTTGCATCCATTGCAAGGAGGCTTCCTCTTTGCCTTTGTCCTCCTGACCCAGGTAACAATGTAAATAAACCAACCTTAGGACTGTGTTCATTTGTTCAGATTTGTTTAAATTTGATCAAATCAGTGACAAATGACATACACTGATATGGTTAAACAAAAAAAGCTCCCTTAGAGATTTTATGGTATAAAAACAGTTGATGTATTAGAACTGGAGCCAAGGAAAGGTGAACACCAGAAAACGTGGGAAAGCAAGCTCTCACAGTTGGTTTTACAAATTAGTTTCTAAAGGAAAGAGAAATATAGTTCCTAAACAGAAGAGTGAAATTTTACTGAATAAAGTCACAATGGCTATTTAGGGATTTAATGGCAAATGAAAATTAAAAAGAAAAGAAACCTTAATTATTAAGTGACAGAGCTAGAGTTGGAAAAGCAGCCCTGGAGGAAATTAGTATCTAGCTTTTGGGTATATACAGTTCAGCCTGGTTACTGTTTATAAAAAATGGCTCATCCATCCTGTGATGCCTTACCATGCCACAGTGAATCACAGGAGTGCAGTGTTACAGTGTTGTCTCCTGTTTCTAGCAATTAGCAAGCTCTATCACCACTGCCAGCATGTCTTTCACACAGCTGAAGAGCAAGTTCCTTCTTCTCTGGATTTCTGCTATGCTGTTTAGTCCCAGGAGAAGGTGAAACATCTTGCTTCTTCATGTTGTTAATTGCACCAACATGCTATTAATTTTTACTAGCATGTGCCAGAGACACTGGGACTAACTCTAATCTAGCTATCATCAAACTGATGTTAACAATCATTCCCCCTCCTTTTCAACCCAGGCCACTCTATGATTCTATGATTCTATGAATTCAACTGCTATCTCCTATACAGCCTGAGCAATGCAGAACTTGGTGTGTGTTGGTCTGCCGCAGCAAGAACGAAGGAATAATTAAACAACCAGTGCTTAGAAAGCCATAAAATTCCCCTAATCTTCCTGTGACAGATAACTTTTTCAGAAGAAACAGCACTTCATGCACAAGCCTAATGGAGTCCAATCTTCCTGCATGGAATTTGAAATAAATATGAACTTCATTTTTAAGAATGCAAGTAAGTAGAAAATATTCTTACCTTTACCAATTTTGTAAAGGCCAACAGATATCACCACGACAAGGGCCATAAGTTTTGCATATGTGAAAATATCTTGCACACGAGTTCCCCACTTCACATTAACACAATTAATAAATGTTAAGGAACCTGAAGAGAAAAATGACACGCATGGGAGGACTGCTGTATGTTTGACATCACATATTTCAAATATATTCTTCCAGATACCACTCCTCTGCCAAGCAATACAACAGAATCAATTTTCAATATTTCAGGACCACCTAGATATAATCAGATGAATTAAATACCTGATTTACTCTGGAGGATACAACGAAGGCATGAAGAAAACACCAGATTTTGAATTCTAGGATGACTCCTGCTCTTTTAAAATAATCTTTAAAGCTATAAATTTCCTTAGAGTCAACAGTGTCACTTGCAAGTTGTGCACATGCGGGAAATATAATTTCTTTGTATTCTCTGTTTGCATTGAAGTTCTCCTCACCAACTAAAGCCCTTGTCTATATACAGAGTAAGGACAGCTCCTGCACCAAGGAGTTTGAATGCTCTTTGTAGGATCCTCAAGCACTGAACAGTGTGGGCTGTTTCTTCTCTAGTAGTCTTCTGCTCTATTTTTCTATTTCTCTGATCTGCCTATCATTTGCAGTTTGAAACTACAGTTTCAAAAGAAAGAAAAAGAATTTTGTAACTGCTTCAAATGAAAACCATCTGGTGAGGAAATTAGCATCCAATTGCAGACATTCATAGAACTTCTGTCTTCTTTGTCATGAGCAGCTCTACATATCTGTCCGGGTGCCCTGCCAGCTGTGAAAGTAATTATGCACCCAACTATTTACAGAATCAGGACCTGATTTGTCCCCACTGTTAATATACCAATATTGTGCAATAAGGACAGGACTTTGGTTTTGTTCTGGTATGAAAAAACAGTTCAATAGTATGTATCAGTAAGTGGTAGAATTCTAGTAGTATTTCTTAAAAATGATACAAGTATTGACTGAAATTTTCAATACTGAACATTTATGAGTTACTTGCAATGCTATAAAGGGCTATTTGAAATAGTGCAAAGGATATGATAATTGCACATGTACAGAAAACGAGATGTATTATATGTAGTTAAAGGCTACAGCATTTTGCCATGGGATTCCTGGTAAATACTACTAAATATGTGGAGACGTTCTCTGCACTGTGTTGGTGAAGCATCAATGAAATCCATTGCCCCTTAACCTTGTCAAATTTTTCAAGCTAGTAGTAAGCTTGCTATCTGACTGCCAAATTGCTTACTACATACCAGTAGTTGCTTACTACAGTTATCATAGTAAACTGTAATTTTCCCAGCAATCTGAGCTGGTACTTAAAGTGCTGGTCATAAACCTGGTCAGAAGCAGCTAATTTTCTGCATGAGAAAGCAGCAGATGCCAGCCACACCTTGTGCATCAGTTCATAGAAGTCAGAGGTACCAGAGCACACCACAGATGATTCACATAAGGACTACAGCAAGAATAACTAAAAAACCAAAGTCTTAATGAAAATCAGTAATTGAAGACTGCTTCTCCCAAGCATTACGACTTCATGAAGTGCATCTAGAAAACTAGGGAAATTAATTTTGCTCTAATAAACAACTGCTTCTCTGTGCAAGTGGATCAGCTGATAAAGCCTTCTGGAATAGGGTTTGTTGTTTTTTTTACTGGACCACTGGTTGGAGTGGTCATAATGGCCTCCAGTTACATCACTGAGCCCTCTTCAGAAGTGAACTTCCTCTGTAGCATGCTGGCAGGAATCAGAGCTACAGAGAGAACAGCTTTTCAGAATTGTCAGTGTATATTACAATAACTTAAAAATACTCATCCTACTGGAAGATTTTGTTAAGCTATACAATTTGTTTCTAAAAGATCACACTATAGCATAGCCTGAAAAGAACATGACCCATCTTGACAAAATTTTATGGAAAAAATGTTTGAGTGAAGTTCATTTACTGGAGTTATAATGTTTATCCCTGTGTTCAATAAAGTCAACTCTGAGGAGTATGTGATTACTACTCAATTTTTCAAGGGACAAAATTCATACTAGAATGAAAGAACCACGGAACATCCCCAGCAGCAAGAGATCTACATCGAGTCCAACCCTGGGCTCCACAAAGGATCACCCAAAATGAAACTTTATGTCTAATAGCATTGTCCAAATACTTCTTGAATTCTGACAGCTTGGGGCTGTGACCACTGTCCTGGCAAGCCTGGGGTCCAACCACGTTTTCAGAGATTACCATTTTCCTAATATCCAACCTGACGCTCCCTGCCATAACTCCATGCCTTTCCCTTGAGTCCTATCACTGGTCACTGTAATTTTAATTTCATATAAGCTTTCCAATCTTTATTCATTCTACAATATTTGCAAGAAACAGTGAAGAGGATACAGGCCAAATTTCAACAGCAAACTGGACCCAAGATTCATCAAGATACTTCAATTCAGCAGGCACAGCTTCCCTAAACTGATGGAATTATCCTTTCCCCTCTAATAATCTCAGCCTTAAATAAAATACCTCTGAAAAAAAGCATATGAATTCCTAAGAACATATTCAAGGGAGGAAATAAGTATTTTCACAGCAGGTGAAGGAATAAAAACTTATTTGGGCACCTACAATCATAGTTATGGATTTCTAATAATCAGAATTTTACTTACAAATGCAAGCAGCTGCAATCAATCTGACTGCATCATATGGTGGCTCACAATGAGGAAAAATCGGCTGAACAATATAGTTAGCAAATGTGATTGCTATCACTGCCTGAGTTGTTGGTTCAATAATTAGTAAAGAAGACCACAGTCTAATGAAGGCCACAAAGGCACCAAAAGCTTCCAGTATGTAGGCATAACTAGCTCCAGATTTGACAATGGATGTTCCCAACTCAGCATAACATAAAGCTCCAAACAGTGAAAACATTCCGCCAAGAGCCCAGATGATAAGAGAGAGTCCATAGGAAGTACTGTACATTAAAACACCTCTGGGAGATACAAATATCCCAGAGCCAATCATATTTCCTACAATTAAAGAAACTCCATTTAGTAACGTGATTTCTTTTTTCATCTGCATTTTTTCACTTGTGTCTGCCATATCATCCATTTCAGCATTTCCATTCTTAGATTTGGATTTTTTCTTGCAGCATATTTGCCAGGATGTTGGCATCTTCAAATAGTATTACCTGAAAACAAGAGGAGACAACATCTTTTATAAAGCATGTAACATCAAAGAAATAAGTAAGATAATTAGTGTACAAATTGTACAAAGAACGGGAACCACATTGAAGTGGATAATCCTACCTTTCACTCTTACACTCATACACTCTGTGTACCTTTTTAATAGGTGAATGAGAGACCACTGTCCTTGGTTATCAATCCTGAAATTTTCTTTATTTATTTCACATTCCTAAAATTGAACCCTGACTTCACTTTTGTTATTTATCTTAAATTGTAAATCCACATTCTGTTGCTAAAGTGATCTTAGGGAAGAAAGAGACTCTCTTCCCCTGGAAACACGCTGTTCCAAGAGATTAAATTATGGCTACAGAGAATAAAAGCATCTTGAATTTTGGGTGAAAGCCACTCACATGCATAAGGATTGTGTTTTAAACACCCTGTTCCTAAAACATTTTCATACAAGGGAGTCCAACAGCAGCACTCGCAGGGCAAGATCCAAGTGCAACAGGAACTGGGAAAAACAATGCAGCTGCGTGATCACACAGATAAATCAACCCTGTGAACACATCACTGCTTGAGGCTGAGGTGGCAAGGGGCAGCAAAAGAAAATATAGCAGCCTCAAATGCAGAGATGTCTCTTGACTACACCTATCCTTGGGTCAAGCTTACTCATGCCAATGCCTGCTTAGACAATGACTTTTTTGGTTCCTATCTCAAGAGAAATGCATTTCTCCTTCCTCTCCCTCCATCCACCCACTCCAAAGAGCTTCCAAAGAAAACAAAAAAGATCCTAAGAGCTAAAGCAAAGTTGTTTTTTTTTTTGTGTTGAACAAAACTTGTCTGCACAATGCTGGCTGAAAACATTTGATCCCAAATGTATGTTGTTAAATTGTGGATTGATGGCTCCCTGAGATGCATCATTTCCTTTGTAAAGTATGGCTGTTTTAGAACCTCTGAATAATACATGATGACGTTTATCACTTTTTTTGGTGCAACTCAGTCTCCCGGTTGATCAAGTAACTAATGAGATCTGAAGTGGATTAAAGATTAAAAGATATCAAGATGTCTTTAAAAATCAAGAGCTTTTTTCATCTCAAAAGCACTTCTCTAAACACAGAAGCAGTGAAGGAACACTGGAATAAAGTTAAATATTAGTTTATGCTATAAGTGTTCAAACTTGACTGATCATCCCACCTTATGCTAACCTTCTCTTCACACATGGGTGACTCCTTTTACTTTTCATTTTGTCCCTTGAAGAATGAAAAATATCATGTTGGTCAATTGGAGGAATTTTGAATATCCAATCCATCAGTCAAGGATCTCCTTTAAAATTTCTAATAAGCACTCCCAGTTTCTTACCACTGACACACATTTTCTGATGTTGTGAGAAGAAATAGGAAAATAAGTCATTTTCCCCGTCATGTTTCTGCTCCCTATGGCTATATGCGATGTGGCAGGAACCCCATCCATGACTGCAGCTGCTTGAATACCCCCACTGAGACAGCAGCACACAGAATTTCAGCATTTAACTCCCCAGATCAGCTATTTTGGCAGCAGAGTTAGTTTAAAATCAACTTGTGATTTTTGCCCCAGATCTAGGGTTGTTTGTTTTTTTTCCCCCTCCTTTTTCTTTCAGATAATTCAGAGCCAAAATGCACAAATGGGAATAAGAATTTAAAGTGCAGTTGTTCCTTAGATGATACGAGCACGGAGCTATGCAAATAGATGATCAAAACCAGAGGCTATCTGCTTCCCTGAAATGAAATCTCATTGATAAATGAGATCAAATCATTTTCCAGTAAAGCAGTACACAGTGCAATTGATAAACTGTTGCTAGTGCATGTAACTTGCAAACATGATATAAAACCTGAACTTTGATGTTCAGTTTAATATTATTTTTATGTTTAGTTAAACATTTATTTTTTTTGTAACAATGTCTTGCATATTTATCTTCTTCCCTTTTGTGTTAGCAAAAGATTATTTCAGATCCCTGAAAATGTGTAACCAAAGCTGTAGAGAAATATTTCTTTCATAAATAAGTGACTGTGGATAAAAACACTTTGAAAGACAATACATTAGATGAAGAAAGAGTTCAAACTTCTGTTCTTTAAGAAATGCCATATCAACAAAACTTTTAACCATACACTAAATTAATACCCATAAATGGGTACAGTCTTGAGAGTCGAAGGATAAGAGATTCAATTTCCATAATTAACTAGGTGTAAATCTACTGTACTCCCAATTAATATTAGCTGAAGTTCTGCAAGAAAGTAACTTCCCGAGGACAAAAACTTGTAGGCAACTTTGCTCTTGCCATCCTCTGTCTCAGTACTCCTGATAGCTTTGATAGAGCACTGCTCTTATTCAGTGTGGTTACAATCTGGAAGTTATTATTTTTTTCTTTATTCAACACTATGTCTTCCTTAAATAAAGTTTTACTGAGGTCTCATCAGTTTTCATCAAAGCCTTCACAATATTAAGAAAATTGGAAAAACTAGGAGACTATCTTCTGTCGCAACTTCCTGTATAATGGCAATCTGCTGTTACAAAGAATTTACTGCTGTTACAGACCAGATAAAGATAAAAGCATTTTGAGGAGATGCAGTGGTCTACTACCATGCTCTAATACTTTCCCTTATTTATACCTCATCATTTTGTTCCTATCAACCCTGACCCACAGTCTTATTTTCTGCCCTGTCATACTGTTACATCACTTCACCCTTGTGTGTCACATTCTCTTCATCCTACCTATCCATCTTGGGACCATCATCACTGCTTCTGCCTTTGAACTGTTGCACAGAAAAGCTTAAGCTAAGAAGACTCACTGATCAAGCATGACTGGTTCATTGTCACTTGGGCATCCCTGTAGCTCACATTTCAAGGGTATACACAACCCAAGATAAAGCCACTACAAGCTAATGTTTGTGAGGTCTTTCATACTAGGGACGAACATCACAGGTATAACAAGCTGAATTCTTGCAATGAATGGCCAATTTCAGTTGGAAAATTGTTATAATAGGCAACAGAGCTTTACAGTAAATCTTTTAGGAGACAGGGAATCAGAATGGCTTCCTGAG
This sequence comes from Centrocercus urophasianus, assembly GCF_019232065.1. NCBI lineage: Eukaryota > Metazoa > Chordata > Aves > Galliformes > Phasianidae > Centrocercus > Centrocercus urophasianus. The sequence goes on from NW_024884253.1 coordinate 23,724,531, forward strand.
ATTAGAATGAATGTACACAGTAATTGGAAAAGGCAGGTTCTTTGTATTCCAGCATTCCACTTTAGCATGGTCTAATTTGTAAAGGCTAACCTTGTTGAAATAATAAACCTTATGGCATCAAAGTGATATTTCATCTCTGAAATAGATATTTCAATTATTCTTGCATTTGAAGAGCAGTACATAAAAGCTTTCTGGCACGAGGGGAAGCCCTAGCTGGATGGGCTCACACAGACTCTAACATGTAGAAAGGTCTGCTTCCCTCTGCAAAAGCTTTTCAGACAGGTATCAACATACTGGTGTACCAGCACACAAAATGAAAAAGTTTCCAACAGTCTCCTGTGCCTTGTGTTGGCAAACAGTCTATACTGTGTAACTCCAGAATCCTGCATTCATACAGGTCCCATTCTTTCTCAGGGGCTTCCTCAACGAACTGAAGAAAATTTTCTTCTTGGAGAAAAAGCAGAAGGCCTTGAGAACATAGATAGGCATAATGACCCTGAATTATTTGCAGTGTTGTTTTTGCATCCCAGCTGTACGGACAGAATCATAGAACTCCAGGATGCCTGAGGTTGGCAGAGACCTCTGGAGCAATCTGCTCCAGTAGGGGCACCCAGAGCAGGTAAATCAGGACAATGTCCAAGAGGCTTTGGAAAGATATGCAAAGAGAAGATTCCACATCCTCTCTGAAAAAAAAGTAGCACAAAGTCCTCTCTGTATAATAGGAAGAGAAAGGGACTTGTAGATGGCCAGCTGAGAAGGAAACCACCACTGTATACAGATAATTCTCAAAAGGTGATTACTGCAATGGTTTTCTTTGTGTTTTTTTTTCCTTTCTTTCTTTTTTTTTTCTTTTTTTTTTATTGTGAAGCCACCACCAGAAGTCATATGTTAAAGTGAAAAGAACATCTTGCTAATAGTTGAAACCAAAGCTGAATCAAAGACAGTTCTTCCATAAATTAGTGCAGGGCTAGTGTGTCAAGGCAGGGTTTTCTCAAACAGTTCCCATCTTTCAGGAATCTTCAGTCTAATGAATAATAGCTTCCTTCTTGAAAAAGTAATTAACCTTCGCTGAATGATTAAGCAATACTAGGTCTGGGGTTACAGAAACGTGATGTCTTAAAAACTGCTCACAGAGACTTCCCACGGGAATAAACTGCATCTATGCTAGGCTACTGTGAAACTCCAACCTTTTAGTTCAAGAAATAGTAAATAACTATTTTGTAACTCAGAGGATCTCTCTGGTACCAAACGTAGCTCCTTCCAACAGACTATCTTGTTAATTGAGGGCATTTAGAATGTCACATCCTTTGTGTTATTTCAAACAATTCAATGTTTTTTAAATTACGTTGATTGTTGTCTACTGCCAAATCATTTCTTAACGACAGAAGTCAGCAATGACATCAACAAATAGCAAATTCAAACCAGACAATATTAAAAAGGTTTTCTAAATGCCATCAGTTAGAAAATGATGTTATAGATGCCACTTACAACACTTTAAAACAAAGGCTAGAATATTCTGTTTGCATTAGAAGCCAATATATGTGTATAAAGTCATTTTAAAAATTGTGAGAAATCTCAGTATCTTCTTCAAGAACACTCTGGCTATATTTTTTTCCTGTGTGTACTACATAAAAAAAATAACATAAAAGTAGTAACCAACAATGATATCTCTTTATATTAATACTTGCTGGAGAATGCAATCAGATTTCAACAGTTTTCAACATGGCAAAAGCATGTAAATTAAACTTCAAAATAATGTTGCTGAGCACAGGTTTCAAGAGATCTTAAAGGGAGCATTCATGGGAAATAATACTGTTAAACATTTCCATAATGAGAGGAGGTCAAGCAAACAAAACAGGATTATGCTTTAGGAAGGCATAGCATAAAATAAAAATTTGAAAAAAAATGAATCAATTTGATCTCCTCTAAAGAAAATATCCCACTCAATAGGAAACATCAGCTTTGCTTTTGGTTTTTAAATTTTATGCTTATAAAAATGTTGTGATGAATTAAAGCTTAACATGCTCCATTCACAGTCATGTGGTCAGAGGCTGGTTTTCCGCTCCATCCCCGGTTCTCTGCCCCCACTCCAAATCAAGTCATAGGGGGGATTTCAGAAGGAAGCTACTTTAGTCCAAATCTGGAAAAGACCAAATAGCAGCTTACCAGAGAGTAGGTGATATGCTTTCTTCCTTTAGCAGAGAGGTTATTGTAGCTGAATAGTGACTAACTGCTGTTTCAAAATAGACACACAGAACAGTGTATGATACGAATAACCTCTCGCTCTTGGATTAGCATTGTGTTTAACTGCTATATTTATTACAGTATTACATGAATACTAAAATCAACGAGAGCTCTCAAGAAGGAAGATCAGACTCTCCTGGAATGCTGCTGCTTCAAACAACGCCAACTGAGGTCATTAGCAGGCAGAAGCAGACAGCTTACTTACCAGCTGCTCTCTATTCCTTAGAAAGTTGTGGCAGGAATAAGGCGAAAGCGAAGGTTAAAAACAAACAAACAAAAAAACAGAAAAACCTCTACATTGAAGATGAGATCACTTTTTCAGAGAGTAACAAGTGAACACTGTCTAACACTTTGTTAACTTAAAAAGGCATGATGAGACGTGTTACTAATACTGCACAAAGAATATATTTATTCCTGTGGCAGGATTTGGCAAAGCAGAAAGATTTTCAGAGGGAAGGTATTATTTCCTTTACTTGTTAATTGTTAGTTGTTAATCTGTGGACTTTTCTATATTTTCTATTACTCTATTCATTATAGAATAATTATCAACTCAGTTTTCTTAACCATGATTATATATCTTTGGCCTTTCTAATAATTTCTGACATAATGCATCATACGCAAAAGAGGCTGACCTGGTGTTAAGATCTGATTTTAATTAAGCATGCTTTTAAAAAAGATAAAATACTAAGCAAAGAATGAAACAACTTACTCAATGTATTCACCTGTGTCTTCTGAAACAATATATTGTCCTCTCTTTGAAGTACTTTGGACAAAGATCAGTATGACGTACAGCACAATATCTACCAAAACAAGTAAACATTTAGAAAATAAACAATTCTGGACAGATGAAGAAGTTAATAAATGCAAGAGCACTAACCTGGAATTTCTGTTTCCCCATGAACAACAAGACCAGTAGTAAGGCATAAATTTGCTGAGTGCCAAAGGGCATTTAGGAGGAACTGATGCAGCACGTTTACAATCTTCAGTTCAGGACTGAGTTGAAGCACCACGTAACAGGACTTAATCAGAATCCAGATGGGAAATAACTGCATTCAAACACAGATATTCCTCCAGCAGCCTCAGTATTCCAACTGGAAAACAAGCAGGAGCATTGCATCGTGTTGCATGTTCCATTCCGTAAGCCACAAAGACCCAAAGGAAAAATACAAACATCTCAAACCTTTCAATCATAGTCAGTGCTCCTCCCATTTCTTCCTTTTAAAGTAACATCTTGTAAAAACATGCTTTCCGTGATAGATTGAGACAGGTCCGCTGTTAATGTTTACATAGAAACGGCTGTGTTGTTGTTGGTTATTTATTAAAGTATTATGAATAAAAAGCCTCCAAGTCATTTTATTTTAATCTACGAAGAACAGTTATTTATCCATGAAAGCTCTTTCAGTCTGAGTGGAATGACTGCTCAATTTCAGATGCCTGCAAGTTTGTGGTTACGTACATCCTAATGTACCAAGAAACATTTTGGCAACAGATATTTCGCAGGCATGTTATTCTCTGCTGGAAGAGACCAGCTGAGTATCACATTCTTTACTCAGGGCCTCTAACATCTTAAGTTTTTTTGCTCCTGCCAGAGCAGTATTAACAAACGATAGCTAGAAAGCAAGTCTGCAATCCTATTTTCAAGAATGCATAATTACTTTCGCTCTGAATTCTAAGTTTGAATTTATCATGTTTCTTAGTTTAGGCAATGAACTGTTTTTTTTCTGTGCTACTGTCAGTCAGGCATTTGCCTCCTCTTGGCTTCAGTCCTTTGCTTTTGTTCTGTAATGGAACATAAAGCATTTTCTTTATTAACGCTTTTCAATTATTACTGCTCCGGCCCTGCTGATTATGTTGTATTTAACATTTCCCCCAAATTTACAGCAACAGAACAGGAATCAGCATTGAGCAGTAATAAAGCACGCAGCCTACATTTAAAAAAAAAAAAAATCCTAAACATTTCTTCTGTGGACACAAATTCTAGTTCTTTTGAAAAGGAGGGTTATTCTTATCCTACATTTTTTAAGGAAATGGAATGGATAATGTAAAATAGTGAATAAGTCTTATTCTATAATGTTTATCTCATTAATTTTTGTAGCCTTGAAGTCTATGACTAGTCCTTCTGCAGTGAGGATTCTTTCCTGTGCCAACTTAGTGCTGAATATTGCCACACAAATACACATTTACTTAGAGAACAATGGAAGGAAGTGCACTTGCCTGAAAAGGTTGCAATATCCCTTTGGTTTCTTGCTTACTTGCTTTGCATTGGAAACAAGAGTACTCCAATTATTTCTACAGACCTTTTCATTTATACCATTGCTCTGATGTAACTAACAGTATAGCTTCACCACTGCCAACCCCTCTACTTTCTCCTATTCCCTGCCTCCATCCCCTTCCCCCTTCCATCAAGCATCTTACTGCATTAGCTGGCACAGGCTTTGTCTACAACTGGAACACTTATAACTAACCCTGATTGAAAAAGTGCCACTGAATGCAGACTCTTACAACTAATGCCAGTTGAAATGGCAAACAAAGGTTAGTGTTTGTGCTGACTGATCAAAATCAACACTTTATGTTTTAACAAAGCTCATACAGGACATAGCGTAGCGCACAGTGCACATCAAGATATCCCCCTCAACCATGTTAATGCAAGGTGTAGGAGAAAAAAATGAAGTTCAGTGAACTCTGTGGCTGGTCAGCATGTCAATTGGGCAGCAACACATGCAGGACTGCTGGACTTGCTCCACATTATATGGACATATCTGTTCAGATTTGCACAAGTACAGACTATTCATGAAAGGTTCTTTTTGAAATGTAGCAATGTGTCATGAAAATCAGATGGTTTCCAGATGCTGCAAATGACGTATATATAAGAGAATAGAGTGTTTATAGAAAAGAGAGTGAAAAATAACCAGACTGGATATTAGGTAAAAGGTTCTTTGGAAGAGGATGGTGGGCATGGAACAGGCTTCCCAGGGCAGTCAGTGATCATGGCCCCACGCTGCAAAATTTTGAGAAATATCTGGACAATGCTGTCAGACATAGGGTTTGAATTTTGGCTGGTCCTGTGTGGAGCCAGGAGTTTGACTCAATGATCCTTGTGGGTCACTTCCAACTCAGGATATTCTATGAGTATGATGACATCAGATATTCATCAGAGTGAAAATTAATAAATGAATGCAGTAAGTTACAATAGGCACTAAAACGGTTTATGAGATCTAATGATAGCAAGTGCAAAAAGTTTGTCCTAGGTTACTACTTCGGCAACATACATGTCATAAGACTGTCAACAAGCTATTACAGCTCAGCAGAAAGCTATTATTGTCAACAAGAACAGTGTTCTGAAACATCAACACCATTCTTCCTTGCAGTGAGAAAGCTGAAAAATCTCTTTGGAACTGCTAATGAAGAGGTAAGGAATGCACAGAACACCGTCGTGTATTGGCACAGTTGTGGGGTGAGATGAAAGAAGATGTCCTTGCAAAATAAGATTTGTGCAGAACAACTGATTAAACAAACTTATTTGCAGGTATGTGGCTGGAGATGCTAGCTTAGCACTTGTGTGCTAAGCTAAGCATCTTGTTTGCTTGACAGCACAAAGATTGATGGACTTTGTCAAAAAGGATACAAAGACAGCTCTAGTTGGGCAAAAAAACAAAGTCTGAATCCAAATTACAAAGTATGTATAAACAAAGGAAATAAAGGGGTTGGGGGGAGGGGGACATGTTTGAGGTGTGCTGAGAAGAATGTGAACCTCAGGTACTCAGATACCTTAGCCAATGGGGAAAGGGTTCACAAGAGTTAGGGTAAAGGCATAAAGAAGGGGCTGTGTCTCCCAATACTTTGAAAGCCTCTACAGGGGGAATAACTCCTGTAGACTCTCCCTTTATTTGAATAAAGAAAGCTAAAAACTTCTCTCTTTTGGGGATAATTAAGCAAGCCTATTGGCGGAAAAATTTCCCCAGCAGGGGAATAAAAGCAGCTAGATTTTCAGACGGCAGACTTTCTGAGAACTTGCAACTACTTTACATGCAGTCCGGGGCCCACCGAGCACGATTATAGCAGACACACCAGATTTGAACTTCCTGATGAAGCTGTGAACGACGTGACCCTGCCTGGCTCTTGGGCTGGCTCTGGACTTGTTGCCAAAGTCAAACTCAGTGCTGTGTTCCAGCCACACAGAAACTCTGTTCCTCTTTCATGTTACTGGAATTAACAAAACTGTCAGAGGCAGGCTCTGATGTATTAACTCAATTGTCTGACATCTCTACACACCCTTCATGCAGCCTGCAGAGCTCAGGCACGCAGCCTCCACCTCCCTTTCTCCAACCCCCAAACTTTCTCCTTAACCCATTCTCTGTATCCCATCATGTCCCAGGTGTGGCTACTTTTGCCTCACTCTCGAAGGAATCATTGCATCCCTGATGTGTTGGAGAGGACAGGCTTACATATCCAGCTTCTTCATGGAGAGCAGCTCAGTGTCCAAGGAAAAGTTGAAGGGGACAGTGTCACAGAATAGCCAATTTGGAAGGGACACACTAGATCCTCAATCTAGCCATTGGGGGCTTCCTTGGAGTGCTGGGCTTCGGCTAGAACAACACTTACGTAGGTGCACATATAATGCACCACATTGATGGCACCTAGAATGGCTTTGGGACCTATCCCCTCCACTCTGCAGTTCCATATGATCCCTGGGGATCAGCAGCTTATCCAGCTGACAGAAAAGGTGCACCAGGCACCTGAAAAGGCTGCAAAGCATGTCAGAGACTAGGAATTGCAAAAGTGCAGCAGTAAGAAGAATCAACAGCATGAATCACAGATTCAGGACAGAGCCTGCCAGCCTGCATACAAAGGGTAGTTGCTGCTTTGCTTATTTATTTTTAAATACATCCTGCTACCATTACAGCATGTATTGTGCAGTGTGGAGAGCTAGGAAGCACAGCATCTATGCTGTGCCCAAGTTGTGCCAAGGGAAAAGCATCATGGCATTTGCTCTAGGCCAGAGGTTAAACGTGGCATCCACAGTGGTTTATTTGGGGAGAAATGGGAAGGAGGTACAGACCTCGACCCCCTGCTGCACAGACATTTGAGGCACCAGATGATACCTGGCAGGACAGTGAGTTTTTTTTTATTTTTATTTATTTATTTATTTATTTTGCAAAGCCTTTACCTTGCGTATTTTCAACTTTGCAGACTTTCTTACTACAAGAGTAACTTACCCACTTGTAAGGAGGTAATGATAAAGATGCTTTTCTTCTAGTTACTGGAAATGCAATTCAGCAAAGCTCTTAATACACGGTGGATTTTAGATGTGCATCTAAGAAACAAGATATTGTTACCCTGCATTACATAAATCTTTCTTCAGGCTCTAGTAGTAATGAGCAAACATCGCTGAGAATGGGACATGCAATGAAACAGAGATCTGGCAATATACTCACACTGGTAGGTGTGGTAGCCCAGATTTTGTCCCTGCTAGACACGATCAGGTCTGCTCCACAAATAACACACCCATTCATTGCACCATTACCCTGTTCTCAGCTATCTAAGCTAGAATTGTAAAACCCCCAGAAGGAAGCAGGATAAAATGCAAACTCCCAGTTTATGCCATTAGCTTATTACACAAAAAAAAAAAACCTGCAAAAACTTCTTTTCCATGCAATAAATTATACGCCACATTCTTGCGATCACTTCGCAAAAAAAGACAAATATTGAACTAACTGTAAGCTGAGGGCAACTAGTAATGCTGCCAACACTGAAGCTTGAATCGTACTGAAATGATCTCACACCTTCACTGGTTTCCAAACAACTGTCATTTAGGATTTAGCTTTTATCCACTCCTGTTTATAAAACAGTATAATTCTTGCACCAGAAATTTGAGTTTCCCATATTTTAGATAGTATTGACAGAAAATGAAATTAATTGTTAGTACCTGTAAAAATGATTTGCCTGTGATGTGTTCTGGCAAAGTAGTGTTTTTTTTACTGAGTTTAAAGCTGCCAAGGTAAAGTCATTAATTTTTCTGAAACGATTTTTAGGTAATAATTAAAAACAAAAACAACAAAAACCAACACATACCTTTTCTTTTAGGTGGCCTCATTTGTTAGCACCATCCCTGAGACAAAGGGATGGCTGACATATTGTCCAGAGAAGGCTAAGGCAGGTCAGAACACTGCATTTTCTTCCCAAAAGCTGAGCACATTGCTTCTCCTGCCACACAGGAGAGGCCCACGTACATTACTTCCAACTTTGCAGCACAGTGCATGTTTGAGCTTTGCACACATTCAAACTACTGCCCATCATGTAAACACTAAAAGTAAAACTGAAGTTTGATTCAGCAGCATGAGAAGAGAAATACTTATGCAAAACTGTGAAAGTAAGAGCAGAATTGAACTGAGGGTTCCCTTCTATAAACTATCTCAAATCTCTGCAAGTCCGTTTTCAAGAGGAATTTAAGCAGATGTAACCAAATAATAAGAGACTAGAGCTCCACTCTTTCTAATGTACCATTTCTTAGCAAAATGATGATGATCAGTACAAGGTGTTCCTTGCCCCGAGGCTTCTCTTTGGACTCACATTCTTCTTAGGCAGTGGTCTGACACACTCGCCCTGGCAAAAAAAAATGGGAAAAAAAAACAAAACACAATAAAAATCCTGTAAAAATACCTTCTGTTCCTCTCAGGTATATTGAGAGGAATCCTCAGTATGGCTGGAAGAAGGAAATTTATTTATAAACACAACATACAAGACTAAAAGTAAAGCATACAGCTTTTCCTCTCCTCTAGAGGAAAAATCAGATGGAGGGAGAACAACCAATATCAAGTTTCTCTATCCAGTGATCTGGAAGGATATGTATGAACAGAAAATATGTAAAACAAGTATAATTTAATGATTTTTCTTCATCACATATAAACAAAATACTTGTTTAAAATCAGTCCACCAGTGTCAAGCTTTTGGCTTTCCGACTAAACTCCAACTGGTAACTCACCAAATGCAGTCTTGATGAACCCAGTGTCTTTGTTTGAGATTCTACCAATTTGTAGTAAAGACAAAGCAGTACAGATATAAAATTACTATGTAGAAACAAAGAGTTGTGTATTAAGAAGTATTCACATGGCTTCAAACAGAAACAAATACATTTAAAGATGCAGTCTTAGAGAATTAAATACAATGTCTGGATAAGGTTGAAGTCCTAGCTGTTTGTTATCTTTCAACTTCTGTATTATAATTCTGGCAAATTCCTCTCCTTGGCTATCTGAGGTATCAAGTAGCTGTCGGACTTTTGATGTCCTTGTAGGTTTGGTGCTTATAAGTTCATAGTCTTCTTTCATGAGTAAAAATCTTGATAGAAGAGCATCCAGTGACTGATTCAAACATGCTTCAGTCATCTGATCAATAATTTCTTCTCTCTTACTTTGGATCCATTGATGAGCTACATTCTGTTGTATGGTTTCCAAAACAAAATCTGAGATCAGAAAGAATTAAAAAAAAGATAAAAAAAATAAGATCAATTAATATTATAACCATCTGATGATAAGCAGAGCCATAAAGCAAAGAATGATTTGAGACAGAGCTGTTTAAAAGTTCTTTTTAGTCAGACAGTCACTTGACTACTGTGTTGCATTTCATACTTAAACTGTTCTGATAATTATCAAATTATTGGCTAGAATATTTTTTTTATCTGAATCACAGTACTGTTTAAATTGGAAGGCAATTTCAGGAGGTCATCTCATCTCACATCCTACTCAAAGCTGGGCCAACTTCAAAGATAAGTCAGGCAGCTCAAGGCCTTTTCTAGATGAATTTTAAGCACCTCCAATAATGGACCTTCTACAGACTTCATAGTCAACCTATTCTAGCATATGACCCAGCATGGTAAGAAAAGACAGAAGTGCTAACTTCACTTCCCACTAGGATTTTTATTTAAGTCTAGTGAAAATGTCTCTGAAGTTTCCTGCGTATATTCCTTAAACAGAGGATTTAAAGAGTGAAGAGTTGCAGATCCTCATATTCCCATGAGTCCTCCACCACAGTAAATTCAAGATACTGTATATTTGGCTGAAGAATTACAGAAATAATTTATGGCATGCTTTCTTTTCATTTTAAAGACAAAAACAGTTCCACTTCCTCCTTCATACACAAACATGTTCAATATGTGGGACTTGGAAATAAATCAGTATTTGCTATACCTGAGGAAATTGGTGATGTCTGCAGCACACACGAGGAAGAATTTGAGGCAACTGAAATATTCTTGTCAGATGAGGGAAGGTAACTGTACGGATGCACAAAAGGTTTGGCGCTTTGATTTACAGAGAGATTTTCATCCACACTCTGACAGCTGAGAGAGTGTAGACCACAAGAATTTCCATCTTAAAGTTAAAAAAAAAAAAAAAAAAGAAAAAGCTGTAATACACTTATATTCATTATGTTCATAAAATACAGTTAATAATTAGAACAAGTTCATAAAACAAATCATTAACATCTCAAATTCACTTCAAATACAGCACACTATTCATTCCACACATGTTCTGGGCACACTCCTTTGTCTATAACCAGGGGTTGATTGTGGTTTTGAGGGTCTTGCCTTATTTTGAAAGAACATTGACACAATAAATCCAGTATGTGTGACCTGTTGGAGCTCTGCTGGACAGAAATTTGATGTGCAGACTGGAAGAACAAAATAATTATTTGAAGTGTTTGCAGATGTAGTTGCGAGTCAGTGTGAAAGTCAGTTTATTTTGATGATTTTTTAATCTTTTCTTTAACCTTTGTTACACTACCAAAAAAGATTCAGGTGGAGGAAAGAAATACAAATGCTGACATTCAAGTGAGACATAAATAGAAGCTTTTGGTGGTTTTCTGAAGCAGCACATGCTTTCAAGAAAGCTTTGTGTTAACTTTTCAAGGAATGTTAAAGGAGGATATTTATTAGGTAGCAAGCCTAATAGTTTCTATTGTAAGATTTGTGTAGCAGAAAAAAAAAGATGCAGAGAGGCAAGAGAAGAAATGAAAAATAGCTGATAAGAAACAAATTACAGGGCATATACCTAACTCTCCACAGTTCTCATTAAAGATTTTCAATGTGTCACTTGACAAGGAATTCTGGAGATGTTAACTAAGAAGAAGGAATACAGATATAAAAATTCAGATGAGCGTCTGTCATGCTTTGATGGTTTCTCATTGATTTTACATGTCATGCAGTACATTGGGAGTTAGAGAGCTAATGCTGCAGTTCTGTGGATTGTTGGTATGTCAGGTCTCTTCATCTCAGAAGAGAAAAATGAACTACAACTCCCAGAAGACTTTATTTTTCTGTTTCTGTTCTCTGTTCTGAGGGAAAAATAAAACTGATTGAGAGTCACAAGACTTCCCTCTTTGCTCCTTGGCTGTTTCACCTACAGCATTAGAGTAAGGACTTCGGTTTTGGAAACTGTCTCCTCAATTTATTTACTAGCTTCAATTCCAATCATACTGTGTTGTCTTACATTCCACTGCTATATTTAGTAAATTAAGTTTTTTTCCTTAGCTTGTTGCTGCTGTTTCCTTCATCCAGGTCAATCTCCCTACCTTTTCTCTCCTGGAGCTTTCCATAGGTCCCTCCACCCCTTTGTCATGGACAGCAGGCCAAATCATAACAGCAATCTAGAGATGCAATAAGATGTAGCTCCACAAACAACTCGGGATTTACAGCTGCCTGACAAATGGGGAGTTCTGAAAGCTTATGCACAATGCTGAACTGTGGAAGCACATGGCCGTAAGGACTAAGAGCAGTAATAGGAAAACAGAAATGAAAATGTATTATGATTATCTAAATGAACGAGAACTCACAATTCCAAACTGACTAGAACTCACAGTAACTAGTATTTTATTTCATGAAAGGCAGAAAAGTAAGTGATGTACTGTGATGCAGCAGATATTATCTCCTGCATGAATGAGAGAGGACAAGGAGAGAACTGGTATGAGCAAATGAGCTTTAGAAAAGGATTTTAAAAAGCTCTGCTGGGACAGGTCGTTATAGATCTCTAGGCAAACACAAATACAGTTAACACAGAAATCTCAGAAGTGGAAATTTGGTAGCATAAATACCAGATCTAGACTCCGTATGAGGCTTAGTGTTTTTGAGATGTGGAATAAGAACTAGTAGATTATCCTGTAAAAAAGCACTACATAAGAAAAGAAAAAAATATTCTAATATATAAAGTACAGTTCTTATTTCAAACAGAAAACAATTGTTAAACTTTTTATTTTATTTTATTTTGAGATATAGAGTTCTGCTAGCCTTAGCTCAGTATCTTAAGATAGAAGAAGCACAGCAAGGACTATGCAGGAGACTACAGCAGGAGACCATGATAAAAAGAAGCTTATTTTATAATAACACTGTGTCAACAGAGTTCATTCCGTTTATCTAGAGAAACAAAAGGTATTAAGGGGTTACTCTGTCTATGAGCCATGGGAAAAAGGGAAGAGAGCTACTTAAGCCTAAAGCAACAACCAAGAACAAGTGCATATAAGCTGGCTAAAAAAACATAAAGGCTATAAGTTGGAAGACTTCCTAATTCTGAAGGACAAGTTTCTGCAAAGTCTCCTAAAGTATTACCAGAAAAAAAAAAAAAAAAAAAAAAAAAATCTACAGTCATTTACTTCTGACTTAATGCCTTGCCAAACTCATTTCTTGCCAGTAGAATCTGCAAACAGATTTTCACTTGAAACAACTGTATCTAATTTTGGCAAAGAAAGAAGACTCTTACTTTCCATTGTAAAACTATCTGATGAAGATATTGGCAAAGAAATAACATATACTTCGTACTTGATTGCTTTATAAACATGCTTTAATGAAATGAATGCCTGCAATTGTTAAAGAACTAACTTGACAGCCCAGGAGGCACACTTGGACACTTAGTTATGCTAAGCATAACTGATGTACAGATAAGTCTCCAAATTCTAAGACTGACTAAGAATTATATGGAAAAATATTTTCCTTTGAAGAACCTACTAGCACAGAAACAAGTTATAAAAAGTGGCAGTATTTATTTATACAGATGTATGATTTGAAGGAATAATACAATTCTATAATATGGAATTGTTCCATGGAAGGGGAATTGTAGCATGGAAGGAGAGTTAAAAGATCTAGTTCAACTGCTTGACCACTTCACAGTAACAAAAGTTAGAGCCTATTACTGGGGATATTGTCCAAATGCCTCTTGAACACCGACGGGAAAGGGCATCAACTGCATCTCTAGAAAGCCTGCTGCAGCGTTTGATCACCCTCATGGTAAAGATGTTTCTTAATGCCCAGTTTGAACTTCCTTTGGCATATCTCTGCACTGCCAGAGATGTCTTGTGATTGATCAGGGATCAGGAAGCACAGCCCACCTGACACCTGTCTCTGTGCTTCCCCTCCTCAGGGAGCTGCAGAGAACAACGAGGTCAGCGCTCAGCCTCCTCTTATCACTGACTGGACAGTGCAAACATCCTCAGCCTTCCCTCACAGGACATGTTGCCACTGTAGTAATTTCATTGTTTCTAATTGCTGTTAAAAAATTGACAGAAAGGTTTTGTAGAAGGTTTTGCAGGCTTTACAGTATCTTTATGCACATACAATACGTCTAAGCAGTGACACTAAAAAGGACATCAGACTGATCAATCAATTTAACTGCATCACCACATCTTATTCAAACGATCTCCACAGGAAGATACGGCAATTTTTAACACAAACCAGCAGAAAAATGGCTGATGGTTATTGCTACAATAAAGCATCAGAACAGACTGCTGAGGGAAGTAGAAAAGTCCCTGTCCCTGAAAGTATTTGAGAGATTTGGCAATGTAGCACTAAAGGACACAGGACTTGGTAGAATATCTCCAGTTTTGCAGCATACCAGCAGACTTTTTGATGCTCTGATTTACAGCAATAAAGTCAATTGTCTTTTCTGCTTTCTCATCAGCAATCCCTGCAAAGCCAATGGACTATTTTGAAACACAGATTTACATTTTTTCAACATGTAAACGAAGTTTTAATTTCACAATGCATTGCTATTACACTTTTCTGGCTTCTGATGACAGTAAAACTTCAAAATTCAATTTTGACTGTGAATTTTGCCAGCTTTTATTCATAAGAGGTGATAGCTACAAAAGATACATACAGATACTTTCGCAAGCCAATGTCCATTTGTTGAAGTCTTTTCATTTGTTGAATGAGAAATGATCTAGAGATTGGCCTGGATTAGAAACTTTCTGTTTACTCAGCTGTAAAAGCACCTCAAGATGTTTAGCCTTTTTATTTTTAGAAGTACTTCACAAATGCTTAACTGAACTATCAAGATAATAAGACAAGAAAACAGTACTGCTGCACTCATGATCTTTCAGTAGGAAAACCAATGTTATGAGAATTCTTCAAGTGACAGGAACAGAAAATATAGGCTAAAATGCAGTAGTTTTTCAGAGCACTAAGTTGACAGTAATAAAACACATCTCTTTTCTGACACAAACAGATATCCAGTAATCTATAGGAGAAGGGAGAATGGTTTTAAACTGACACTGGGGAGGTTTAGGTTGGATGGTAGGAGGAAGTTTTTCTCACAGAGGGTGGTGACGCACTGGAACAGGTTGCCCAAGGAGGTTGTGGATGCCCCATCCCTTCAAGGCCAGGCTGGATGTGGCTCTGGGCAGCCTGGTCTGGTGGTTGGTGACCCTGCACACAGCAGGGGGGTTGAAACTCGATGATCATTGTGGTCCTTTTCAACCCATGCTATTCCATCATTCTATGATTCTACTATATATAAGTGCAATGGCACAATGGCAGCTGCAGTGTCAAATTATATTTACATGAAGTCATGAGTATTACCTGATGAGAGGATATTACACTGGGGAAGAGCTTTGCGTCGTGATATATCCGGAGAGATACTCCGAAGAGGAAGTGCATCACAGTGTATGGAAGCAGATGTTCCCTGAAATTTTTCCAATTAATATTAATACATTTGTTAAATAAATGCATATTAAATAAATAAAAAGTTGCAATGATTTAAAGAGCACTTTCCTATCACTTTCTTTTATATATGCTCTAAATACACAATCGACAACACAATTAAAATATTTTTGAGGTGAATATTATACAAATGTATCCTTAAAGCTGTGCTCAAAAAAAAAAAAAAAAATGTTATTTAAAGCTGACAGTAATTTTGTATACTAGTTTAACCACTGGTAAGAATCAAAAGAAGCAGCATTAAGAACTAAAATTTAAAAACAAACCTATATGATCCTATAAAAACAAGCAACACAGAGGCATAATGGAGCGCAAGGGAGCCAGTTTCAATCTAACCTGCAGACACTGTGCTGGATTCCTCAAGGGGATGGCTTTCCCACACTTTGAAGATGTATTGAACATGACCTTATTTCTGCTTAATCAGCCTGATATGACTGTGTACATGCTGCATTCCACCTCAACCAGTGCATGTTAGACCTTTCTTTACTGCACAGGAAACTAAATTGCAGAACCACCCCCTCTTACTAAAACAACCCCCTTTTGAAGTTCTAAAGATCTTAATGATGCTGACATACAAGGGAAGATGCAAAATTTACCTCTCGAGGATTCAGTGGTATATTTAGAGATGTTTTCTCCGCAACTGCTTTTTTTCCACTCCTGTGGATACACTGAGATTCATACTGTGACTGTAAGAGACAAATGTCATTATATTAAATTTTTGCTTTAATTTAAGCCTGATACAAGACTAGAGGAATGTCAAATATTACATTTCTCTTAGCAAGGAAAAGCAAACATGCCAATTTATTTTACTCACTCATGACTGCAACAAAAGTGACTTACCTTTGATCTCTTTAACAGAATTACTGCTTCCAGGATAGCTATTTCATCAAATGTTCTCAGGACTGGTTCAAGGTCTATTAAACATTCTAAACAAAGAAAGATTATTTGCCCAATGATGCAGTATGAAAATTAAGTTTTCATGTTGTTAAAGCTACTTTCTTATAATAAATGAGTTTTGCAAATATATCTCTTTGTAATACAAAACTACTTATGTTACCGAACAGAAGTTTATTACTTTCACCCGTTACAACAATCTCACATCACCAAAACAAACCCTGTTCTGATCTGGCTTCCTCAGCAGCCTGGTTGAAAGAAATGTAGGACTGTGCCAGACTCCTAGTCTTGCATTCCTGGAATGGACAGATTAATGGACTTGCTATATTTCAGGGCAGACTCAACAAGTTTAGACTGCTAAATGGGATCTAAAAGCATAAGACCTCAGGATGGGTAGCTTTACTCCCACTCCAGCAGAAGTGCAAAGAATTATTAGAGGAAAATAAACAACCAAGACCCCACTGCAACATCCAGAAGAGCTGCTGTGGAGATCTGTCACCATGGAGATGGTGATTGTTAAAGCACTGAATTCATTGGATATGGATAAGTCAAGTGATAGTATCTGCAAGCTCAGCAGAGACAGAAGCTTACATCATCTGCTTGCAAAGGAAGCCACATGACAGTTTAATAAACAAGAGACTGTGTGATGCTCCCTTGTTTCTCAATGCTAAAAGATTTGCAAAACAAAGTATTTCAAATTTTGAGGTGGATATTATACAAATGTCTCCTTGAAGCTGTGCTCAAACCTCAGGAAAGGATAACAACTTCTACTGCGCTTTCTATGAACGCCACTGATTCAGCAAAATCCATTTACTGTACTGTGAACCTCTGACACTGCATCCTTATTAATGTATTTTTATTGTTTTTACTGTATTTTTACTGTTTCACTGTACTTCTCTCAGATTAGCTCCTGTTTAACTGGTACTTTCAAGACATACATTCAGTAGTAGGATTCTCATTCCCTTGCTTCAGCTCACACAGAACCTGGGACTCCATTTTTCACAGTGAATTACTAGGACTGTTTTTATTGATTTTAATTAAACTGCAGGTACATGCTAGAAGGCTGCAGAATCAACAGAATTACAGAGCTATGCAGAAGCAGGGGAATAAGTAGCCTTTGGCCCTTCTTTATAAGGGGAACAGACAGGTTAACAAAACATTTCTATTTTAAGCGTATTTGAAAAGGAAGGGGGAGGGTGGGGAGGAGGGGAAAAGCTGGGCGTTATTTTCTTTTTCCCTGTGCTGTGCTGATTGCAAAATTTCACAACCAGTGAACTTCTCTTCCCTTAATTTTGAGAAAGATTTCTAACTTCCTCATTCTTTTTACGATAGTAAAGGGAAAGCAATGCATGTTTCCTTCAAAGACTAAATCAATTCAGGTACTACACAGAGCCAAAGAACAGTTCATACTGCGTGTCTATCCCAGGTAATTACTCCTTCTGTGTGACCACAGACTTGGGCTGCTATTTTATTTTGGGTAACTGACATAGGAAAGCAAAAATACTTAAGGAAGTACTGTGACGTCTTTTTTTTTTTTTTACTTTATTTTTTTAAAATATATATTTATTTATGCAGAGAAAAAAAAATAATTAAACAGCCCACAATTTAAAACCATATAAACCAGACTCATACCAAAATAAATGAACATTTCAAAAAATATTTTTAAAGCAAAGTTAAAAATGCTTCAAACGAGGACACACAATTCATTTTGGACTGCAAATTTTGAACACAGAGATGATAAATCTCTTTGGTTGTGCCTCCATTTTTTTTTTTTCTGCAAAACTGGTCCAGAAAGAAGTTACAAACACTTATTTCTCAGCTGCCTGATTAGCAATTTTCCAATAAACTCATATTTTATAAATGTTTTAAAAATAGCAGACTTCTGTTCAGCAAATCTTCAAATGAGGTGCTAGGATTACTGTCCTAATTGAAATACTTTAATTTTACAAATAAGAGTCATTGTATTCGCTTCAAGTTGTGAGAAAGACAAGTTTTTAAGGAGCAACATACAACTCACGAGTTTATTTCAAAAAAGAGCCTAAAAGCCTAGCAGATGGCTGTTCAGCAAATCCAGAATTCCCAGCTTCCTCTCAAATACTGTTGAACTCTAAGACAACTTTATTTTTTCGGTCCAGATTCTGAATTTTAATTAACAGTTAAGAGGTAGTAGGATAATGGAAGCCATAATGGCAGCAGAGAAACAAAAATTAAGATCAGTTTCGAGGCTAATAAGCCATTTCAAAGCATTGGATCAAATTAAAACATAACATTCCGTGTGAATGAAAAGCTTTTTGAAAGCTCTTAGATGTATCTGACTGAGTTTGAAGACCAGCTCTTGGGGTAAAATACTGAGAAAGCTAAAAGACTGAAATGTGAGCATTCAAATAATGAAACATACCATTTGTATTGAGGATAAAAGGATGAGGATAAAAGAGAAAATAAGATACTATAATTGCAGTTGATAAAGTGCATGGATGAAATACTCCTTCCATAACAGGGAGATTTTAAATATGGCACAAAGAGACATGATTAGCAATGGGAACAGGTCAGACTGACAGTTGGACTGGATGATCTTGAAGTTCTTTTTCAACCTAGACAGACTATGATTCTATAGGTGACTACACCAACTCTAACAAGAGCAAGTTTCACAACTGAAAACCTGGTGACGACTTTCAGCCTACATTTTTACAGAATTGCTGTTGCACACAAGAGCTAGAAGTCACAAAAATACTAAGCAGCTTTTCATGTTAGAGAGAAATTGGTATGGTATGGGGAGTATATTGGTATGGCTCAGCATACACCAAGTACACTAATTAAGCATGACAAATCTAGGTTTGATTTCAAAACAGAACTTTTCTAGTTTACAACATGCCCTGTTAATCTCTGCAGGCTCACTCTTCAATCTTAGGCTCTAAATTACATAATCCATTGGAAAAAGGCTGAAGGTATTTGTATTTGTTCTCATAGACAAGAAACCATACAAAGAAAACATTAAAAGCTATTTGTGTGGCCTCAACAATTCAAAGTTCCAGTGAAAAAGATTCATCCATGCAAACATGCAACAACAAAGTGAATTTACAGTAGCTCATCTGATGTGCAACGATTTGCTGCTTTGCCAGCTCTTACAAAACCCACAGTAGTCACTCTATGTATTTCACTTATTCTCCTCCCTATTCTGAAAATAAGTAAATAAATAAAATATTCCAACTCCAACTAACAACTTGATTTTATGGCACACGTAGCTCCATTCATAAAAATTAGTTTATAGATATGATGGAATCAGACAAGAATCACACACCATTTGACTGAGCAGAGACATATTTTTTGACATTTTTACTATTTCCATTTTGCAATTACACCCTTACTCTATATGTACGAGATGAGACAAAAATCTGGCAATTTTAAGAACTGTATTCATTTTGCAAAGTAAACTTACTTAAGAATGATGGTCTTTCATCTGGGTTTTGTGCCCATCCACTTTCTATCAATCTTATGACAAGAGCTCGATGTGGAATGTCCATTGATAAGCTCGTTTCACTTAAGTCTAGTCGCTGTCCTTGTGACACACTATACATTATCTGCAAGGGGTTTATAACTTCTGTCAAAATAGACATCGTGCTTTCATTAGAAATATATGCAAAATAAATAGCTTACTACAGGAAGAATAATTAAGACTGCAGTTGTAATATTTACATTTCACCAAAATAAGGATGTTTTTTCTTTTAAAATTCTTTTAAAAGCAAAGAATTCAAAATACATTTTTTCTTACCAACATCATAATTTGAAAAAGAGTCTAATCTGAGAAGTAACTCAATTACTTCTTAAACAGGTTTACAAATAGGATTGTTATGAAGCAATCCCTAAATGAAGTTCCCAGGTATCTGGGCGACTGGCACAAGTGACAACTAAAGCTAGAAAAATAAATTACAAGAAAACATGGTCTTACCTTCAAATGGGTGTTTCCTTGACATCACTTCCCATATAATAATTGCAAAACTGTTTAAAGTGTAAAAAGTATAGAAGACATTATTTTAGATTACCAGCACTTATTGAAACAATATAGAATCATAGAATTGCTCAGGTTGAAAAAGACCTTCAAGATCATCAAGTCCAACCACAACCTAACCATACTACACTAACAACCCTCTGCTAAATCATGTCTCTGAGCACCACATTTAAATGGTTTTAAACACATTCAGGGATGGTGACTCAGCCACTTCCCCGGGGAGCCTACTCCAGTGCTTAACAACCCTTTCTGCAAAGAAGTTTTTCCTGATATCCAACTTGTTGCAACTTGAGGCCTCGTCCTGTCACCAGTGAGAAGAGACCAGCCCTGCTCTTGCTGATACTACCTTTCAGGTATTTGAAGAGAGCAGTAAGGTCTCTCCCTCAGCCTCCTCTTCCACAATTGCTCAAATAACCTTTGAGCTCTCCAAGCTTCTTCTTCAAATTAGCTGATCATAGCTCTAACATCCTAAGAGCCATTCTTCTATTTAGTTGTACAGGTAGCCACAACTCTCGTACTTCCAGCTATGATTCAGAGCTGACTGAAGCAAATCTACTTGAATAATTGAATAATTTCTTAAAGTGAATTATTCCTTCAGGAGATGGCTCTCTATTCAGAGACACAGACAGGAGATCTCTAAAACTCCTCTAAGTCCATTACTCATTATTTTCTTAACTCCTTTCAAAAAAAAAAAAAAAAAAAAAAAAAAAAAAAGATTTCTTCCCAATACATTCTGCGAATTATTTTAATAGATGTATACAAATTACAAAGGTGTGTGAATTGAGCTAATGAACAGTTTCTTTCCACCCTCCACTGTATGCATACACTCTCACTCATAGGAACTAGTCTCCTTGGTCTCTTTTGACAGTTCCAGCTTAATTACTGAAGCATCATACTTGTCACAGCGTTTCCTTGAGAAATGCATAATCTACAATTCCAACTACCAGTTGATTCTTCTTTCCCAATTCATTTTGCTCAGATTCTTATAACATTACTGAAAACATGTTAAAATCTAATTTCAGCAACTCAGATGTGAATTCAGATTGCAGAGTCCCCTTGAGGTCAGTATAGGTTACCTGTAGATATCATGTTTCACACTTGCCCGAGTTTTCTGACTGGGATTGTAATCTTCAGGGGGCATGTAGACGATGGTCCCTCCTTCTGGTAAGGAAGTTTCACTGCGTGACTGTGACATGGATATGACACGCCATTTTGACATGCCAAAATCTGCAATCTGGAAAGGACACAGCAGTTGTTCTGAAAGCCATATTTATCTCTGTTAACCCTTGTTACAAATTCCTGAAATACACCTGAAAGAACCGGTTGTTTGCAATCCTCAACCTGACACAAAGTATGTGGTTGCTTTAGAGACAGGAAACACCAGCTACACTTCAGAAAACATTCACAGTTCATGACTCATGTCATTCCTACAATACTGCCCTATCCTGTTGTTTTTTTAAGGAAGGTTCATATACTCTGTGGCTGAGGAATCCGTTGTGGAAGTCTGTCCCAAATCACAAAATCATAGAATGGCCTGGGTTGAAAAGGACCACATCTAGTTTCAACCGCCCTGCTATGTGCAGGGTCACCAACCACCAGACCAAGCTGCCCAGAGCCACATCCAGCCTGGCCTTGAATGCCTCTAGGGATGGGGCATCCACAACCTCCTTGGGCAACCTGTTCCAGTGCGTCACCACCCTCTGTGTGAAAAACTTCCTCCTAATATCCAACCTAAACCTCCACAGTGTCAGTTTAAAACCATTCTCCCTTCTCCTATCACTATCCACCCATGTAAACAGTCATTTTCACTATTTTCTTTCATGGAAAACAAGCAACAAAGTCACTGTGTTTCCAGATCACCGATTGTGTAAAAAGCACAAAGTTAATGAAGATAATAATAGCTACATGCAACTTAGCCTGCAGATATCTAGGGGCAATTGCATTTACAGAAAAAAATTTAGGGAAGTCCACCTCATTCTCAAAACTAAGAATCATTAATCTAAAATTAACAAATTTGGTACCCTGAAATTCTGTGCTGCAAAAAGTCAAATATTTTTTTACTGTGCCTCCAGGACCTTCTTTCTCCTTGTCCCTTCCTAGAGAAGTCACCCTACATCAAGAATTAACTGGCTTAGTTTACATTCCCAGACATCCACAAATCAGGAGCAAGATGTATGACCAGGTTATGGGTGGAGAGCTGCACGAATAGAAGAATAAGAGCACTAGCGAGCTCCCAGTCCAGCACCCAGGTGAGAAAGTTATATATCATAGAACGGCTGAGGATGGAAAGAACATTAAAGATCACCTAACTGCAGACACTCTGCCATAAGCAGGCTTGCTACCCACTAGATCAGACTGCCCAGGGCCCCATCCAACCTGGTCTTCAACATCTTCATGGATGGGGTATTCACAACTTCTCTGGGCAACCCGTTCCAGTGCCTCACCACTGATTAAAGAATCTCTTCCTAACATCCAACCTGCACTTAGTTTAAAGCCATTCCCCTTTGTCCTACTGTTATTAGACCATGTAGAACACAGGTAGCCCACCAGCTTGTAAGCTCCCTTCAAGTATGGGAAGGCCACAATGAGGTCTTCCTAGAACCTTCTATTCTCTGAGCTAAACAAACGCAACACCCTCCATCTCTCTTGTGCCAGCAATGAGCTCTGGGCTGTTTCAGCATTTCTATTAGAGTAAAATAATTTTCAAGATGCCTCTGTGAGCACAAACTTTCTGGAGAGCATAAACATTATCCTTTTCCCTCAATGGCTCACTCATATTAAGCCTTTCCTGCTGTAGATGGTCAGGTTATCTTGCTCATTCAGTACATCTGGTACAGTCAGAAACAGTCTAATAGTGTTACTTTTATACACATACAATACTTTTCCAGTTTAGCATGTGTGATAACCTTCATTCAGTTTCCTGCCAGCTGTCCTAAATTAAAGAATCTTAGAATAGAATCATAGAATGGCTTGGGTTGGAAGGGACCTCAATGATCATCAAGCTCCAACTCCTCTTCTGCAGGCAGGGCTGCCAACCACCACATATAATACTAAACCAATCATGCTTCACCCAAACTGCTCTAAACAAAGCAACTGTTTATATGTGGTCAGACAGAACACTAGAATGCACCACTGTTGCTAGGGATTAAAAAAACTGGATTTTGTGGATTACTTGGGCCAGTTCCTAGTCAGGTTTATCAAGAAGCTTGAGAGATGGTGATACTGGCACAGGTGAGTGGGAGGAGGTGTGAGGTGCTGAGGGAGTGAGTGAAGGGAAAGCTATGTAAGCTGCCCTGCTGCCAAGGAAAACTTCTTTGCAATGGAAAAAGAAGAGACTGGCAGTGCATCTTTGATATTTGCTCAAAAGATTACAAAGACAAAAAGATTAATCTCATAGTAAGCACTGAAGCTGAAGCTATTCAAGTATGAATTAAGATATCTCGGATTTCTCACTTTGAATAGTATATTCTACCAATTTTAAAAACAAAGAGTTTCAGTTCTTTTAAAAAAGACAGTCTTGCAATTATATAAACACATAACTGTTTTGCCAGAAGTTCTTTTGATCTCTTTTTCACACAATGGCAGTGATACTCAAAAGACAGAATTGAAGTTTTGAACTAGTACTACTTCTCCATATATGCTTGCTTGCTCTAGGAGCTTCATAAGGGCCATCTCTCAGCATGTTAAAATTTCAGAGTTACATTTTACACATTCTTATACTGCTCTAATAGAATATACATGTTCATATTGCATAATAAACATCACATGGTGTTAACATTAGAATTTTTCTGACCTTCATAACTAAGTTGTCTGAGCATCTTGGACAGGAAAACTTCCTATTTTTTTCCTCAAAAAGAGCCAGATGTAGCTACCAGCGAAAGCCGTCATCAGAAAACATCACTGCTATTGAGTAACAAGCATACAAAGGGACTTCTGTATAGCCCCTCTGTGTTGTAAGGGACTTTAGAGATCACCCAGCCTAGCTCTCCGCAATAAACAAGGATGTGCACAGCTAGATCAGGTTGCTCACACCCTGGTCCAGCCTGGCCTTGAAGGTCTCCAGGGATGAAGCATCATTGGGCAACCTGCTCTAGTGGCTCATCGCTCCCATCGTAAAAGACTTTTCCCTAAAACTAAATCTACTCTCCTTAAGTTTGAAAGCAACCTTTATATGAACTGCTATACCTCAAGCAGTTCATATTATGGAATTCTGATCTTTTTAAACGGATCAGATCCACACTTGAGCAAAACAGTGTTTTAAAAAAAAAATAATTATCTAAGTTCTGTCTGCAAGGATACAAGTAAAACATCTGGCATACAACTATAATCCTCTCCATAGCCACAACCTCACTCTTCTACTGCAATGAAATACTTCGGCTCCTTCTGGGTGCTGAGGAACATAAGTATTAAATAACTCTACCTTGACATGAAACTCATCATCCAATAAAATATTCTGGGTTTTCAAGTCATGGTGCAACAATGGAGGATTCATGTTGTGCAAATAGTTCACTCCCAAAGCAATTTCATAAAGAATGCGGTATCTCAGGCACCAGGCAATGTCAGGATACATATCCTTCTGCCAAAATAAAAACACAAGACCAGAATATATTCCTCTGTTCTGACATGGAAAATAGCACAGAAGCTTTCACTATGAAAAGAAAGCGAGTTGGACAAGCAGTAATCATTTAAAACTTACATTACATTAAGTGCACATTGATATTGGTTGGCTGTTAAAAACAATACATAAATATAACAATGTGGTGTTACGTTTCCATTCCCCAACATTCACTCAGTAGTTGACGAGTGCTATTTATCATGTGTTAACAGGACGCTTACCATATTATTCCTAATTACTCATAAGGAAACATGAATTACAGATTAACTCCTACATGAAACCTGTAACCTATAGATACTGCACAAAGAAAGGCAAGAATCATTTCTTCAGCTGACTCTAGGAGGAGGGGGAAACTATGGTGAAATTAAGCACAAAATAGTACCTTCAGAAATATAAATACAACAGCAAAAAGGCAGGAAAAATAACATCTTAAAAGTTACATTGACACTAATGCATTTATGAAAAACACAGCTGAACTATCTAAGGCATAGACAGGTACTGATTAAGAACAGATACAGAACAGACTGCAGCGCTGTTGAGATAGCTGCAGGAGCTTTGCAGCAGCAACAGTGAATGCTTGGACCAAAGGAGCGGGAGCAGCTGAGAGCTCAGCGTAGGTCAACTTAATGTTGACAGTAATACTTGGTTGAAATACCAGTATCTGTTAACGTTAACAATATTTGACTTCTATAAATTCTCTTCAGTATTTTTTTTAAAGGTTCAAATTCAAGAAATAGTCATTTTTTTCATGATATTTACATTGCCAATAATACTGAAATCCAAATTAAAGTAGTTCAGTTTCCAATTAGAGAACAAAGTGATTTTATACAGTAGCTCATCCTTTAGCTTGTTATATGGATCATGGCATTAAAAGAAAAACTGCAATAAAATGAACATCTACTAAGCCTGCCTGCCTTTTTGTGATACAGCAGGTCTACTTGAGCAACAAAAATTATTAGTAAGAGTGACTGTCCTTAAATTTGTAATATTAATAACACACTTACTGTAGTACTTCCCTTAAGCATGGAATTTGAAGTATTTGAAACAGTATTTGAAACAACCAGAGGCTGTACTGAAGACTGTGAGAACACTTACCCCATGTAAAAGCTGGTTCAGCGATCCATTTGCCATGTATTCTGTTACAATCCCCAGAAAGTCAGGCTCATTGCAAATTCCCAAAATTGGCAGAATGTAACTAAACCTGGCTTTGTGCAATATCTCTGCTTCTTTTAGAAGGTGGTTTCTATCACTTAAAAAGAAAGCCAACAAGTAAGGTTACCTCACTTACAGTACCAGGAAACTAAGCAAATTTAAGATTCACTATATTCTCCTCAGAAATCAACATCCACATGCAGCACCACCTTTCAATGTTTGTTTCCTACTATGCCTTCTTTGGTAACAAGATGCTGTAAGGCAACACAGAAACTGCACGTGCAAATAGCAGACAGGTTTTCTAGTTTTGTTGTATCACACAAACATCTGTTTCCATAACATTTCATCCATGTTTCCAGCAAACAAGGATACAGTCCACCTTCCCCATTCTGTGTAACTGTAACACTTGTCTTACTGCCCACCTTCAAATACCGAGCATTTACTGTGGCCCACTATTCATCTTAATGCTTATCTTACACTTTTCTAGCTGTTTTAGAGCACTATGACTCTGCTGCGTGCTAAAATAATACTTCAGGGGACACACCTTCGGTTCCCGAATGACCAATCATGTTATGTTTTCATCTAAATTGTTCCTTCAGCTATGCCCCTGCTTGAATTGCCCACAGGAAAAACACTTGATGGCACAGAAAACAGAAACTGCTCTCACAATGCCTGGATACCTAAATTTGGTGATTTGAATGTTCTTTCTTACAGTCAAACCTTCCCATACAAGTATGGGAATTCATACAAGTATGAATTTGATGCACCTTTACCAATTCAGACCTTGCAGCTTATGGATACAAGAAGCTCAAGCTGTGTTTAAAAATGAGCGTGCTTCTGTCTCTAAAAGCGGTAAGGGGATGCTCTATATTTCAAACATGCTGCAGAGAGGATGCTTGCACCAAAAAGAAAAAAAGAAAAAGAGGTAATATAGAGGTCTGTTAAACTAAGGCCAACTGTCGATCCTTGTTTATGTGACCGAAAAAAAAACATCTATTATGAGAAAGTCCAGGAAGTGATCCAAGTAAAGAGGCCTGCTTCAGGAAAAACATGGGATGACAGGCTCTGCTTCCTTCCTCTCTCTCTACCACAAACTTGGTTTGAGAAAGTCAGGGGTTTCCCCAGATCATGAGGCACATCTGCATGGGATTCTGCTGTAACCAGGAAGCAGGATGCAACACTTGGAGGTTTATCCCTGTGCCTGGAATTCACTACAGCTGCCTGCTCCTCACCAAGGGCACTGTGTAACACCCACAGGAGCACAGCCCACAGCAGCTCCCGGCTGGCCTTGCTGCAAGTAATGACTGAAATTAGGGAAATATCAGTAAATTCAACAACAGAGAACATAACACTTCTGCTTAAAAACACGGCTGAGATTCTGGCAAGATGTCAGAGATAAGGTCCTGTGTACACACGGCCATTCTAAGCTATACCAAACCCCTCATAGCAACTGGGTCACAAGACCAGAAGTCTTCTGGGCTCATTCGCAATCTTTCAGGGGAAACCGAAACACTTGTATATTAACTGAGAAAGGGCTTAAAAGCTTTTAGTCACACCCATGCCATACTGCTAAGTATGGGCTCACTCACAACACGCAGACGTTTGAGTGAAACTATTTCTCTTAACTGCCTAAAACTCAATCAAAGTAAAGATGAAAGACACCTGTACAGGAAACAAGAAGCAACACACTACGGAGAGGCAAACTAGCACCGATATGGGAAAAAAATACAATTATAGAGGATGAAGGGGGCAGATACAAGTGAAAAACTGTTCCCTGCAGCACTCTCCTATGGAATGACAGCCCCTGCAGGAAACACGGTCACTTACCTCCAGGAAAATGGAGATTATAATTACTACAAGTTGAAGAACTACTGAAAAATACTTGTACACAGAGGCCTCTACAAAGCTGCTACTTTAAATTAGCTCCTCTTAGCACCGTGAGACAAAGATACCAGCAGCCACACTTTTGTCTTGAGAAGCTTCTCCCAGCCTTTTCTGCTGTCTCTCTCTGAACAACACAGACGCTGACAGAAGCTGAGCTGGCAGCTCCCACACCGCCCTCCCCTACAGCCCATACGGAGGAAACAGCAGAGCTGCTCGGCACTTCCCCGGCCCGCCTGAAGCACCCCACTGAAAGACGCGCCGATCCCACGACCCCCGCACACCCCGTGCCCGCTCCGCTACCTGTCTAGCAGCGGCCCCTGCAGGCACTTGAGGGCCACCGGGACCCTCCAGTCGGCGTGGCGGGCGGCGGACACGGTGCCGTAGGCTCCGCGGCTGAGGAAGCGCAGGTCCGGCAGCTTGCTGGAGGGGATGGCGGGCAGCGCGCTGCTGATGGCGCCCGCCAGCTCGCCTCCAGCCCCGCCGCTCATCCTCGCACTGCGCCGCGGGGACGGGCTGCGGCTGGGGCCGGCTCCGCGCTGCCCCGCTCTCCCCTGGACGGCCGCGCTGTGTCTGTGCCGGGCGCGGCGGACTCGGAGCGCCCCAACCCGACCGCTTCCTCCGCCTCTCCCCCACCTCGGCCCGCCTCCTCCAGCCGCCGGCTCCAGGGAGGAGCGGCTTCCCGTCCCCGAGAGCAGCGGGGCTTCCCGGGCAGGGCGAGGCGGAGCCGCCTCGGTCAGCGGCGGAGGAGGTGCCAGGAGCGCGGTGCGGGGTCAACTGCGCTCCGTATGGAGCGGATCGGGACCGCAGTGCCCCAAAGGCGATGCGAAGACCTGAGCCCAGCTGCGTTTGCTCATTTCAGGAGTCCGTCCATTTTCAGCTACAATGAGAGGGGGTCAGCTCTTCTTCCGAGGATAGGTGGCCCCTCCGTGACAGTCCCGTGAAGATTTTTCACAGCATTTCGAAAAGGCAGTTTGGGAATTTCCAGAAAGTGATCGTCAGGCTCGCTCGCAGATGGAACTGTTTTGCAAGGCCTATTGGCCCTGCAAACATCCTTCATTAAAAACAATTTAATTTCAAGTTAGAAGCTCCCAGCTTTCCACAAGGGAGGGGCAGTTCCACAGCCATCTCACCAAAAGGAGACGCCTCACCTTCCCTTGCGCGTGGATATGGCTGAGCCTGTGGCTTTCTTCTGCCCTCTTTCCTCCCTGTAGAGGACAGGGATCAGATAACAAGAGAAAGAAACCAGGTGTTGAGTCTGTGGTCGTGTGTTGACGTATTGTGACATGTGACTGAAGACACAATCATTGTTTCTTACTTCTGTATCTAGGTCTGGAGCATTTACTCAATCAGACAGTGTGAAAAGTTGGTCCCCTCCTTCTTATAAGCACCCCTCCTTTTTCATGCTATTGGAATTTTGATGTGTAAGTTTTTGTTGGCCAAAGAAAATAACACACAGTGAGCATACGCTGTGAACATGTGCTCTAAAAGCACTTTGTAAATACATACTTCAGGTGTTTTCCATTAAGAGGTTATGAATATCACTATACTAAAAGTTTTAAGATATTTTATAAAAACAGGATGAGTAGAGGCAGTGCTGCTTTCTACAGATCTTCAGGAATTTTGCCAGGGTTCAGATGAACTTGCCTGTAAGGGTGGGGTGGGAAGAGAAGTGCTCCATTTGACTCCTGTTGGTAGCACTGTGGTGAGCTGTTTATGTTCTGTTGGCACACCAAAGCAGAAGTTCCAAAAAGATAAACTGGGGGCTTGAAGTTCCCAATGGGAGGGGCTACTGAGGGAAAAATCAGGGTAAATTATTGCTGCTCTGGGAAACCCCCTTTTTCCCTTTGATAAATGTAAAGACATTATGTCAGATAATATCAGATAACATAACCTAAGATTTCATTGTTGAAGTGATGTGGCATAAGTTGCAGCTATAATACAAAGTAATTCCAGTATAAATAAAGTTGTATGTTTGGTGTTTGGATTTTTAGGTTAATGGCGCAATTGTCTTTCAGTCAGTGTTGCAACGGCATACAGGAAAACCATGTAACAATACCTGCAGTTCTTTTGTATCTGTAGACTGGTTCACAACCTCGTTGCAGAATCGCAGAATTGCAGAATCACAGAATAGCCTGGGTTGGAAGGGACCTCAAGGATCATGAATCTCCAAACCCCTCCTGCCACAGGCAGGGCCACCAACTTCTACATTTAATACTAGACCAGACTGCCCAGGGCCCCATCCGATCTGGCTTTGAACGCCTCCAGGGACGAGGTATTCACAGCCTCTCTGAGCAGCCTATGTAAAGAATTTCCCCCTGACTTCCAGGGGGATTATCTTCATGGCCCTACTCTGGACCCTCTCCAAAAGCTCCACATCTTTTCTGTGTTAGGGGCCCCAGATGTAGATGCAGTACTCTGGCTGGGGCCTCACACAGGCAGAGAAGAGATGGGACAATCACCTCCCTTGCTCTGCTGGCTACCCCTCTTCTAATGGGACCCAATATACTATTGGCCTTTTGGGCTGCAAGCGCACATTCCTAGCCCACATTAAGCTTTTCATCAAGCAAGACCCCTAAGTCCTTCTGAAGGAGTTTTTCTCCCAGTTTGTATACATATCTGATATTCCCATGACTCAAATGCACTTTCCTTTTATGAACCTTTATTAGGTTCATAAAGGCCCACTTTTCAAGTTTATCAAGGTCCGTCTGGATGTCATCCCTTCCTTCTGCTATATCAATCACAGTGCTCAGCTTAGTGTCAGCAGCAAACTTGCTGAGGGTGCACTTAATCCCATTATTTATGTCACTGTTAAGGATGTTAAAGAGTACTGGTCCCACGGTGGGACACAACTCCTTACTGGCCTCTGCCTGAAGATAGAGCCATTGACCACAACCCTCTGGCTGCATCCTTCCAAACAATTCCTTATCAACCAAATAGTCCATCCTTCAAGTCCGTATCTCTCCAATTTAGAAATAAGGATGTGGTGGGGAACCATGTCAAAGGCCAAGTCCAGGTAGTTGACATCAGCTGCCTTTCCTTTATCCACTAGCCATCACTCTATCATAGAAGGCCACCAAACTGGTCAGGCACAACCTTCCCTTAATCCATTTGAGTAATCCTGGCATGGAGAAAGCTGGAGTTTAGGTTCCAGAGCCCGAGCGTGGGATGAAGCAGGAAGAGTAGATGAATGCATTTTCCTGTTCCTGGGGCTGGCTGTCAGACCAAGTATAACAGCTTTGCTTCTTAGTGCAGATGCCTTTAGCAAAATCCATTAAATTGCAACATAAACATGTGCAGTTGGCAGTAGGGAAGATACATAAACAATAGAACTGCTAATAGAAACAACTGCTAGTTTTTATGATAACAAATAATAACACGTAATATGTGTTACTTATGCAATTAATTTTTTTTGGCCTAATACATTTGAGTGAGAAGTCACTGTAACCTGTAATTCACTGTTTGTCTGATTGAGTCAGGTGAAAAATGACCTGCTACAACAAGCTGTTCCTTTTACATTTCTTGTTATCTAATGGATATAACAATAAAAAATACTCCTTAATTCTTAAATAGAAGATTCAAAATCCTTCACTATGGTTGTAGACAGAATCTGTCTTCTGTCTTCCTGTAGATCAGGCTTTTGATGTTTCTAAATGATGGACCATGGAGCAGATAATCAGCTGCCTGTTGGTTTCTTCTTTGAGTTTTTAACTTGCTGATTCTTTGTGAGAGTTCCCATATATTTGCATTCCCATTTGATCATTTGCATTCAGAAGAAATCTTTCACCTGCCTCTTCCCTTAACATGGGAATTTCCACAAAGATAAGGAGAAAGTGAAAGTTCAGAAAAAAAGAGTATTTTTGTTATATTTTTTCTTTATGCCTTAATCAATATTGTAATAAATGTAGTTCTCTTTCTTAGGAAATATTTGGTGCAACTGACTTTACAAGTGTGACAGCTATTTCTGTGGACTTAGTTTTCAGCTTGTAAAAAAGAGTGAAGCTACTGTCTTTTCAGCACGTGATGATATCAGCTTGTAAAATGTGGTTCATGCTTTGTATCCCTATGTAAAAGGCCATAAAAAATAACAGCTAAAATTGTACACATTTACCAGATTGAGGTAGTACTTCTTTTCTGATATTCCTCCTTGTAGGCAGTATAAACTGGAAAGAGCCATTAGATTTCTGCTGTAAACAGATGTTGAAAAATGATAGTAAAGATGAAAAGGTGCTTTTTTCTGGAAAATGTGCGTCTGTGGGACTCATACATATTATTGCCATCTGCATGATAGGTCTCCAGTGCCTGGTGAATACATCCCTTTATATTCAGATATATATGCATAAGAATGCACACCAGATGTGTGTCTTTACTAATAGATGAGATTTTCTGACATAATTTGTTATAATCTTTCCCTCCAGCAAGATGAATTTTAGTACCTTAATTTTTATGGATATTCAACACCAAATTCAGTTGTGTTGTTTTTAAAATGCACCATATTCACTGTGACAACAGCACAGAAAGCTGTACAGCTCTGCTTATTGTCAATCCAATATTGAAAGAAACAAGGGTTTGTGGTGCACTCTTTAAAACTGATTTAATCCTCACTGAAGAGTGGTAGTTTTCTCAATAAATAAATAAGGTTCAATTTGTCATGATTTCAAATACCTGCTTTTCAGCATGGGTTCTCTGTGTCTTCCATTTTTCTGGAAAGAGCAATGGTTGGTTTGTACACAGTTGCTAAAATGGAATTTATACTGCCTGCTCAGTTCAGGTTTTGCCTCTTTGGTCATTTATCTGAAATGGGGTTTTGGGATTTAATAAAATAGATGGAGTTCCACTGAAACAGTTGAACAATCTTCTCTAATCTCAG
Source organism: Centrocercus urophasianus (assembly GCF_019232065.1). NCBI lineage: Eukaryota > Metazoa > Chordata > Aves > Galliformes > Phasianidae > Centrocercus > Centrocercus urophasianus. Next base: position 23,757,166 of record NW_024884253.1, read on the forward strand.
TAGCCAGAAGATTATCAAAATCAGTGGTCTGTATCAGACACTTAGGTTCTGACTGTGTTTTGGGACTGCGGACTGATCTCAGTCTGGCCACGTCCCCTGGATATGACCTAACTGCAAAAGAGCTGGGGAGAGATCTACCTGTATCATCTCCTTCCTCCTGCTTGTCTCATCTTCTTCTTTTGTGGTTTCCGTACAAAGTGATGCACCATTCAGACAGGACAGCTATCAATAGCTTCTCTAGAACAGTAATGTTCACCATCTGCCCTGCCTCTTACTTTCAGTCTTGCTTTGATCCTGTCATAATCCTTCCCTGTTTGCTTTTTTTTAAACTCTTTTTTTTTTTTGAGGGGTGAGTTGAATTTGAATTCACAAATAGGATAGTGATAGGATTTTTGCAAGTAAGATTTTATGGCAGGATTTAAAGATTTAAAATGGCAGGCCCTGCTAAATGGAAGTATTATCTTGCGTACAAAGTCTGGGGAGAATTTTATAGCAAGCTGCATATTTTTAGTAAGGTAGTGAAAAAACAAATGGTAAGCAATTAAAATCTTATAGCAAAAATGGCTACTGCTTTTGAAGATAATTGTATACTTACTTGGGTCACTAGTGTAATTTTCTGTGAACTTGTAACATTCAATATCCATTATCATGGTTTATTGCATATGACTCACCTGAGGACAGGATAACACTAATCTTAAGTACACTAATATGTATCACTTAGAGAAAACTGTTTAGATGAGCATATGAAGTAACATAAAAGCGTGGCAGTAGTTGGAACGTGATTTCTATATTAAGCTATTGTGCATGTTATTTCCTGTTGGACTTAAGCATGACAGATCCTCTTATTTATTACATATTCTGAAACACTTGATGAAGAGATGCGATTTTTCTCTTAACACTTAGTAGACCGTGAATTTTACATGTATTTTTAGAATTGAATAAAGGATTGTGGTTTAGAAAATAACTTTTCATTCAGTTATCATAGCACCTTTGTCTTTTTTATTTTTTTTTTTTTTTTTTTTTTTTTTGTGGAATTTTCAAGCTTCTAATTGAAAAGAGAATGCATATTTGTTTTAGAATAGGTTCTTCTAAGGCGTATTTTCTCTGAATATTTTGTTCTACCCACATGCAAGAAATTAAGGAGATTGGTAGTTCAGTTATGCTTGTTCTTATCAGTAAGAAATTGTTCCCTGTCCTGACATCTTCTGAAACAAGAGGCTTTGGAAAACAAGATCAGGTTTCAGATTCTGCTTGTCCCTCACAGTGTAATAATATACACACACAGATCCATTGATAATAAGAGCTACAGCTGAGAAAGACCATGGAAATCAATATCTTCTGCAGTCACCTGTGTGATTTCAGACCAGTGTTAACTCTTCCTTGCTTGCACCTGCCATACATCATCTGGGCTGTGCCTGAATGGCAGAACACCTGTATTCTTTGGGAAATTATTGCATACTGTGTGACTGTTTACATAATTTTGCATGAACAGATCTGCATGAAAGTACATGTAACCAGCTATTGCAACATGTTTATTCTTCTCAGCTGATTGAGCAAAGGGGCAGAACTGCTGGATGCTTTGCTGGCAGTTTGGAGGGAGGAGGGAGTGCTTGGGAGAACAATACCTCTGAGTCAACTCCTTATTTCCTTGTGCTCCAGCTGTAGGGTGCCCATGTGGTGAGGAAACCTCCCAGATACAATGTCAGGATAATCTCGGGTTCTGTCTTGAAAATAAATGATATTTCTTGGTATTTCTTTTCAGCACTTCTGCTCTGCTTGAACACAGTGAAGCTGTCTGTGTGAAAATGATGTAGCGACAAAAACTCAGTATAGTAGGAGAAAGGTAAAGAGGGGAAGATTTGATGGATTCTGCTTGGACACGGTAACGCTGCAGTACTTCTTTCTCTGTGGTCTTCTCATTACTATCTGTCTTGGATTCTCTGAGGTCATATGGAGCCTAGGACTCCTCATATTTCATCCATGCTAATAAGCTGAACGTTCCCTAGACCATTCCTTAGCATCAGTGCCAGATAGTGTGAGATGACTCTCATCCATCCAAAACTGAGAATCTGCACCAAAAACCTGTTAATTCAAAGCTGTAACCTCTGAAGAGTGAGGATTGTTGTAACAGAGCCCAAAAGGATTATTCTAGCAGGTCAACCTTCTGACAGCAGCCTGGAAACATTCCATGATAACTCTAAATTTACCAACACAAATAGTCCATAGTAATCTGATCCACACTCAGGATCAGGCTATGGTCATTATTTAATATATATATATATTTTAATATATCCTCAAATGCTTCAGCTTTTACCATCTACTTCTGAGTTGTAACCTTCATTTTAATTTTCAGTTTCTCAAATGCAAGTGCTTTTCATTTTTCCCACAAAAGGTGGCTAAAAACTTAAAAATGGTTTAAGCTGATAGCTTAAACTGGAAGATTTAGTTTCAGCAGTTCATTAGAGAAAATAAAATGTTTTTTTTTCTCCCTTTTAAAACCCAAAGCAGAGCTGCAAATTTGATGGAAAGTGCTGTATATCGTGCCAAAAATCTCCCAAGTTGGTAATTACAGTTTCCAGAAGTACATAATCTGCTGGCACTCAGTCCTGCCTCTTGGGTAGCTACAGTTCTCTCCAAATAGCTGTTAAGCTGTCAGTCATGACAGAGTCATGAAGGATAACACTCATTAATTGGCTATGAGACTGGAGAAGTCTAGAAAATAAAATTGATGCATAGAATCAGCTGGTGAAGTAGGGGCTGAAAATATTTGAAAAGCATTTGCTTTTATGTTCAGTGTTGGCACTTCAAAAAGGGTAAAAAACTGTCATGTTAATTTGACAGCATGTACATGCCTTGAAATCAAATTAATATGCAGCCTGTCACTGAAATTGTAAGAGCTGTAGGAATGGAGCTTATTTAGTACTGTACAAGACTGAATTCTTATTAGAAATATCTGTCTCCATTTCCACACCCAAGCGGTGGTGTTCTTCAGGTTTTGATCAAGTTCAAATCTTGTTTAAATTCTGTGATTCTGAACCACCTCCAATAGGTACGCTTTTTCTTGTATAAAACTAATAGTTATGCCAGCTTCTCCCCTCCCTTCTGCTGCCCTCCCCTCCCCTCTCTCATGTCTGTTGACCATAACATTCAACGCCATTTGCTGATAATCCAAGCTGTAGTTACTTAGGAGGTGCAGTTCAATCTTGTATGTTTAATAGCAAGTAATTCCTTATGAATATTCTGAAGAAGGCCTATAGTTTTAGAAATAGTAAGCCAAGATGAATCACCATGTTAATCATTTCCTTGGTTTTCAGCATAAACACGTGGCTCTCTTTTCCTGTTTCGATATGTAATTAATGTGTGTCATCAAGGAATGATGTAAGGCATATTTTAAGCACAAATATAACAGTTTGGGAGAGGCTAAATCATAGAATAGCTTGGTTTGGAAGGGACTCCAAGGATCATGAAGCTCCAACTCTGCCCTGCCACAGGCAGGGCCATCAATCTCCAGATCTGGTGCTAGACCAGAGTGCCCGAGCCCCCATCCAGTCTGGCCTTGAACACCTTCAGGGATGAAGCATCCACAACCTCTCTGGGCAGCCTCTTCCAGCACCTCACCACTCTCGCTGTGAAGAATTTCCTCCTGACATCCGATATAAACTTTCCGTCCTTGAGCTTAAAACCATTGCCCCTTGTCCTATCCAAGTAATAAACTGATTCCCCTCATTTTTGTAATCTTCTTTTAAATGCTGGAATGAATTTGAAGAAAATTCAAGGAAAATTCAAGAAAAATATCTTACAGACACTAATGGAAAGGGATTTTTTTCATGAACAATATATAGATAAAACAGGTATTACATTAGGACTCCATTTATCAGCATATATAGAGAGTCTTACAGATTCAGTTTGTCCAAATGCTTTGGTATTAGCATGACTGTTTGCCAAACTGGGGACCAGGGCACTTGGACATCTTATGTGGAGATTTTTCCATCAGCTTATTGGCACTTGGATAGTATATGAAATGCCAGTACATGGCAGGCCTGGAGTTACCAGAGCAACTATCATACAGGGAACATAATATAGACAGGCTAGGGTGATAGCTGGGATGATGCAGAAAGGCGTTTTTGGATTTTGGAATGCATATGCAGTGATGTACAGAATAAAAATATTTTCCTGGATTACAAATAGACATGTCAAAATAATACACTCTTGGTTGGACTAGATGACCTCTAAACATCCCTTCCAACTCTAAGGATTGCAATTCTATGATATGGGATAAAATATACTAAAAGAGGGCAATGCTCATCCTCTTAGTAGAACAGCCTACTTGTTTTTGTCTACAGTTTTTCCAGTGTGCTTATTGTATTTTCACATGCCACCTTGTGGTCTTTGATGGTAAAGAGAATTTTTTTTTTTTTTTTTTTTTTTTTCCAGATTTGGTAAACTGAAAGCATGTTTCTATTTTAGTATTTCCAGTAAAAAAAAATCTTTAGTTTTGGGTCTTATCTAAGCAAATTTTTGAGAAAAAAATAGTTCAGAAGTTTACTGATTAATGAGTTTTAAGAGCATCAACTGAAAGTGAGTTTAGAATGCAGCTTTAAAAACAACAGCATTTGTGTTGTAGGAATTGTGCTAAACATACAGACAAAGATGGAATACCAAAGGAAATATACAGGATGTGAGTCCTTTACATCTGTAGCTTAAAAAAATCAATAAAATAGTGTAGATGCTGTCCAAGAAAACAAGATATTTGCAGTTGTACTGCAATTATTCTGGGATCTTCTATAAGAAGCTAGTTCACAGATTCACAGAATGGAAGAGGCTCGCAGGGCCCTCTGGACTATTTGGCCCAACCCCCATGCCAGCAGGGAAACCCAGAGGAGGGGACCAGGCTCATGGCCAGGCTGCTTCTGAACTTCTCCAAGGAGGAGACCCCACAGTCTCTGGGGTATCAACCTCTCCAGTGCTCTGGCACCTGCACAGCATAGCAGTGCTGCCTGGTGTTCAGAGGGAGCCCCTGTGCTCCACCTTCTTCCCAATGCCTCTTGGCATTGCACTGGGCACCAGTGAACAAAGCCTGGCTCTGTCCTCTTGGCACTGTCCTTTCAGATATTTATAGACATTGATGAATCCTAAGCAGCGTTTCCCAGAGCCTCATCCAACCTGACTTTGAACATCTCCAGGGATAGGGCATCCAAAATTTCTTTGGGCAATTTGTAAAAAGCTTCATTCAAACATCTAACCTAAATCTCTCCTCTTTTAGGTTTAAGCCATTCTCCCTTATCCTATCAGAATGGGACTCTGTGAAAGTCAGTTTAGATCCTTTTTAAAAGTTCTCTTTAATTACTGGGAGGCCACAATGTAGTTTCATTGGGGTCTTCTCCAGGCTGAAAAACTCCAGGTGGCCTCAGTCTTTCTTCGTAGGAGAGGTGCTCCAGCCCTCTTATTTTCAAAGAACCATCCCAGCTCTCTCAGCCATACTTTGTAGGAGGGGGGCTCCAATCCTTTTATCATCATTGTCTTTCAAAGGCATTCAGTTCTTCAGCATTTCCCCTGTCCTATGTAACCAGATCTCCTGTTTCATCTAGCAAAGGGGCCCATATTTTCACTAGTCTTTCTTCTTTTGCTGGTGTACTTATAGAAGCCCTTCTTATTGCCAGTAACATCCCTTTCTAGATTAAATTTGGGCTTTAGCTTTTTAACCTCATTCCTGGATGCTTGAACAATGTCTCTGTGTTCCTCCCAGGCTATCCATCCATGCTTTCACTCTCTGTATACCTGTTTTTCACGTCTGAGTTTGGTCCACATCTCCTTCCATATTCCTGCAGGTTTCTGGGCATTTTTGCTTGACTTCCTATTCACTCTTTAGAGAGAGGGATCTCTCTTTAGCTTAGAGAAGGTGATCCGTGAGTGTTAACAAGGCTCTCATCAGCTTAATCCCATTTGTAAATATCCACTAGTGTAATGCTTTTGAGTAGCGGTCATAGAGAAATACTATGGGTTATTTATTTATTTCTTTATTTATTTTAAATTCATGTTGGTGGATAATGACTTGTGGTAAAACAAGGAAACATCAAACAGTGAAACCTGGACATCTTGTGCACACTGCATGCCTTTGAGAAATGTGTTGGTTATCCACTTGGGCTGTTACTAAGACCTTGCAAAAATAAATTAAATTTCTTCATTGTTCTTCAGATTTCTCTGAAGTCTCACACTACATGCAGAAGCTGTTGCGCAACATGTGGACAAAATTCCTTTAAATCTGAAGACCAAAGTCTTTGTATCAGACCCTTAGCACATTCCCTCAACGTACCTCTAGATGTAGAGGAGAATCTGCTGTTAAAGGCATAGTTTGCAGATGCTTTCATCTGCAGTCTTCTCATAAATATGTATGGAAGTGTGTTTCGGCAGAGTGTATTACTATGTGAAAGATTTGCTGGATGAGAACTACTCATGTGCTCCCAAGTGTGTGAAAAGCTCCAGCGATTTTTGACAGTTGCCACATGTAATCTAGTACGTAAACAGCAAAGCCAGTAAGGAGGAAATGGCACTTTAAGGCATAGAAATGAAAATGGCATTAGAGAACTGAAGAAGTTGGGGTATTTTTGTACAAATTGCATCATGCTCTGGTCATAGGCACTGGGAGAAGAGAGAAGAAAGAAACAGCAGATTAGGAACATGCTGTGGAATCAATAAACATCATAAACAACCATATGTATTCATTGCATTTCTGACTACTGATCTTCAGCCTCCTGCTGTCCAGTGAAGCCTTCTTGGCCTTTCAAAAAATGAAGCATATGGCTGCAGCCAGCTGTGTGCTTATGTGTGTAATTAATTATTCAGGTAGTTTCAGTGACTTAATCTGCTGCACTTTGTTTTGCTTTCGAGGAATGAAAGCCTTCACTGGTGCACTGGTTCTCTGATTACCCAAGCATGTTGGTTGTGCTTTGGCACATACTCAGGACAGATTGGTTTGCACAGGTATGAGATATTTGAGGAGCCAAAGGTATGCTGGCCTGTGGGTCTGCTGTCAACATAGAGGTTGTGTGTGGCCAGAGCAAGATCGAGTGGTGGGGAAGCACTTCTGGTGCTAGAAAGAAAGCACAAAATTTGGTGCTGGTCACATGGCTGACATTAAACACATCCATAAATATTTGAATGGTAAAGCTGCATTGTTTAGGCTTTTGATGTCAATGTTTCTTAAGGCTTGACACCATTGCTAAGGCAGATGCCTATTCTTGTCCAGAAAAGCTGTGGATGGCCCATCCCTGGAATTGCGATCAGGTTGGATGGGGCTCTGGGCAGCCTGATATACTGAATGGCAACCTACTATATCTTTAGGGTCCGTTCCAACACAAGCCATTCTATGATTTTATGATTCTGTTTAAAATGAATGACTGCATGTTTAAAATCTGTAATAAGTTCACCTTTATAGTTCCTATACAAGTAATGCCAGTTGATTTAGCATTCCATTCTAGCTGCAGTCTACACACTGGCATTGTACGTTTCCCCTTCACTAGTCAGTGGGAACTTCAGGGAACTATCGTTACTGTTACAGCAGAGAGGAGTTGGTAGTGTTTTGTGTCAATACACAGCAGCAATTGAGAGTGATCACCACTCGATGTCACTGTTGTTATTCAGATTCCTATTTGAGAAAACCTGATTAGCTGTGTTTTAATATTAGTGAGAACATGAATGTGGTATCTCAGATGAGCAGCATTACAGATCTTTTTAAGCAGCTGTGTAAATAATAAGCTTTATTAAAATACTCTTGCAGGTAGGTTTTCTTCTGAGTATTCCTCAGGTACTCTCAGAACAAATATAATCAGAAGTTGTGATTTGTATTTCCTATTTTTCATAGAATCCCTTTAGGATATAGTAAGCTAATTTAAAGTGCCATATGCATTACGAGTTTATGGTTAGATGTTTTTATGCATCAGTATATTTTTATCTACCAATATATATCATCCCTCTTAAACAAATTTAAAAGATTCTGCAGTATTTTATCTCTCATGTAGGTGATGCAGATTTATTTTCTTTGATACTTTACAATGTTAGAGAAGAACACATGACTTTTGAGAGAGCAGCTGGACAAAATTGTTATCTTATTGTCACTGCTTGCCAATAAAATTTAATAATAGTTGTATTTATACTTAAAATAGTAAATTAGAAATAATTAGATTTTTTTTTTTTTTT